>NC_041391.1:64760406-64777823 GCF_002162155.2 Triticum dicoccoides
TAAAGGGCTTTAAAAGAAATGCCACAGTCGGGCGTCTGAGCGACGCCACATAAAGGGCTCTAAAAGAAATGCCACAGTCGGGCGTCTGAGCGACGCCACATAAAGGGCTCTAAAAGAAATGCCACAGTCGGGCGTCTGAGCGACGCCACATAAAGGACTTGAAAAGAAATGCCACAGTCGGGCATCTGGGCGACGCCACATAAAGAGCTTTAAAAGAAATGCCACAGTCGGGCGTCTGAGCGACGCCACATAAAGGGCTTTAAAGAAATGCCACAGTCGGGCATCTGGGCGACGCCACCTAAAGGGCTTTAAAAGAAACAATAATAGTGAATATCCCGAAGGTAGAACCATTCCAGAGATACACGATAATAACAATAACATCATGGTTTAGTCAAATAATAATAATCATAGTTATCACCAGTCACAAGTAGTAATTCCATTTCTGGATTAACAGATTCATCTCCGAAGACCGACACTAAGACCGACACTTGAACCATCCCAGACTGTAATCCTTAACCAAGGACACGGCTATTCGAATAGGTTTATTCTCTGCAGAGGGTGTACTCTTTACCCACGAGTAACGGATTTCTTTAGTCCAGCAGGACTAGTTCCGTCTACGGTCTTTTTGTTGAAAACACACCTAACTTGCACACACCAGCTTAACTCACACGTGTCTGGAATCACCCACGACACCTGTTAAGCAACTCTAAGTGGGGAGGCTACAACCTCGCGTAGCGTGGGATCAAACTTATATCGCGCGCTCTAAGGGGTGGCCTCCCCTCTCGGTCCCAACCGGAAACACCCATGCCCCCGGACCAGGTGGTCTGCCTACCAGTTACAACCGGTATCTTCCACCATGGCCTCTCTGTACGGTGTGTGCTAGAAAGAGGTTGGCAACTTACTGAACCGTACTCTACTTGCTGTAGAGACGAGTGGTAGTACGAAACAGGTATGGGGGTTACTGGAACAAGACTCGATCTACGGTCGACTCAGGAGGTTCAAGTATTCCCTGCATGATTAGCGTAACAAATATATTTCATCAAACAGAGTCACCACTCATATCACCTTACCATGCCATACCAGACAGAACCGTCCCGACGGAGACCGGCGACAAACTCATACCTACCCAAGGCAGAGGTTTTCCCCGGTTTCCTGCCGGTATGCATGCAAAGCTCATGAGGGTGATTATCATCACATGTGTGTCCATTACCAACAGCATGGAAATCAGTAACATGCACCCATGCATATGATCATATCACATGAAATAACAAATCCTTCGAAATGCGGTGGTGTTATGAATGCATCAACGATCACTCCAAAAATATTATGCCGGGATTCAGAATGCTTGCCTTCAATGTGTGGAAGGGCAGGGTGCTTTCCAACTTTTGAAAGTTTTCTTCTCTTTCCCCAAAATCCTATTTGAAAAATATATTTGAATTAACACAATTTCAAAAACAGAACAAAAAAAGTTGTTTGAAATTTTTTCAAATAAATCTTAAAATAAACTAGATCAAATATGAGGAAGGTAGGAAAAAGAATCAAGTCATTTGGACTTATATTTAAAAAGTTAGAGCCAGTCAAACATTTGGTCAAAATCTGTTTTTAAAAAAAAACAGAAAAAGAAAACGTTTCGGAGGGGAATACGCTTTCGGAGCGGGGAAAACGTACTAGGGATAATACGCCTTCACTTAATCTCACGTGGTCAGCGCGGGGTGTCACTAACAGTGGGCCCGCCTGGCCCACTGGTCATGTTTGACCAGTCGCCGCGCGTCGTCTCCCTCCTCTGTCCGAGCGGAGCGGGGCTCCGGCGATCGTCGCCGGCGTTTGGCTGCTCCTCGCGGGCTCCAGAGGGTAGGGATGGATCTGCATGGCCGAGGCGGTCCTCCCGGTGGTCGTGGGGTTGTCGGAGGTGGAGGGAGCTGCCGGCGGCGAGCTCCGCGGCGGAGGAAAGCTTCGGTGACAAAGTGAGTTTGTGGTGGCGACGGCTCCCGATAAAAATCAAGCAGGGGAACGAGTTCACGGGAGGAGGAGATGGTTCCTGGTGGAGAGAACGGAGAGGGGGAGGTACTGGAGGTGCCGGATTGGCCGGGGCGGTGGCGGCGGCAAGAGTTGCCGGAGATGATGAAGAAGACCTCCCCGGGTCGAATGCGAGGCAGGGGAGCGCCATGGGGGTAGCATGAGGTCGCGTGCGTGCTCAGAGGGGCTCGGGGTGTCCATTTATAGCACGCCGAGGTCGGTTCCGCGGCGGTGGGGATAAGGGCGGCCGGCGAACCGTCGTACTGTAGCTGCAGGGGAACGTGGCGTCGACGAGAGCTAGGCGACACACTCGCGGATGAGCACGCGCTGTTCCAGGGGCCAGGTGGCGAGCCGGGGTGGCTTGGGCGGCGCTGAACGGAGCAGGGGCTGTCGGCGGCGGCGGCGGCTAGCGCTTGGCCTGCCGGGCGCGGCGGGGGCTGCTTGGCGCGTTGCTGCGAGGAGGGGAGCGCGTGGCGTGGTGCTGCAGAGCGGGCCAAAGCCGTGGGGGCCAGTGTGTCGGCTCGGCCGCGTGGCTGCAATACGCGCGCTCTGGGCGCGTCCAGTGCACGCACACCAGATGTTCGACACAATGCCGAGGCATGCTACAGGTCGCAGGTGAGGATGGGATTTACCAGATCGAGGTTAGGAGCAACGGGGAGTCTAGTGGACATGCTGGTTTGATCAGAGGTGCAAGTTCACAGTGCAAAGACAAAAACATGTCAAAACTGGCCATGCACACCAGGTGTTTGACAAAATGCCAAGGGCACTTAGGCATTTCTTGGAGTGGCTAAAATCTCCAGATCAGTGTCTCTGTGGATGAAAGAGGGAGTGGTGTGGTTATTTGGACAAAAGGGGAAACTTGCTAGTGCAAGCTTTGCAAAACTACATTTCTGGACAGGAAATAAATAGCATTATTCCATGAACCAAAAATGATCTAAATGGTGCATGCTCCTGGACTTAAGGGTTTAACATGGGGGTCTACAAGTAGGAGAAATGATCAAGGGCTAAAGAGCAAGCAAAAACATGGTTGCTGCACAAATTATCAAGTTGGTCCAGAATGGAAATGAGGTTGATTCACTCAATATTTTCAAAGAACAACCCTGGATTTTTGCACAAGGTGGAATAATAAGCTCCTACTGACCTCCCTTAATTTTGGTAGAAGTTTTAAATGAATATTTAAAAGGGTTGCAGTGCAAAATGCACTCTGGACCAGAGAAGAAAAATTGAGTGCATGGCTCAAAATATCTCATGAATGTATTATATTTTTGCATAATAGAGACTTAAAAACATCACATGACATCTCCAAATTTTTGTGGAAATTTTAAGTGAACCTATCAAATGGTTGTAGTTCAAATATGGTCAATTTAACCCTGAAAAACCATTTTCAAGAAAATAAAGATCAAGCAACTTAATTATTTAATTAGTTATACTGATAAAAGGAAAGTTTTTATTGAGAGTTTAAATAAGTCCAACAACATTTTTGAAAAGTTTTCTTTTTGGAGAAACTCATCATAACAGGGAAGGAAATGACTTAAAAAAATCAAGGTGGAGCTCAAAAATTTCAAAGTTTTAAATCCTGGCAAAATTTTAATTTAATAAAACAAGGCCAAATTTTTGGGGTGTCACAGCAGATTTCAGAAACTAGTCGGTTAGTCAATGAGTTGACCAAGAGTCTGTCCATGCTAAACGAGAAAACACAAGTTCTGCTGTTACCCGGAAATGGTGGGAATGGTCATTCACATCTTGGGCAAGGCCGTCGGCGGCTTTGATGACGTCGCCCGCGGATGCTTCAGTGCTTTTTCAGTCGGCGCCGGAGAAGCCGTCCGAGGCATTTTGACGACTGCCCAATAGGCACAGCCACTTTGCCACGCTTTCTCGTGGGGTCGTGGGTAAGCTTGGATCGCCTTTCCATGCAAGGAGGATCAACTTCCTCCTCCTCCTCTTCATTGGAGACCTCCTCCGGGTGAATCCGAGTGGTGTCATTGAGACCCGAATACATCCACATCGGATGGTCACGAGCTTGGAGCGGTTGGATACGTCTCCTAAGGAAGACCTCTAACAAATCCATACCAGTCACCCCGTCGCGGACAAGCTGAACCACTCGACCAACCAACACTTTGACTTGTGCCTTCTCTTCTGGTGTCACTTTCAGAGAAGAAGGTTTTTCTGCTCGGTTCAGGGAGAAAGGGGGAAGACCCGTCGCCTGTCCTGGAGTCGGCTGGTCTTTGTAGTAGAACCAGGTCGACTGCCACCCGCGGACTGAGTCAGGAAGAGTCATAGCTGGAAAACAACTTTTGCATCTCATCTGGATCCCAAGACCCCCGCACATCTGAATCACTTGCGTCCTATCGTCACTTGACTTGGCTTTCTTAACCGACTGAGAACGACAAGTGAAAATGTGCTTGAAGAGGCCCCAATGAGGGCGGCAACCCAAGAAATTCTCGCACAAAGACACGAAGGTAGCAAGGTACACGATGGAATTTGGAGTGAAGTGATGGAGTTGCGCTCCGAAAAAGTTCAAGAAACTCCGGAAAAAGGATGAGGGGGCAGGGAGAATCCGTGGTCGACGTGAGTGGCGATAAGGACACACTCACCCTCGAGAGGCTGCGGCTCGATCTCGTTCCCCGGGAGGCGCGCAGATTCGTGAGGAATGAATCCCCCCTCGACCAGGTCATCAAGGTCTTTGAGGGAGTCCTGGACTAGGGGGTGTCCGGATAGCCGAACTATCATTATTGGCCAGACTCCAAGACTATGAAGATACAAGATTGAAGACTTCGTCCCATGTCCGGAGGGGATTTTCCTTGGCGTGGAAGGCAAGCTTGGCGATACGGATATGTAGATCTCCTACCATTGTAACCGACTCTGTGTAACCCTAGCCCTCTCCGGTGTCTATATAAACTGGATGGTTTTAGTCCGTAGGACACAACAATAACAACAATCATACCATAGGCTAGCTTCTAGGGTTTAGCCTCCTTGATCTCGTGGTAGATCTACTCTTGTAATACCCACATCATCAATATCAATCAAGCAAGACGTAGGGTTTTACCTCCATCAAGAGGGCCCGAACCTGGGTAAGACATCATGTCCCTTGTCTCCTGTTACCATCCGCCTAGACGCACAGTTCGGGACCCCCTACCCGAGATCCGCCGGTTTTGACACCGACATTGGTGCTTTCATTGAGAGTTCCTCTGTGTCGTCATCGATAGGCTCGATGGCTCCTTCGATCATCAACAACGACGCAGTCCAGGGTGAGACTTTTCTCCCCGGACAGATCTTCGTATTCGGCGGCTTTACACTGCGGGCCAATTCGTTTGGCCATCTGGAGAAGATCGAAAGCTACGCCCCTGGCCGTCAGGTCAGATTTGGAAGTCTTAACTTCACGGCTGACATCCGCGGAGACTTGATCTTCAATGAATTCGAGCCACAGCCGAGCGTGCCGCATTGTCACGATGGGCATGATTTAGCTCTGCTGCCGGACAGTGCCCTAGAGGCCGCACACGAGTCCGCTCCGACCCTCGATTCGGAGCCGGCTGTGCAGATCGAGGACGGGTGGTTAGACACCGCCTCAGGGGCTGCAACCTCTACGGTGATAGAGCCGAATACTGACTTTGTCCCTTCTTAAGCTCGTGACTCCGAGGTGCCGGACTCCTTGCCGGACTCTGAACCTCCCGCGCCCCGTCCAATCGAATTCGATTGGGCACCGAATGTGGAGTTCACCGCTGCGGACATCTTTCAGCACTCACCTTTCGGCGACATCCTGAGTTCGCTAAAGTATCTCTCATTATCAGGAGAGCCCTGGCCGGACTGCGGTCAGGACGGTTGGGATGCGGACGACGAAGAAATTCAAGACCCACCCACCACCCACTTAGTAGCCGCTGTCGACGATCTAACCGACATGCTAGACTTCGACTCCGAAGACATCGATGGTATGGACGACGATGCCGGAGACGACCAAGAACCAGCGCCTACTGGGCACAGGAAAGCCACCTCGTCATATGACATATACATGGTGGATATCCGGAAGGATGGGAATGGCGAAGGAACAGCGGAGGAAGACCCCTCCAAGAAATAGCCCAAGCGCCGGCGTCAGCGGCGCCGCTCTAAATCCCGCCACAGCAAGAATGGCGATTCCGGCACCAGAGATAAAAATACGCCAGACAGTGCCGAAGACAACCCCCTCCAGCAAGATTCAACGCAGGAGGACGGAGAAGCCAGCCCTCATGAGAGAGCGGCAGACGATGAGGTAGAGGATGATAATTACATGCCTCCCTCTAGAGACGAGGCAAGCCTCGACGATGAAGAATTTGTCGTGCCTGAGGATCCCCTCGAACAAGAGCGTTCTAAACGCAGGCTTATGGCCACGGCAAATAGCCTCAAGAAAAAGCAGCAACAGCTTAGAGCTAATCAGGATCTGCTAGCCGACAGATGGAGTGAAGTCCTTGCGGCCGAAGAGCATGAGCTCGAACGCCCCTCCAAAAGCTACCCCAAACGCAAGTTGCTCCCCCGGTTAAAGGAGGAGGCATATAAACCTGCATCACCAGAGCACAATGCGGCTGACCGGCCACCTCGTGGCCATGACAGAGAGGCCTCTAGGCCCTCCACTAGAACCGTACCCCGGCATTGCTCGAAAAGCACAAGGCCACAGGGGAATGCTCTGGACTTGCAAGATATATTGGAGGATAAGGCAAGACAATCAAGATCGATCTACGGATCGCGTGGGCGCCCCACGATACGTGACGACAACCGTCGCGCCGGACACAGTAAGTCCGGCTGGGCCAAACACAATAGACAGAGCTCGTTCGAGCTCCGTCGCGATATAGCTCAATACAGAGGCGCCGCACACCCACTATGCTTCACAGATGAAGTAATGGATCATCAAATCCCCGAAGGGTTTAAACCTGTGAATATTGAATCTTATGATGGCACAACAGACCCCGCGGTTTGGATCAAAGACTATCTCCTTCATATCCACATGGCCCGCGGTGACGATCTTCACGCCATCAAATACCTCCCACTCAAGCTTAAAGGACCAGCTCGGCATTGGCTTAACAGCTTGCCAGCAGAATCAATTGGGTGTTGGGAGGACCTGGAAGCCACATTCCTTGATAACTTCCAGGGCACGTATGTGCGACCACCAGACGCTGACGACCTAAGCCACATAATTCAGCAGCCAAACGAATCGGCCAGACAATTCTGGACACGGTTCTTAACTAAGAAAAATCAAATCGTCGAATATCTGGATGCGGAGGCCCTCGCGGCCTTCAAACATAACATCCGCGATGAGTGGCTTACCCGGCACCTGGGACAGGAAAAGCCGAAATCCATGGCAGCCCTCACATCACTCATGACCCGCTTCTGCACGGGAGAGGACAGCTGGCTAGCCCACAACAATAACCTCAGCAAAAATTCTGGCAGTCCGGATACAAAGGACCGCAATGGCAGGTCGCGTCGCAACAAGAACAAACGCCACATTAACGGCGACAATAATGAGGATACGGCAGTCAATGCCAGATTCAGAGGCTCCAAACCCGGTCAGCGGAAAAAGCCATTCAAAAGAACTACTACGGGTCCGTCCAATTTGGACCGAATACTCGATCGCTCGTGCCAGATACACGGCACCCCCGAAAAGCCAGCCAACCACACCAACAGGGACTGTTGGGTATTCAAGCAGGCAGGAAAGTTAATTGCCGAAAACAATGGCAAGGGGCTGCATAGCGATGATGAAGAAGAGACCCGACCGCCGAACAATAGAGGACAGAAGGGTTTCCCCCCACAAGTGCGGATGGTGAATATGATATACGCAACCCACATACCCAAGAGGGAGCGGAAGCGTGCACTCAGGGACGTATACGCGATGGAGCCAGTCGCCCCGAAGTTCAACCCATGGTCCTCCTGCCCGATCACTTTTGATCGAAGGGACCACCCCACCAGCATCCGCCACGGCGGATTCGCCGCATTGGTTTTAGACCCAATCGTCGATGGATTTCACCTCACCAGAGTCCTGATGGACGGCGGCGGTAGCCTGAACCTGCTTTATCAGGACACAGTGTGCAAGCTGGGCATAGACCCCTCAAGGATTAAACCCACAAAGACGACTTTCAAAGGCGTCATACCAGGTGTAGAGGCCAATTTTACGGGCTCAGTTACACTGGAAGTGGTCTTCGGATCCCCGGATAACTTCCGAAGCGAGGAGTTAATCTTCGACATAGTTCCGTTCCGCAGCGGCTATCATGCTCTGCTCGGACGGACCGCGTTTGCAAAGTTCAACGCGGTGCCGCACTACGCATACCTCAAGCTCAAGATGCCAGGCCCTCGAGGACTCATCACGGTCAACGGAAACACCCTCCCTCCGAACGGAGGAACATACAGCGGCTCTCGCGGCAGAAGTACAATGCAGCCTCTTAAGGCAATTCTCGAGTCTGGCCGTTAAGCGACCGGACACGGCTAAACGCGCCCGGAGTAACCTACAACAAGACCACCTGGCACGTTCCGAGCATGCCTAGCAATGCGGCCCCAACCCCAGCCCTCGCAAGATTGCAAGGCTGGTCCTTCGCGTACATCATTACGCTCTGGAGATACCATGAGCATAGGGGGAGGGGCACGACCACGACAGGCCCAGAATGCGGCTGATCCACATCAGGGGCTCCCAAGTGTGTCATTCCTTTTTTTTCTTTCTTACCCACAGGACTTCGTTCACCAGAGGCCCTGTCCAGCAACAGACCGGCCGAACTCATGATGCAACAGCCAGGGAAGGAGAAAGGCTACGACAAATATCCAGGTGGTCTCCATTAAGAGCACTAAATCTATTTTATACACCATTCCGCAGCCTACCCCTGGAGGGGGACATGTTTAATAGTCCCATCCCTTCCTTATCGCACTATTTGTATCGTCCTGCATTCATGGCAGTATTTCTCGAATAAACAATGCAGCACCTTTTTGATTTTAATTGCATTCCTTTCTTATACATATGTTCATTTATGACATGCCGCATCCGTACACTTTGGTACGGCTAAATACACCAGGGGCTTAAGTTCCCCACATTATGGTGTGATAAGTCCGAACACTTTCACAAGTGCGGCACCCCGAACTTATAGCATTATATGCATCGGCTCTGAATCATGTCTTGGGTGAATAGTTGGGTTTGCCCGGCTCCCATGTTTTGGTACCTTACGTTCCGTTCTATCGGCTAAGGTAGCACTGGGAGAACCACTGCGATTGCGCCCCAGTTGAGCTGGGCGAGCGCCTTAGTGGAGAAAGCTAAAACTGACCGTCATGATGAGACGAGAGCCGGTCGCTGTTCGAGAGGTTTTTTCGAGTCCCTAAAGACTTATGCTGCCTCGAGCGAGGAATCGGCTCTGTCCGGCCCAGGCGTGGATAGCGCCCCGAATTCGGCCTTCCCAACACTAGGGGCTTCGCCGAAATTTAAAATTATAGAATTCTATGGCTAAGTGAGAGTGTTCAAGCATTATAAGTCCGGTTGCCTAGTTCGTTGTATTGAGCGCCTCCCTAGATGGACCCAAATATGGGAACAAGAGTGCTCAAATTTATCCCGAACACCCCAGCACTCGTGGCATGGGTGCTGAAGCCGACGACTTGCCATCTCTCAGATTTGATAAATAGCCGCACAAAAGGTAATATTTTAAATCAACAAGCGTTGCTTAACGCATATGAACAAAGTTTTCAGCGCACAGGATAACAAAATGCGAGTCTACTCAAATATTACATTATTTGGAGCACTCACCCGCAATAGTGCGGGCACCCTTCAGGACACTCTTGTAATACATCTCGGGCGTGCGATACTCCTTGTCCGGCGGTGGCGCGTCCGTCACAAGCTTCTCAGCATCCATCTTGCCCCAGTGCACCTTAGCACGGGCAAGGGCCCGACGGGCACCTTCAATACAGGCGGATCGCTTGATGACCTCAACCCATGGACAAGCATCCACCAGCCACCGCACCAGGCCGAAGTAGCTCCCAGGCATGGCCTCATTGAGCCACAGCCGAACTGTGAGGCCCTTCATGGCCTGTTCGGCCACCTTGTGGAGCTTGACCAGCTGCTTCAGCTAGTCGCTAAGGGCACCGGATGTCCGGCCTCAGCATACTGAGACCAGAAGACCTTCTCCGTCGGGCTCCCCTCCTCGGCCCTGTAGAAAGCGGCAGCATCAGACAAGCTGCGGGGCAGATCTGCGAACACTCCTGGAGAGCTCCGAATTCGGGTAAGTAACAGGTAATTCACATTCACATGCTTGCTTTGCATGAAAAATGCCTTACCCGCTGCTATTTTCTTCAATGCCTCGATCTCCTGAAGGGCCTTGTGGGCTTCGGCCTTAGCGGCTTTGGCGCTCTCAAGAGCCGATGCAAGCTCGGACTCTTGAGTCTTCGAGTCGCGCTCCAAACTCTCATGCTTTTCCATGAGAGCCTGGAGCTCTTGTTGTACCTCCACCACCCGTGCCTCCTGCTTCTCTCGCCCAGCACACTCCACGGCCGCATTACATTCGACCACGGACACCGCCTCCTTCAAGGTCGCCACCTTGTTCGTGGCCCCTGAAGTACCCACGTTATCCTTGTCATTTATCTTGCAAACAAATCCTTTTCTGTAAGGTACAACTTCAATAAGGTGTTACTCACATTCCTTGTCCTCGAGCTGCTTCTTGGCACGTCCGAGCTCGTTCTCGGACCGCTCGAGGCTTTGCTTCAAAGCATTGACCTCTGCAGTCAGTGCGGCAGAGGTCAGCAGTGCAGCCTGCAATCCCATATTGACATATTTATTAAGACTCCTGCGTATATCTTTTTAGATCCTCGGTCCGGCTACTGTCTATGTGGTACTATTTTACATATATTAATATTGTTACCTCAAAGCCTGATAGAAGGCTGCTGCAGGCTTCGGTCAGCCCGCTTTTGGCGAGCTGGACCTTCTAAATCACCGCACTCATGACAGTGCGGTGTTCCTCCTCGATGGAAGCGCTGTTGAGCGCCTCCAGCAAGTCATCCGGCGCCTCCGGTTGGACGGAGGCCTCCGGCGCCACGGTCTTGCCCTTCTTGCGAAGGGGCCGCCTGCCGGACTCTGGAACCACTGCAGGTTCCGGTGCGTAGTCTGGCACGAAGTCCGGGAGGTCGCCCTGTGGCACCTCCGGGTCCTCCTCCACCGGGTGGGTCCCTCTCTGGGATCCCACCTCAGCGTCATCAGCGTCACGGGGGGAGGAGGCGGTTGGAAGTGAAGTACTGTTCACATCCAACGTGCCCAAGGACCCGCTCGACGAAGCGGGAAGATCGTCCTTGGGCGGACTGCAGGGTTGTATGCGGCGTTAGAAACACACCATGTGGCAAAAAGAAAAATCATGAAGTCATTCGGGAGTCCAGATACTTACGATCTCGCCAGGGGCTTGGCCCTTGGAGGCCAATCCTCGTCGTTGTCACCGGCGTTGGCGGAATAGTCCGGGGGAAGAGTTCTTCCCTTCTTGGACCCTTCGGCCTCCCTTATTGGGGAGGCCCTACTTTTCTTCCCTCCCCCCGCTGGGGGAGAGGCCTTTTTCTTCTCCTCCTCGACCTCAGGGAGGAGTCCTCCTCGGAGTCATCGGACACCTGAAAACGGGACCTCTTTCGAGTGCCCGTGGCCTCCTTCTTGGCCTTCTTCTCCGGCACCACGTGGGGTGCCGGAACCAGCAGCCCCGTTAAACGAGCGTCCGCTGGATCTTCTGGCAAAGGGGTCGTACGGATAGTCTGCTCGGGCTTCTTCAGCCAGTCCTGTCAAAGGAAAGGGAGTTTAGATCCCGCATAGAGTCAAACTATGAAAGACAAGTGTCCCGTAAAGGGTAGAATCGCTTACCTCGCTAGCCTGGCGCTGTGAGCTGAATTCGGAGGATGCGGGAGCCTCGGCGCCCTTAAACAGCACCTTCCAGGCATCTTCGTACCTAGTGTCGAAGAGCCCGCTCAAGGTTCGGTGCTGAGCCGGATCGAACTCCCACAATTTAAAGGCCCGTTGTTGGCACGGGAGAATCCGGCAGATGAGCATGACCTGGACCACATTGACAAGCTTGAGCTTCTTGTTCACTAGCTTTTGCATGCAGGCTTGGAGTCCGGTCAGCTCCTCCGAATCACCCCAAGTCAGGCCACTCTCTTTCCAGGAGGTGAGCCGTGTGGGGATGCCAGGTCTGAATTCGGGGGCCGCTGCCCATTTAGGGTCACGCGGCTCGGTGATGTAGAACCACCCTGATTGCCACCCCTTGATGGTTTCCACGAAGGCGCCCTCGAGCCAAGTAACGTTGGGTATCTTGCCCACCATGGCGCCTCCGCACTCCGCTTGACTGCCGTTCACAACCTTTGGCTTGACATTGAAGGTCTTGAGCCACAAGCCGAAGTGGGGCTGGATGCAGAGGAAAGCCTCGCACACGACGATAAACGCCGAGATTTTGAGGATGAAATTCGGGGCCAGATCATGAAAATCCAGGCCGTAGTAAAACATGAGCCCCCGGACAAAGGGGTGAAGTGGGAAGCCCAGTCCGCGGAGGAAATGGGGAAGGAATACCGCCCTCTCATGGGGCCTGGGGGTAGGGATGGGCTGCCCCTCATCGGGGAGCCGGTGTGCTATGTCGCTGGACAGATATCCGGCGCTGGGTAGCTTCTTGATGTGCCCCTCCGTAACAGAGGAGGCCATCCACTTGCCTCCCGCTCCGGACATAGTTGGAGGAGGTTGAGGTGAGATGTGCGAACGTGGGCGCTGGAGCTCGAGTGCGCAGAGATGGATAAGCAGAGGAGGAAGAAGACGTAGGTAAAAAGGTGGATCCTTATCCCCTTATATATGGGCGGACGAAACTATGCGTCCCCACCGGCCTGATAAAACTCGCTTTTCTCCCAAGCACCGCAATCAATGGCGCGGTTGGGTTACCCACGTCCGTATTGATGGGAATCCCGGAATAAGGGGAACACGATCTCTGCTTCGACAAGACGTGCCAAGGAAACCGCTTCACTAAACGCGTTGAGGTGGTATAATAAAAACGATTCAAGTAAAGGCTTGGTTGTGGTGTGACGTCACGCCACGAAACACCTTAGTAGATTGAACTTGTGTTAATATTATTCTCTCTATGGTGGAATTGGAATTTATTTTGCAGAGCCGGACACTATCCTGGTGTTCACAATCTTCTACAAATTATTCGGAGGAGGAACCCGCCTTGCAATGACGAAGACAATATGCGCGCCGGACTCGTCGTCATTGATGCCTGGTTCAGGGGCTACTGAGGGAGTCCTGGACGAGGGGGTGTCCGGATAGCCGAACTATCATCATCGGCCGGATTCCAAGACTATGAAGATACAAGATTGAAGACTTCGTCCCGTGTCCGGAGGGGATTTTCCTTGGCGTGGAAGGCAAGCTTGGCGATACGGATATGTAGATCTCCTACCATTGTAACCGACTCTGTGTAACCCTAGCCCTCTCCGGTGTCTATATAAACCGGATGGTTTTAGTCCGTAGGACACAACAATAACAACAATCATACCATAGGCTAGCTTCTAGGGTTTAGCCTCCTTGATCTCGTGGTAGATCTACTCTTGTAATACCCACATCATCAATATCAATCAAGCAGGACGTAGGGTTTTACCTCCATCAAGAGGGCCCGAACCTGGGTAAAACATCGTGTCCCTTGTCTCCTGTTACCATCCGCCTAGACGCACAGTTCGGGACCCCCTACCCGAGATCCGCCGGTTTTGACACCGACAGTCTTCCTGACGAATCGCCGAGGGCATCCAGTCGTCCTAGATCCAGCCCCGCAGCAAGGTAGACCTCGAGGAAGATCCGCCCCGACCGGACTTCTTCGCCTTTGCGTGCGCCGTCACCTTCTTCGCACGCTCCAGGGCCGCCGTCTTCTCCTTCACAATCGCCGCAGACGAAGCCCGAACAGACCGACGACACCGGGACGAGAGCAGAGGTGGCGGAGGAATTCAAGAAGAAAGCAGAACAACGAAGGCGCACTGTTCAAAGCCCTGGTCCAGCGGCTTATATGGAGTTGCTTCCGAGTGACTGACATGTAGGCCCAGACGATCCTATCAAATCCCGCAACAGTCGCGCGTGCGATACGTGGCGAAAAAGGTGGCGCAGAGATCGAGGTGTCCCCTCCCTATCCCGTCCAATTACTGCGGCCTCCTCCGCCCCGCGCGCTTCCCAAAATTCGAATCCCGCAAAATCCGCGAGCAGCAGAACAACTTGTCAGGCGGAGGATCTCCTCCACACCATCACTCAGAGTTTTTCAAGTAAAGAAATTCACTGGATTGAAACCAAGAATGGATCAAGGCGACCGAAAAAGAAGTTAGTGTCCTTATTTAGGTTCATGGATCCAGAACAAGATATACTCATATCACGAAAAATGGGTCGGAGGAGTTCTCAACTCCTTCCCCGCTCAAACCTCGATCCATTCGGGGGCTAATGATGAAGCTATGTACCTAGGGTAGGGTCATGGACCTGTACAAACTACCCTCTCCAAGGACATCTCTAGAGGAAACCACCTGTCAATCGACTCAGAAGTGTTCCACTCGACGGACTCGAAGACACTTGACCATGAAGCCAACCACTCGACAGCCAGAAGATCTAAAGTCACTCTGCATGCAAGCGGTCGGTCATTGAGTAGCTTTTATGGTCATCATAGCACTTTATTTGTGGCGTTATCAGTAACGCCCGATCTTAATGTACCTTAAACCCTACATAACTGAGGGCCGGAGGGGTCTGGCGAACTCTATATAAGGCACCCCCCTCCTTAGTGTAAAGGGTTCGCACCCCTGTAACTCATACGCTCATAATCCAGTCGACCACCTCCGGGCTCCAAGACGTAGGGCTGTTACTTCCTCCAGGAAGGGCTTGAACTCGTAAACCGCTTGCGTATACAACTACTCCATAGCTAGGATCTTGCTTCTCCATTCCTACCCCCCTACACTACTGTCAGACTTAGAACCACGACAGTGGCTCCACTAAACTTTGCAAAACTTGATAACCTTGCTGTGGGTGACTCGGCTGGCATACTCAAGAATCTTAACTGGTTTCTCCTCATAGATCAAATCACTGTCCAACTGAATCGTTCCAGCGGCACTGTATCTCTTAGTGGTATATCGGCCATCTCTGCGTGGCACTTCTTCAACTGGGAAACGTGGAACACGTCGTGAACTCCTGACAATCCCTCTAGCAATTCCAACTTGTAAGCAACTTCTCCCATACGCTCCAAAACTTTTTATGGTCCCACAAAACGTGGTGCTAACTTTCCCTTAACTCCGAAGCACTTAATTCCTCGAAGTGGAGATACACGAAGATAGATTCTGTCTCCGACTTCGTAGGCAGTCTCCTTGTGTTTAGAATCTGCATAGCTTTTCTGCCTGGACTGGGCTACCTTGAGCCTATCGCGAATCAACTTCACTTTCTGTTCATACTCCTTAATCAGATTTGGTCCAAACAACTGGCGGTCTCCAACTTCATCCCATGATAACGGGGTCCTGCACCTCCTTCCATATAAGGCTTCGAAACGGGCCATCTTCAAACTGGATTGGTAACTGTTGTTGTAGGAGAACTCTGCATATGGCAAATTGTTGTCCCAACTAGATCCATAATCTAGCGCACAATCTCTCAGCATATCCTCCAAAATCTGATTGACTCTCTCGGTCTGTCCATCTGTCTGCGGATGAAAGGTTGTGCTGAACCCTAGCCTGGTACCCAATGTTTCGTGCAACTGATTCCAGAACTTTGAGGTAAACTGGGTTCCTCTATCTGATACTATACTCCTCGGAACTCCATGCAGATATACGATCCTGGTCATGTATATCTTTGCCAACTTAGCACTGGTGTAAGTGGTCTTCACTGGGATGAAATGAGCTACCTTCGTCAAACGATCAACTACAACCCAAATTGAGTCGTAGCCCGAACGAGTCCTAGGCAATCCTATGATAAAATCCATGCCTAACTTATCCAACTTCCATTCGGGTAATGGTAATGGCTGTAACAATCCTGCTGGCTTCTGATGCTCTGCCTTTACTCTCTGACATACATCACATACTGCTACATACTCTGCAATATCCTTCTTCATCCCGGTCCACCAGAAAGTATCCTTCAAATCCAAATACATCTTGGTATTTCCTGGGTGAATCGAATATGGTGAATCATGGGCCTCCTGTAGAATCAACTTCCTGATCTCCGGGTCATTAGGCACATAAACCCGGTCTTCAAACCATAGGGTATCATGTTCATCCTCACGAAATCCTTTAGCTTTTCCTTTGCTCATCTTCTCCTTTATAGTTGCAATCTCCTTGTCAGTCTTCTGAGCTTCTCTGATTTTATCCATCAAAGTAGACTGAATCTCCAATGTTGCTACATAGCCTCTCGGAACTATTTCCAAACATAGCTCACGAAGGTCCTCGGCTAACTCTTTCGGTAAACCTCCGGTCATTAGTGTGTTTACTTGGCTCTTACGGCTCAACGCATTGGCTACTACGTTAGCCTTTCCGGGGTGATAATGCAATCTCATATCATAATCCTTGATGAGCTCCAACCATCTCCTTTGCATGAGATTCAACTCCTTCTGCGTGAAGATGTACTTCAAACTCTTGTGATCCGTGTACACCTCACAATGGTTTCCGATGAGAAAATGTCTCCAAGTCTTCAACGCATGCACTACGGCTGCCAACTCCAAATCATGGGTGGCATAATTCAACTCATGAGGTTTCAGTTGTCGTGAGGCATACGAAACAACTCTTCCCTGCACTACAAAAAAAAGACACATCCGTGACATTTTGGGCCGAACAATTTTTTTTTGGCATACATATGACACTTCTATGACGATAATTGTGACAAAACTCGGTATCATCATAGATGTGGTGGGCTCCTACTTCTATGACAAAAAATGGGCTTTTCCTCTTGGGTGGGCCGGAGACGCAGCTGCATGACATTCTTTGGGCCGTCCATGACGGAAAAAACCGTGGTAGAAGCGAGGGGGAGGAAAATTTTGGGGAGTTGCCGGTTACGGTGGGAGAGGGATGCGCGTTTATCTCGTACATGTATGCGCGTGTGTGCGAGGCGTTGGCTCTAGCTGAAGCCAAGCGAGGCATTGGGCTCTAACTGAACCCGAGCGATTGCACTGCAGGCTACGCGTTACTGAACCCGAGGGATCGATCGATGGTTGTTAACTGAACCCAATGGAGCGATTCCTTCGCTACTGCTGCTAATTGAAGCCGATCGATTGGATGAACAGTGAGTGTTGCGGGGGGGGTGGATGAACAGTGAGCGGTGGCGTTGCCTCTGGATGAACAGGAACCCATGGTGTGGAGGGTTGGATGAACAGTAGATAGTGGAGGGGTGGCTGTGGAGGGGTGGTTGAACAGGACCACGTGGTGTGGAGGGCTGGATGAACAGTAGATGGTGGAGGGGTGCCCGTGGA
>NC_041391.1:64778343-64783544 GCF_002162155.2 Triticum dicoccoides
TGGAGGGGTGACCGTGGAGGGGTGGTTGAACAGGACCCCATGGTGTGGAGGGCTGGATGAACAGTAGACGGTGGAGGGGTGCCCGTGGAGGGGTGGTTGAACAATAGCCGGTGGAGTAGCGCGCGGTGGAGGCTGGATGAACAGGAGCCCGTGGAGGCTGGAGGAGGTCGACGGTAGCCCGTGGAGGCTGGAGGAGGTCGACGGTGGAGATGAACAGTATCTCGTGGAGTCCCATTTTGCGGTACACCACACCCCTCCCCCTCATTTCGACCGTAGCGCTCCAAAACAAGTTCGTTTCGTCCGTTTTGCGGTATGCCACACCCCTCCCGATCAACAGGACCCCCGTTTCGACCGTAGGAGGTCTGTTTCCTCCGTTTTGCGGTACGCCACACCCCTCCCGATCAACAGGACCCCCGTTTCGACCGTAGGAGGTCCGTTTCCTCCGTTTTGCGGTACGCCAGGCCCCTCCCAATAAACAGGACCCCGTTTCGAACATGGCCGGTCAAACACAAGGCCGTTTCCTCCGTTGTGCGGTACGCCATGCCTCGTTTCCATCACCTGTTCTGTCCAAGCCCTCCCGATGAACACGACCATGCATTCCGTTCCGACCCAGCCGGTTGGCTCCGACGCGTTCCGTTGCCTCCCGATGAACACGACGCATTCCGTTGCCTTCCCATGAACACGACGACGATGTTGTTTCTCCGTTCCGACCCAGCCATGTACGTATGCGCGAGTAGGCGTTCGAGACCCTACCCGTATGTACGTACGTGGCCGTATTTTCTTTCTTGCACCCTCGCCGCTGTACTTACGTGTACGTGCGCGCCTCTACTACGACCACTATGTACGTACACGTTCGCGACCAGAATGACAATGCTACGTACGCTTCGACCAGGTGGGTCCCGACTGTCAGGCACTTCCTTGCCTGCGAAGATTTAGCTGGTGGGTCCCAGAAGTCAGGGGCGAATTGTTTTTTTGCCCGGACGCACTTCCTTGCGTGCGAAGATGTAGCTGGTGGGTCCCAGCAGTCATGGGGGAGAATCGTTTTTTTGCCCGGACGCACTTCCTTGCGTGCGAAGATGTAGCTGGTGGGTCCCAGCAGTCAGGGGGGAACGTTTTTTTCATGAAATATGGTGGCCCGTCCGGTGGGTCCCCACTGTCAGGTGGACGAATAATTATTTTGCACGTAATAAGGAGGCACTTCCTTGCGGCCGCCGTGGACCCAGCTGTCAGCCTCTCCATGCACAGTACTCTTCTGATGGAAGTCGGTCGTTGACCACATTGACCACGCTGCGCCGAGAGCACCACGGCGATGGATGACGGCGAGGCCTAGGAAGGGGACGACGCAGAGCCGGGGAAGACGCAGCAGTGGATGCCCACGCGAAGAGGAGTATGAGGGTGAGGCTGCCATCGCCGCAAAATAACAGGGGGTGTGGGTGAGTAGAGGGATGGCCTGGCCAGCGGTGGGAGTAGTAGGGGGCGGTGAGGCCTCCGCGACATCACAGCTGGCCACGGGAGGCAGGAGCACGCGGCACGACCGGCGCTGCTTTGGGCGGCTGGAGCACGAAGACCAAAGGTTCAAGAAGCACTACGGCCGTTGGATAGACATCATACGGTCACTCGAGCTAGAGTCATTCATATTGACTAAGTTGACAAAGCCCTCCGTCCCCGTAAACTTAGTAGGCCCACAAGTCAGCCTCCCACCAAGGTGAGTCCCAGCTAGCAGGGGGAGTATTCATTTTTTTGTGCGTAATAAGGAGGCATTTCCGATGGGTCCAAGCTGACAGCGGGGGGAACGTTTTTTCTCGAAATACAGAGACCCTTCCGATGGGTCCCAGCTATCAGGTGGAGGAATCATTATTTTACACGTAATAAGGAGGCATTTTCCTGTGTGGGCCCCTACTGTCAGCCTCTTCCGATGGCTGTTGTTTGTTGACCATGCTGACCTCGCTGCGCCGAGAGCACAAACGCGATGGACGAGGGCGGGGCCCAAGAAGAGAACCACCCGGAGCTGGCAAAGCCACCGTAGCGGATGCCCACGCTGAGGGGAGAACAAGCGCTGACTGGTCAGCTGCGGGGTGAGGCTGACGTCACCGGAAAATAACAGGATGTGTGGGTGGTTAGAGGGATGGCCTGGCGGCAGCACAGCCAGCCACGGGAGGAGGGAGCAGGCAGTCCCGCCGGCGCTGGTTTGGGCGGCTAGAGCAGGAAGATCAGATATTGAAGAAGCACGGCAGCTGTTGGATGGACATCCAACATTCACTGTTGTGTGTTGACTAAGTTGACAAAGCCTTGCGTACGCGTCAAAAAAAATTAGGACAGCGTCATCGTCAACCTAGTAGGCCCAGAAGTCAGCCTCCAAATCTGTGGAAAACATCATACATCCCATTATCCATTATTTTCAATAATTTACAACCCATTTGCTAATTCTTAAGGATATTTGAAGCTCATATTCTTTTTATTAGCATTACAGACCATATATTCCGGGCACTGCTAAAAAATTCAATGAAATTTTGCATATTTCGGTGGGGTCCGAACTCTTTTAATCACGAAATTTCGAGTCACGTTAAAAATAGTTTTCAAAAAATTATATCAAAATAAAATTCAAAAAACAATTCTCCGCAAAAAAATGAATGAAATTTAGAATCTTAACTAGCAAGATGCCCGTTCGTTGCACGGAACATGAAGATGCATTTGTATGAGTAGTTTATCTTGTGGGTGAAAAGATGATATTTTAATGTAATTGCCAGTTGGCTTTGGTTTTTATAAGAGTAGAGAGTAGAGAAATCCTGAAAAAAATGATATTTTAATGCAATTGTCGGTTGGCTTTGGTTTAAAAATTTACAGCCCATTTCTTACAACTTATAGCCCGTTTTATGGGGAAGCCCATTTCTTATCCCTCCTCGTCTTGAAAGATTTGCAGCCCAGCAGGGCTGAGAAAAGCAAGTAGGCCTCGGTTTTGGTATTCTCCAAAAAAAAGAACTGGGCTAGCCAATTTTAGAAAGAAAAAACATATCAACTAGGCTCATCATGTGCTTAATAAAAGCGTAAGCGTGGGCTAGACGGGCCACAGCCCCCGCACAGCGCGCAGTTGAGCTCCGTCTCTGAAACTGAAAAACAACTGGGTGAGCTGCTGGGTCCCTGGTGTTATCCGCTCATTGTGTAATTTTCTCGTTTATTGACTACATTGACAATGGCGTGGAACCTAGTTGTCAAACAATTAGGAGGAAGTATTGTTTTGGCTTGTAATAACCAGGCACCTGCTTGCGAACTGCAATGACCCTGGTGGGTCCCTACTGTCAGCCTCTCCACGTACAGTCATCTCCTGATTCCTCTTGGTTGTTGACCATGTTGACAACACCAGACGGCGGCGAGCACAGCGAGCTAAACAAGGCGGAGAACGACGGCAAGGCCTCGGACGGGAACGAACAGCAGCCATGAAAGATGCGGCAATGTAGTGGCAGGTCAAGGGGAGTACGAGGGCAACAACATGCAAGTCAAGCATACAAATGGTACAAAAAGCCCAAGGATTAATTGTTCATCAAATTTTTAGACAAAACCCAGATTGAACATGACAGTAACATCTAACCCAACCACTCTTTTTTGCAGTCACAAACAAATGGATCGGTTTGATCCATAAAATCAACATCCTGTGCAAAAAATTTTATTTTAGGATGTCTACAACTTATTGTAAATATAAGCCGAGCACGTTTAGAAGCCCATTTGTCCACCTGAAACTTCTTTTTTTGCTGTTCAACATGTTCGTCCATGAGAAATCTCTTGCTGTAAAAATTAAGCCTCATGGACAATAGTAACCTCGCATTCAACACGAAGAATGTGACAAAGGTTCTGTTTGCCTGGTTGGATGCATATCGTCCCATCGTTATTGTCCTCAAACGAATGTCATGAGAATTGAGAAAATCCTTGTGCTTATTACGCCAACGATTGGTTATATGTTTTTGTCCATGTGGTTCTCCCTAAGTAGACATGAAGATTGAAAACAGTTAAGGTCTGAAAAAGAGTATGTCGAGAGAACGACAGCTGAACAGTTAATTCTAGTACAATATATACAGGCTTTCAATGTGCATGAAATCATCACCTCTATGTATAAATTCTCCAGAGATCAAAAGCATCGCAGCAAGCCAATAATTATGTCCAGATCAAAACTATACATTGTGATATATATGATCTTGACAGAATCCAGCAGCATTGATAGGATATCAATGGACGAACTCTTCATTGAGCATATAACATAATATTAGTACCCAAAGTGTACTCCAAGATGATATAAAACTTATACGCACAAATGAAAAATGCAGCATATGATGACAAATGTGTAGATGAAAATATACGGTACCTGAAAAAGTGAGGTGCCAAACACCAACTCCTTGTGATTATTAAATGGGTCACGAATTACACCCAAGGTCTCCAGTTTGGGCGCAGAGACGACAGTTATTTCTGAAGGTGTATAACAACTATGAAGGAGCAACCTTTCAAGTGAAGGGGCATCTTCGATGATGAGCTGCTGTCCTTTAAAACAAATTCCAATGCTTCTATGGTGAGGCGACTTTATTTGGAGACAACTGATACCGATTTCTGTTCCCAAAACAATCAGCAAGCGCTCCAGGGCAGGGCAACTGGAGTGGATGATGTTGTGCAGTGAGGCCTCCAACAGATAAACCACCATAAGCGAAAGTTTTTTTAGCAGTGGGAGTCGAAGCATTTGTACCAGATCGTCTGGTAGATGGCACCGGGCGAAGGTGGCGGTGTGGAGAGAGGAGGAAAACTGCGAGATGGACAACGGTGGTGTGGGCACGAATTCTTGGTATGTTCGTGGTATGAAACTTTCGTGGTAATGGTAGAACTCAAACTGCTGGAGTTTTCTGAATTCAGGGGATGTCAGCCAAGCGTCCACCTTGCCGGGTATGGACAACAGGTAGCTTGTCAGGCTGCAGAGGCATTGAACGGGGCCCTGCTGGTGAGAAGAGACGATGGCTCTGATGAGATGAAATTCAGGAAGGACAGATATCTGATGACAGTCGAGATTGAGGGGCGTGGTGCGCCACAGAGGGCGCCACTGAGTTGAGAGGACTTGTGTGCGGCAGCAATCCTTGGTGGGGAGAAGCGATATGATCTCCTCAAGGATGACGTCCAGGAGATCGCTGATGCGGTCCACCAGAGATTCTACCGGTTCCTCAGATCCG
>NC_041391.1:64783772-64800586 GCF_002162155.2 Triticum dicoccoides
GGGGCTCGCCGCTTCTCCCCGCGCTACTAGGTGCAGGATCTACAACCGGCGTCGCTGCTGGCGGGAGCCTCATCTTCTTGGCGCTAGGGCCAGCCGACTCCATTTTCCTTGTGGGCATCGCGCCGAGCTCACGGGTTTGAGCAGAGTAGCCAGAGACAAGCCTAGTAGCAGTGCGAGTGGGGAAGAAGGAGGGCTGGGGATTTCTGTAGGAGTGGTAGAAGAATAGCAGGCGTTTTCTGTACGAGTGAGGAAGAAGGTGAGCGGGGTTTTCTGGACGAGTGAGGAAGATTGGGGAGCGGGGGGAATTGGGTGGGGAGACGGAAGCAGGAGAGCAAGTTGTTCGTGTTTATAAGGCACGCTGCACTAACTACTCGCTTTTCCCAAGAACCGCTCTCTTCTTTTGCGTTGCTACATGACTAGCCATGCATGCAGGATGCATGTGCCCGCCGGCCACTGCATGCGCCTGGTTTGTTACTAGGCCTATTTAATAGGGTGGTTATGGAGTAAATTAAGGAGATTTATTTTCTCTGTGTGCATCCACCAAATTATAGGATGTGGTACTGGATGCAGACACTCACATTAAACTAACATTCAGAAGAACAAAAGTTCAGCATGTCTATGCATCTCAATGATTCACCATACTATAACCAATATACAAAACTGTGAGAAGCTGTGGAAATAAACAAAATCGGTCGATGCTTCTCTGAGCAAAGGGCCTCCCTGCGCACGCATTAATTTCCTGGGCATGCTTGTTTCTTCTCAATGTTGCGAGCACTTTGAGCATGTTGGCAACTCCACAGCTATCTAGGTGCCTCATCTTGCAATTGATGCTGACACATTTGCAGCAAACACATGAGGCAATAGAGATGACTCAACATGGGTCCATATTGTGCAGTTCCCCTGATATCCTATTCATTGTCCTGAACCTAAAAAGATAGGAAAACAGTAGCTATACTTAAACGGTGTTGCAAAACAGTAGCACATATCAATAGCTCGGCATGACCAAACACGATCATCTGGACGAAAGGGATACTTACCTGCCTGAGGAAGATTACATATAATTTCATAAGTCCTTGGTTGATTTCCACCTTCGGCTGCACTACTTGTTTGCTCCTCCAGACATGACAGGATCGTTCCGCACTGCATTCAGCAAGTCAACGTACGAATAAGCTAATTTCATCTTGCGGTGGTCATTGTACCTAGTTACGAATGTAGGAATACCTGGAGCACCATGAGGTTAGCTGACAGCAGGTAGATGCAGCCATATAAATTTTGTGCGGTGCTACCAAAATTGAGGTTTGTATCCCTTCTCGTTATGAGAATTCTTCTTGAAGTTGGTAGAATGTGACGGCTTGTTCTTTGCATCAAACTTGCCTTTCCCCTGAGATTTGTTCTTGTTGTTTTGGGGCTGGTTGGGCTGGAAGTTCTTCTCGTGTACCATGTGGGCACTAGAAGCTCCCTCGGCGACCCGAGCACGTGTGTCTTTTGCTCTCGCCTTATCCTCAAAATCAAGAGTGCTAATGAGATCCAAAACAGAAAACTCATGTCTCTTGTTTTTCAGAGAAGTAGCAAAATTGTTTCACGAAGGTGGAAGCTTGGCAATGATGGTCCCAACAACAAATTTGTTCGGCAACACACACTTAAAGTACTCAAGTTCCTTAGAGAGTAACTGTATCTCATGAGTCTGCTGAACAACAGAGCGCTCATCAGTCATCTTGTAGTCACAGAATTGCTCCAGGACGTACAACTCGTTGCCATCGCCCGAGGGCCAAACGTGGCCTCGAGCGCAACCCACATGTCTTTGCCGCTGTCAAACAACATATATGAATCCACAATGGAATCGTCAAGAACACTCAGCAGGGCGGCTTTGAAGAGGGTATCCATGTTCTGAAAAGCTTCCTGCTGTGTAGGATTAAGATCGCCTTCAGGCTTACCCTTAGTGGCGTCATAGCAGCACATGATCTGAAACCAATATACTGCTCTTGTGCGCCACCTTTTATATTGCACCCCCTTAAAAGTAGGCGGCTTCAAAAGCGCAGCAAAACAACTCGGAGTAAATTGCCTGTGATCAGGTTTTTGGATTGGATTGTTGAATATATGAGCAATTTAGTATGAGATTTAATCCGAATCAGCAGTAAATAGATCATGACGACAATTGCAAACATCAAAGTAATGATGCGGACTAAACCAGGAGGACAGAATCACATACTGTACAGCGGGAGCAGAACTGATGTGGTTGATGTTGTCACTCATGTCGTTGATGAAGAGGTTATCGAGGTCGGGGAAGAAGGCTGTCGTTGAGGAAGTCGTCGTTGGCAGCAGTCACAGGAGCGTGCTCCCCAAAAACCTGATCGCCCCTCTCCCATACAGGATCACGAAAGGCGGGGTTCGGAGGACTGTTGTCCCTTCTCGCGGTGCACGCCGTAAGGAGGGCTGGAGAAGAATTGCGTGGCGACGCTAAGATTTGGAACGGTGCGAAACCATATGATACAGCGGGGGCTAGGGTAGAGCATGTCAGGTCGGAGTATAATAGTAGGCCTTTGGCCCCCAAACCGCACGTCCAAGTCAATAATAGCTCAAAAAAAGTCAATAATAGCCCCACCAAGGTTTGTCTCAAAACAAAACGGAGTAATTAAGGCGTCCGTTAGTCCCTTTAGTATAAATACAATATCATTAATAATGGCCCCACCTTTTGTCTCACAAAGTAGAGTATGTTGGAGTACAACCGGCTACACATTTACAATCCGCTTCTCTTCTCTCTCCTCTTCTCTCTCCTTCAACTAAGCACAAATACTATATTTAAATCCTTATAGCCTGCTTATGCCATCTAATTATAGTAGTACTTGCTCTAAAAGTTACTATCCACTGTGTAGTCTGAAATGCCAGGCGTGCAGCGGGTGGTGCCCTCGGTCGGCGTGCCGCTTCAACGGCGGAAGCAGTGAGAGGTCGCGTCGCCTTGACTTGCCATCAATGTGGAGCGGCGGGCTCAGCTAGTGCCGGGCGGGAAGCGTGCGCGGGAGGGGGGAGGGGTTTTTGTTGGGCCCAGAAGGTGAGAAGCCAACTTGGGATCGGTCCGGACGGGGAAATATCATGTGCTCCCATACTATGCATATGACACTAGTGTATGTTACTACTCCCTCCTTTCCGGTTTATAGAGATGTTTAGAGTAACATAGTAATATGTTACTGTACAAGTTACTCCTCACTATGACCAGCCTTGGCCTCTCCCAGTGCTCCACCATGTATAGCTGCTAAGCCTGCCATGTAGGCATAAAATATGATGTGGCACCAATAAACTAAGCACCTATGCATTGAACACTTGAGTTACTAAGCCATTTAATGCACTTAGCACCTCATCTAAAGAGCATTAATAGTATAGCCAGCTGGTGGCTATAAGCCTACAACCCATCTTATAGTCAACATGTACTACAAAGTGCCTAGGAGCACGTGCTAGAGTTGGCTCTTCACGAAGAGCCCGCTTACCTTCTCTCTCCTCTTCTCTTTCCTCCAACTAAGCACAAATATACTACTGTTTATTCCTTATAGCCCGCTGACTCAGCTCTATTGTACTTGCTCTAAGCACATCTAAGCACTTGCTAGCACCCCCTTGACAGTGGACCTTGACGGTGTACGTCACCTTGTGTCTCATAATTTTCCTCGTCATCATCTGAGTCCTAGAAGATCTCACCCACATCATCATTAGCATGCAGCCGCCTTGATAGACAACGTGCGCAGAAGGAGTAGAGGCGACTGGGGACGCACCACCACCACGTCGTGGGCACTCCGCATGTGCTCGTGTGTGTGCAGTGTGCGTGTTTTTCCATCGGTGCTAGCTCTAAGGCCGAGGCTGCGGTCATCTTCGTCTCCGACTAGTAGTTGAGCAACGACGGCAAAGAGGTGCTGCAAGAAATGCGTATGCACCATTGCGTGCGAGCTTCGCCGTAGCACGACGAACCAGACATCACCGCGGATGGCGCATGCCTCCATGCAGCCGAGTGTGTGCTCATGCATGTGTTATTCACGTGCATTCTGCGGCCGAGCGTGTGTGCATGCACGTCTTGTGTACGTGCATTGTGTGCTCCATGCTGTGCGCGTATGTCCATGAGTTGGATCAGATGGAGTAAGTGCGTTCGATTGTGTACATACTTTAGAGTGTAGATTCACTCATTTTGTTTCGTATGTAGTCCCTTATTGAAATATCTAAAAAGACTTATATTTGGGAACGAAGGGAGTATAAAACATCTTCAACTTAGCATCCTGATGTACTGTTTCTAGTGGTTAGCGAAAAGTTCATGTTCTTTTAGTTGTTTATAGGTGGGCAGGCGGCAAAAAACAGGGGAAACGCGCAAGGTTCCTTGCAGACGCTCCACCACGAGGTTCCTTGCTCCTCCTCGGTCATCGGGAATCTATGCTCTTCAACTCTTTTCTTTTACGTGAGCTTTGTTCATCCTTTTCCCAACACGCAAGACATCTAGCATCAAGGTGCATGTGTCATGCAAGAAAATGGAGATAATCAGATAAGCAGTGCGTAAGTGAGTCGTGCGGGGGGGGGAGAGGGGGGAAACCCTTTTCCGTAAGTGAGTCGTGCACTTCGATGGCACCTACGCAATATTTTTCTCCTCGATGGCATGTGAATGGCACATGAATAGTGCACGTACTCAACGACGGAGCACGGGATGGTAGCAATGACATGGTCAGCCCTTTTTTGGAGAGAGTACGTACTACTAGTAAATAACTTTGATGTGTCTCGTCAACTCGCAGAATGACGAGAAGCTTGATTACGCCTTCTCCCTCGCCAACGCATGCACGGTGGCTCGCAGCACCAGGAGAAACTTTTGCTTACAAGTGGTGGACGTGCAGCAGTTCATTTGGTGTCAGATTGCCAGAAGCACTACTGTAGAACCATCGACATCCGGAAGAGGCGAAGAGCCAAGCGCAAGGTCACCTACTAACCTTAGGCTAGGCGTAGTGGGAGTAACATAAGTACATGTATCTCCTTTTTTTATTCTAGAAACAACCACACGCGAATATGAAGTGCTGGTTACGTAGAACAAATTTCCTGCAGTCCGTGCTCAGCACTCCTCTATCTCTCTTCTCAGCCAGCCAGCAGACGCGCGGAGCCCATCATCTGTTTGCTCACATGCGGCCCCACATGTCAGTGAAAACGCAAGAGGACCCACTGAACCTGCACATCTTTCACCTCGATGTGCTGGTGATGAAAAACAAATCCAAGAATGATCTTCGGTGGCCGCTTTTGGAGTTACTCAAGAGTAGTAAGATTCTATTTACAGTTTAACCCAAGATGCACATCTCGTGGCTTCAACTTATCAACTACCACTCTATTTTCTTTCATGACACGACCTGGATGCTGGATGTCCCACGTGTCGGCAAAAGGAGGAAGAACCCGACCAAATCTTCGGTTGTGCTCTCGGATTAGACTAGTTGTGCTAACTTAAATTTTTTATTGTGTACTCCCTTTGTTCCAAAATACTTGACTTCCATTTGTCCAAAAACGGATGTGCCTATATACTAAAACATGTCTAGATACATATATATTTTGACAAACATGTCTAGATACATGTGTAGAAGCCATGTATTGTGCAACGGAGGGAGTAGAATGGATGCAAGTATTTGTATTGGGAAGAAGAGTACATCCATATATTGATAGAGCATTGGAGTTGGCCTTACAAGTGGGACCGCAGTTGAGGAAACCGACTATCGGCAAACCCCCACCTCGCCCGCCGCGCGATGGCTGAGTTAGAGAAACGATGAGGTTGAAGCGATTGCTCTAGCATGGACTCCAAGAAATTTGGTGTCAGATGGAAGTCGTGTTGGTGGCGTGTGCCGTACTCCTGGACGTGAATGCTTGTTCTGGCCCATGCCACCCTACTACTCCTACTACTTACTGTAGTATATAGTACTACTAGTATCGAGGATTCGAGGTGCTGGTTACGTATGGCTACAGTAAAAACACCTACATGACGCGCGAAGCATGTGAAGCTAGTACAAATAGTGTACTACTATTGTTGATGGTTGGCCTCATCCGATAACCTATTGCAATGCACGTACAATTATGTATTCGGAAATTTTTTTTTGCCTCGTCGCACCACTCGCTCACAGAAGCAACTCGAAAGCCATTCATAAATTTAGTAAGTTTATCATAGGCATATCATTTTATTACATACAATGGGTCATCAACCCACATCGACAACGAGGATACATTATAAATACTAAAGTTTTCACCACACAACAAATAACAAGCAATGAAATGAACTTCAACTCAACCATTCCTCGGCGTTGGAAATGCTTCCTTTGAACCACAAGTGATTCTCTGGGATGGGGCATCTATTGTCGATCTCGAGACCAACGCAGGACTGATCATCCAGGCTGAAGCGGCCTACTATATCAGTACCAGGGTGGGGAACCACCCAAATGTCCGAGGTATATACACAGTTGCTTCTCATAAATGGTGCTAGTAACGTTGTGTCAACAACAGTTTGATCGCCTTTCACCATCATCAGATAGTTTTGTCCAAGGAAGAGCGCGTTTTCTCCAAGACTATCAATTTTGTACCAGGGAGAAGGTGTTGGCGCTAGCACACTAGTATCCATCCTGAATACCATGCAACGGGTGTTGGAATAGGTCCGGAGAGTGCGACCATGGGAGACTACACCTGCTTCCTTAGCAGTAACATCATCAGTGGGCTGTATACACACGAGAAGAGGTGATCCATCGAAATTAGTTGCCAAGCACCAACGAGTATATGGGCGCTACTTGTCCTCATGCTCGTGATCATCACCATCTCATCTCCCCCTTGGTTATAAAAATTTTCAAGTATAGGTGGTGGAATTTTCACAGGACCTTGGAAACACAAGAAGAAGTTTAATTAGTAAAGGGAAACTTGCTAACCCGCATGCATGTGGATGAACCAATTATAATTACGGTGGAAGACAAACGTACCGAAATCATAACGATTCCATGCAAAAACAGTGCCACGAGTGGTGGCAGCAAACACAAGGCCCTCATATTCAATTGCATCACAGTACTCATCCATGTACAGAAACTGATTTTTGAGCAATGTCCATCGAGTCAAACCAGCAATGACGGCAACAAGCTTGTCGAAGATAGAAACAACTTCATAGTTGTTGTAATTCCAAGAGCGGGTGGGGACTCGAGAAATTGCTGTCTTCTATAGAAGATAGTCACCATGATTGTATTTGAACGTGCGTACAATACCGGTGTGCTCAACCTCTGGGCAGTCTGCTGAGATTTTTGGAAGTGGAACCCGATCACGAGTGTACAAATTCACAAGTTCCCACTCGCAGTTGGACCCAATGTAAACAACCCAATCTCCATTTGCGCCTGCCCAAGCCTTGCCCTCAAGCGATGGCATCTTAACATCATATGTATCATTATCAAGTGGCATCAACTTGCACAGGGCGAGGCCTCCGTCGTGACGGCGCCGGTCATCAGGGTCACGACGAAGAAGATAGGGGAGATCAAACCGTTCCTTGACTCTTGGGTTCCTTGTAATGATGTTATTAGTTGAGTCAAGAATGGGCTTGAACGAACCTGCCATGCTAGCCGAGGTGATGATGTCGCACCAATCAATGAGTTCCTCCACCACGTCATCTTTCAGACCGGGGCAAGAATAACGGGGTTGATTCCGTCCTGTTCCCTCCATGGAGAAGACAATCGAACAATGGTATAAGAAAGCATGAAGGGCTGAAGGAAACTGGAGGAGGGAGAGGAAGAGCATGCGACAGCAGTTCCAAATCGAGAGGGAAAGGCGAAGCGTCGGTGGACGGTTGCCAGTTTGCCACGGTTCACGAAGGGGCACCCCGGCCTACACATTGGTTCAGAAATACTCCTACTACTTGCCGTCGTCTCACTGATATGTGGAATGGGACCACATGTCAACGAGACATGGTGTGTAATTTCTCGTGCAAAATGCGATCTGGCTGCATTGGCCCGAAGTGCCGCATTAGTTGTTTTTTTTGAAAGTTTGCCGCATTAGTTATCGACCTTTATTTTTTTTAACATGCAATCTGAATGGATAGCTCCTGTGGTCATCACAAGTGAGAGGATATAGTGATGGTTGATTCGCCCGAGCAACTTTACTGTGGGAATATGGGAGTACCAGCGGATTCAAGGAACAAAGAAATGATGGTTGCTTCGTCCGAGCAACTTACTGTGGCAAAGGTGGGGCTCTGCGATTTGACTGCTCACTAGTCATTACTACTGTGGCGCAATGACCGGGGTGAATCTTTCCCTGAAGTTGTATTGTGCACTCAATATTGCTGCATGGCAGGTGGAGCCGGATGAAGGATGTCCAACATGTCGGTGAAATGAAGTTGAATTGTTTCTGGTATTGCTATCAATCCTTCAGGATTTGTTTATATGTACGCATGATTTTGATGAAATTGTACTGTGATGCTATGAAGGTTTCAACTCTGGTTCCCGTAGGGAAAAAGGTTTCAACTTAGGATTCATGTGTCTTGCCTCGAGATTATCTCGTTACAACATTCCATCAAATACAAATGAAACTACCATGGCTAATGCATCTCAATGGTTCGCAGATCAGCGCCAATATTCACATCACAACTGAAGACAAAGTTGTGAGAAGGTGTACAAATAAAAAAAATATAATTGATCGATGTTGTTCGTAGGCATGGTTCCATTTCCTTGGCATAGTGTTCATTGCTTGGCAGCTAGTTTCACCCAGCTCTGTAGCCAAAAAAGAGGTGTATGAAGGACACCACAATCCGATCATTTTGTGCAGCTCCACTAAAATTGGGCGGACCATCCCTGTTTGCAAAGATATCCAGTCAGTGTGATTACAATAATAGTGGAACTAGATGATGAAACATAACACACATAAATAGAAGCCGATCACCTCTACAATCTCTCTTTAGGACTAACTTCTTGTCGGAGAAGATTAGGCACGGAGTTGGATGAGGTGGATAGCAAAACCAATCTCCCTTTCCGCAGTCCCACAGAAATGTAAAAACGTTACCCGTGTGACATTTTGGCGGAACTGCACAAAACACTCTTCAGAAAAGTGATTTGTGCGGTTCACCAAAAGGTTGCAATAGCAACGAGGTGAAAATGGATAGCCCTATTTGCAAAAGGAGGTCGAAAGGAAACAATTGCTGCCCAATAACACGAGTTGAAGACACATACACCGACAAAAAAGAAGCATGTTCCATGTAAAAAGGGAAAGATAGCACATGGTGGTTTATCAAAAATGGTTTGAGGACGAGATTGCAAGATGGAAAGTACGCCGGCCAAGATACGATTTAACCAAACAACTAAAGAAGATCCACATGCAATAACGTGGGAAGATGGGTAGTGGAGCAAGGCCGGAGAAAGCTGTACCTGAGGGTCATTGGGATGTTACTAGGAGGGCGCCGGCGGCCGGGATCTGCCCATACTGCAGCAGCGAGCAAGTGGCGAAGGCCCTACCACGCCGGAGCTTGGTCAGAGAGAACGGCGGGTACCGCAGATCGGGACGAGCTGCCTCAACGTCGTCGAACGGAGAGACGATGCACATCCTCCCTTTCCACCGGCGGACGGGATGCAGCCGGATCACTGACCAACGCTGAGAGAGAGAGGCCACGGCGGCCTTGTGTGAGATTGTGTGACGAGACTCACGAGAGACAACCCCATTTTTCCATTTTCCCCACGGCAATCATTTTATATTCTGGGCGTGGTACCCGACCCTCCTTCGAGTAAACAACCGCTACACGCGTCAAGTTATCACGTGGGCTGCCTTTTCGTACAGAAATGAACTCCACCGTGTACCCGCGCGGGTGTGGCCGGGAACGAGACGTGAGTACGTGTGTCCTGCATGCACTTCTTCTTTAGGTGCAGGTACGCACGTGGGTGGGTGTGAGAGACATGGTTTGTGCGAAACAAAGGCAATGTGTTGATGACATCTCAATCAGAAAAACGTAACATATGCAATGTGTGTGAAACGGAGTCATGGGCGTGAGATATTGATAGAATTGAAAACAGGGATGAAGTGTGTGGCTGCCCGATCGATAAAGAGTGCCATCGAATTTGTGTTTGCCCACGTCAAAGATACAGGGCGGCTGGCCTACTAGAATTTGAGAGGGCAGAGGTGCAGTTTTTCTCTGTGGCATGGATACCTACCTACAACATTCGACTATCGGTGTGTGTGGGGGGGAGGGGTAGAGACCGGTCGACTAGTATATGTCTGGGGAAGGAGAGAGACCTAGCTATGTATTGAGGGAGATCGATCGACATCCATGGATATGTGTAGCAGAGGAATAAGGTTGGGAAAAAGACAAAGGTAGAGCGTCGGAGGGTTGGTGGTGGAGTGGCGTCTCACAAATGGTGGGAGAGGCCTGCTAGACAAACGGAGGGTATGAGTGCAATATCAATAAGAGAGGGCGGGGGATGCATGTCTGTCTGTCTATGCACGTGCGTGTGAGAGACGGGTCGGGAGGTATTCAAGGATGACGAGGGGAGAAGATATGGTTGTGGTAAGCATGCGTAACTACATAGGAAGATCTACCGTCATGTGTGCGAGAAAAGGAGAGACATAACTAGCGAGGTAAGTGTATCGGTGCTTGGTGAAAACGAATTATAGTCGACCTGGATATATGTAGGGAGATCAGTTCACATACACGCCTGCATGTGTTAGAAGCAAATAAGGTCCGTAGAGGCAGACAGGGGGAGAGAGTGTGGCTAGGAGGTGGTGCGAGAGGCCTACCATGTCGAGGGGGGAGGAGTGTGCGAGCATGTGACTAATAAAAAGAGGGGCGGGAGTGTGCACCTGCGTGGAATCGTATTGGACATATGGGGGCATGGACGGTGAGAAGAGAAGAGGGGAAGTATATATGTGTTTGTTGTAGGCACACTTGGCTAGAGAGGTATATCGACCGGTGTGTGCCAGAAAGAAGGAGCCGGGGGCCTACACACATCGCTGGTGGACGACCTAAAGAGAAATAATGAACGTGCGTGATGGAGGGGATGCTAAGGGTGTGTGAGGGGGGCGGGCGTGTGCATGCACGATAGAAAGTTCGCGCTAGCTAGCTACAAATAGAAGAGGATCGTGAAGGTGTAAAAGACGAACAAAGATCATAATTCATTATAAAAAGGTGGATATGGATACTTGAAGAAGATATCATAATGTACAACATTGATTATAATGTAGGGGGCGGGGCACTATACTTTGTGTGATAAACACGGTGTACGTATGGAACATGGTTTAGATTATGAATATATGGTTAGTACATCAAATGTGCTATTATTTGGAATCAACATCAAGTGTATTCAAAAAATAGAATTTGTGTTCATGTAGTACACATAGTTCATATCTATCTCTATAGTAATCATGTGGTGTGTTATTAAGGTAATACACGGATGATGGTTGAAGTTGGCAACAATCATGATTGTAGATTCTTATTGAAATAGAGAAACGAATTCGAATTTAGTTCGAATTGCAACGGTAGTATAGACATTTGGAATGCACTAAAATGTTGGTATGAGTAGGTTACATGCATTATACAGCAAAGCGAAAAAAATTAATCGGACATAACATGGATTCATACTCCCTCCTTCCATCTATATAGGGCGTGAGATTTTTAAGACCGCCTTTGACTATTGACAAGATTAATAGTACATGACATGCACAATGTGAAAATTATATCATTGAAAGAACCTTTCACAGACGAAGTTAGCGGTGTGCTTTGTGTAAGTTGCATGTCATATATCATTGCTCTAATATTTGGTCGAAGTTAGCATCGAAAAATGCATTAGGCCCTATATAGATGGAAGGAGGGAGTAGCTTTGAATAGCATTTATATAGTAAAACGGGGCAAGACTCTCTCTTTGTGTGGTGTGAATAGTTTTATTTTTTTCATTTTCTTTTTGGTTGAGGGAAGTGCGAATTGATTTGGTACGTACAAGTACAATATTACTATGCAGTCAAAAAAAGTACAATATTACTACACGTTAGGCTTGTCCCTAAAATTCAACCCGCGCCTTGTTATATCCTGAAAATTCAGATATCGTGCTCCCAAAAATGGCGCCTTCACAACCCACGCCTTGCTATCCCGAAATTACAACGCGCGCGAAAACTCCCTCCAGCTGCCAAATCCCGACACGCGAAATCCCCCTTCTAACCCTGAGCCGAAAGGGCCGCTAGTTCAAATTGGTGGGGGTACTTTTGTAACACATCCTACATTTTGGACAAGCGCGTCCCTAAGTCATGCTTCACCCCCTCCCATCGCCCCCTTTTCACCATTCGAAATCCCAGGCCACCATAACCTCTCCGCTCCAGCCGCGAAACCCCACCCTCCTTCGTCCGCCACGTCACTGTTGCCCAGCCGGAGCCTCTTCCCCGATGATGTCGTCCACCGCAACAGCTAGACGTCCCTCATCCACCTCCCCGGATGAGGATCCGTCGTCCATCTCGTCGTCCTGCCGGTTCAGCCGCCCCGTCCTCCACCTCCAAGGAGCTGCTCCGACGATCGCCTCGTCTATCGCGGCTGCTCCATCCCCACAGCGCCGCCTTAACCTGCTCCACCGGAACCGCAGCATCCTCACCGACTCCTCGGACGAAGCCGAGGCCTACTCGGCGCCACCAAAGAGGTTGTACACTCATCGCATCGCACCTTCTCCTTAACTCGACCTCCCGGCGCCGATGGTGCTCCATCCCGCACCCCCATGGAGAGGCTACCTTGAAGCCGGCGCCGCGGGCGACATCTCCATGGCGGCTCTCCCCCAGTGCGAGGCCCCTTTGGCGGCGGCGTCCATACCAGCCGGATTTGCTGCTGCTACTCCGGCTCTCGCTCGCTCGCGCTGCTGCTGCTGCTCCGGCTCTCGCTCGATCGCTCGCTCGCCCAGCTGCTGCTGCTGCTCTCCCCCTCGCTCGTGCTACTGCTCTGCTCCGATTAAACCACACTTCAGTCGACTGAATTGACTTTTGGGTCAGTCGATTTTCAGGGGTTGGGGGGGGCTTGCCGGAGTTAAGGAAGAACCACCCGCGGCGGGGACGGGGGCTCGCCGGAGAGGTACCCCACTATCTATCTTAGGGTTTAGGGTGGGGGGGCAGGGGGCCTAGAGGGCTAGCCGGGGCGGCGGTGGCGAGTTGTTTCGGGGCGGCAAGGCGGCGCTGGGGCTGGCGGTTCGGCCGGTGGTGGCAGGCGGCTCAGGGTTGTGCAGGTTGAAGATGAACTGCATGCCCTCCCTAAACTACATGTCAAGTGTCTCTCTGCTACCATTGCGTTCAGTTTCGACAGTAGCATTCAGATTCCACAGTTAATTTCAGTTTCGATAGTTAAGCTCAGAGTCAACAGTTTTTACCTCATCTGTTGTAGTCCTATGGTTTTTGGTGATGTTAATTTTACATCCATTTTTCATCATCTATTGGAGATGCTATTAGAATCCCACTTGAGATTGACAATGTCTGTCTTGTGCTGCTTCAGCCTTGACATCTTACGGCTCACCGGAGCTGCACCAACGGCAGAACGATCCATCACAACAGAGCAGTGCCCTGGACGCCGTCTACAGATTCCTTAGATCTTCCTCCACACCTCCGACAGCCACCTCTGCCTCAACTGCTTCAACGACCAACCCAATGATGCTGAGGTCCACACGGCTATGGCAAAGAGGTTGTACACTTGTTGCGTCACTTATTACTATACATTCACGTCGATCCATTAGGGCTATTTTGGTTCAACGGAAAAACATAGCAATACGAAATTTTCCAATGGCACTCTACTATTCAATTATTCATGCATTTTGTTGAAAGGAATGAAGCAAAACAACCACCTAGACCTACTTTTCAAAATCCTATGCATGAAAACAAGACCAAGTACATTAGTGCCACAATAACATTCTAACTGTACACGCTTTCATATGGTTTCTCTTTATTTTGGCCATGTTTCTTTGCATTCCTCTGCTCTTCCAATTCCTGTAAACCAAACACCCAAGTTGATAGAAATCCTGTGTTTACAAATGCTCTGTTTACCATGTGCATTTTCCTATCCTACTCCGGTGTTTTTCCTATCCCTGGGGGAATACTACTACTGTTATGGTGGTCGACTAGAAAAACTGCACCGATGAAGACTCCATGATATCTGCTCCAGCTTCATCAACATAGTCATCATCACTATCATATGGGTCCGAGTCGGTGTCGTCGATGATGATGTAGTTCTCTGGACAAGTGCAATCATCTTCTCCTCCAGTTGCGGGAAATCCCATAAATAGTTTTAGCTTCTTCTTTAGATCATCATTCTTCTCCACTAATGTAGCTATTTCCTCCTCATATCCATCTCGTGTAGACTTGAGTTCTTCCCCCAGTTCTATGATTTTGGTCATGGCCTTCTTCAGATCCATCATGCTTGTGCACATCTGGTTCTCCTGGCGTCGAATGTGCTGGTTTAACTCCTGGATGAAAGTTGCAATTGATCTATCCTTCCTGGTGCTGATCATCTCCCATTGCTCATCTCAGCACCCACAAATCTGGTTGGTGCATTAAAGGAAAACTCTATAGGCTCAGTGACGGGCATGAATGTCCTTCCAGGTACTTGAACTTGAATCATCCAACGGTCCTCTTCAGATAAAGTGGCGTTGTAGGTCCCGGTGAAACTTGGTACCCCGATGTTCAGGTATCTAGTGACTTCCTTCAAGTGACGTCCAAAGGGTGTATCTTCATCCGGTTGTGTGAACTTGTTCCTTGCATCCGCCATCCTAAAAGAGTAGAAAAGATGAGGAGTCAAAAATGAGAAGAGAGAGTAGTGATCTAGGGCTCTTAGCTTAGTGGTCGTGTCCTACAGTCAGCATGTGCTTTGATACCATCTTGTAGCGACCAGACCTCAAACAGTCTGATCTCTGTGCATCGGTGTCATCCCTGGATCAGTAATGCTGACACGCACAGTACTTGAAGGATTTAGAACAGAGTAGCAATCACACACTTATTACATCGAATGTCTCCAAAGAGAGCTTATTACAATAAATATGGCTTAAGGCCATCTAATAACGATAACCGCGGAAGGCTTGGAAGATAAAGTGAGTCCATCAACTCCAACGACATCACTGAGTATAGAACCACGACCTAAGGCACCTTACCCGTCGTCTGAAAAGTCTGCAACATGAACGTTGCAGCCCGAAACGGGTCAGCACATGGAATATGCTGGCAATGTAACACATAGAGAGTAATGAAAGAGTAAAGCTATACTACATGCATGTATGGCTTGGTGGAAAAGCTCTATGGTTACAGTTTTGCATAAAGCCAATTTTTCCCTACTTCAAAGGAATAAATTTTATTTAACTATCATGGTGGTTGTTAAACATTGAGAGTGTAGACACCCTCTCAATCCCAATTAAGCATCATCATTAAAACCCAACAAAATTAATTAAAGTAACATGATGAGATTCACATGATAATCCAAGTACTAGATACTCAAGATGTCCATAACCGGGGACACGGCTAACCATGATTAGTTTATACACTCTGCAAAGGTTTGCGCACTTTTCCCCACAAGACTCGATATCCTCCGCTTGATTTCTCGCACTACATGGTGTTTGAGAAAATGGATGACAGAGACATAGTCTTTCAGAAGCGCTAGCACCTTACGATCGGGTAGACAGTACCAACCTACATCCCCTACATCTGCTAGTCTACCACTGTAAGAGTTCGCACGACTTAGTCAACTATGCTAGAGCCCATAATAGCTTGTGGCTGCACACGGAAGTTTCTAGCATGAAAAATCTCATGATCCCTTTGAGCCTGGGTGGCGGTCCATAAAGAAAATAGGCAATCACTTGAATACCCAGGTGCCTCAATCCACCCAAATGTGTATTAAAGTTGCCACCTTAAATAAACCATTAAATTAACAATCTCACATCTATCATGGATACACTCACCCAATCCACGTCTACTAGCATAGCATGGCATAATAAGCAAACGTAGAGTAACTCCCAAGGGTTTGATACTAAAATAGGTAATAGGGACTACCTCATCTACTTCCCAAAACCCACATATTAATCAGATCCTAATCATGCAATTGTTTGAGGATTGATCTAATGCAATAAAACTGGGTAGTAAAAGGGTATGATCAAAGTGTTACTTGCCTTGCTGATGATCCGCGAAACCTAGAGATTCGATGTAGCAAGCGGCGCACTCCGGGTACTCTATCGCAAACAAACAAGCATACAATAAGAACTCATCTAATGCACAGGTAAAACTCAAATAAGAGATCTAACCAGAAAGTTCAACTTAAGAACTCTGGTTTGCAAAAAGAATCAAATCAAACGAAGCAACGAAAGTCAAACGGCGAAAGAAACAAGCTTCGTTTACTAATCTGGACCTAAGTCAAATTTTACAGTAGCAAAAACTTGTTTAAGTTGGTTAAACGAAAAGAGGGTTTCGAGAAGAAACTCTAGGCGCTTGAATCGCCTGATTCCGATAAACGAGCGAAAAGTTATACTGGAACGAAAATCAGATTAGAAATCGCGATCAGAAATAATCGCGGAAAATCCGATAAAAAGAAAAACGGACGAATAGGCTAACGAACGAACGTTCGCTGTCCGCGAAAAAAACGAAATTCATTTGTTAAAATGAACGAACAAGCAGGCATTCGCTAAATAACTAAACCGGAAAAAAAATAAAACTGAACAAATAAAAAAACCGCGGTTTTTTTAAAACCGAGCGGTTAACCGGCGAAAACCGGCGGCGGCGGCGGCTACCTCGGGAGACGGGGCGGCGGGGTCGGTGGCGAGGTTGGACGACGACGGGGTGTCGGGCGGCAGCGGGATCCGGCGGCGCGGCGGCGGCAAGAT
>NC_041391.1:64801189-64819291 GCF_002162155.2 Triticum dicoccoides
CGCGGCGGCGGCGGCGGGAGGCGGGCGGCGCTAGGGTTTTGGGGACGGGGCTGGCGGCTCGGGCCTCCGGCTCTTAAAGGGCCGGCCGGGTCGGAGTCCCGGACGGACACGGCCCGGTTAGGTCGGTTCGTTTTTTTAAAACATTACACGCAGAAAAACAATTAAAAGAAATACTAAACGGACTCCAAAAATCCCGAAATAAATTTTCCCCGACTTCTAAAATCAAGCCGGTTTAGATGAACATTTATTTGGGGCCTAAATGCAATTTCGAAAAATGCGCATTTTTCCTAAATTCAAATAAAATAGCAATAAAATCCAAAATAAAATCTTATTTGATTTTATTATTAAATCCTCAATATTTCTTTATTTTTGGAAAGTCATTTTATCCCCCCTCTCATATTTTTCTAATTGAAATAATTGAAGATAAAATAAATAAAATCAAATGATCCTATTTTCAAAATTTGAGAAAACTCAAATATGAAAATAACGAAATCCCCAACTCTCTCCGTGGGTCCTTGAGTTGCGTAGAATTTCTAGGATCGAGCCAAAATGCAATAAATATGATATGCAATAATGATCTATTTGTATAACATTCCAAATTGAAAATTTGGGATGTTACAATGGCCCATATGGCCGCGTACAAGAAGGCCAGGCCATTCACGGAGTCTGACCTAGATCATCCACAGAGCTACACCAACATCTCCTCCCACCACAAGCTTTTGAAGTACAGAGACGAGGGGAAGGCAAGGAAAGGGGAGGACTTTAACCCGTGCCAGGATCCTTTCCATACAGAGCTGGTGATGATATCTGGTGGCGGGAGGTCCCATGGCTCTCAAGCCATTGGTGCTGGACTGATACATTTCCTAAGACTCTCCCGCAGATCAAGAAGCGCCTGAGTAGCTCTGATCCTGAGATAATGCCTCATGCACGGCCCGCGGACCTCGCCATGGCGGTTAGTTATACGGACTCTCTCACCTTTCCTCCATTACATTGTGTGTGCGTCCGTCGATGATTACAATGCTAATGAGGAGTGGTGTGTTGCAGGCTATTGTTGAGAAAGAGAGATTGGAGACGCAGGCGCTTTTGGAGGAGGCAAAAAGGGAGGCGGCGGAGAGGGAGAGGGATATGCAGGAGAGGACGGCTAAGCTATTGGAGCAGGAGAGGAACCGAACGACAGCGCTAACCGGGCCCTATACGAGCTCATCGTGGTACGTTTCTCGTGCATATTAGCCCAATCATGCACGTAATGTTTGCATTACTATATAATATGACTGAATCGTGAGAAAAAAATGTGCAGACCATGTGCAAGAAAAACGGTCAAGCCCCTCCGCCGATGCCCCAAATTGCTCCGACGACCATGGTGAGTTTGATTTGAATGGTCGTTGCTTACTACTATTCACTTTTCAGTTTGTGAACTTGCTAACGAGACATTATTGGAAATGATCTTTGGTGCAGCATGGCTCCCGACAAGCATCGACCACTCCTTCTGCCAATGCCGGAACCCCGACCGGTCCTTCACCTCCATCTAGCACTAGCGCAGCCCCGACCATTCCGGCACCTCCATGATAACGGTATTTTTCTTCTTATTTAGCGTGTTTAGTCCATTTTTGACATAATTTAGAAGAAGAAGAAGAAGAAGAAGAGGAAGAAGAAGAAGAAGAAGAAGAAGAAGAAGAAGAAGAAGAAGAAGAAGATAGCTCCAAAATGAAGTTAGCTCTAAGTTATATCAAAAATGGCATAATATGCTTAGTTCACTCAAAAATGGCATAATTAGCTAGGTTAGCTCCATTTTACCTAAGTATGCTTACTTCTTCTTCTTCTTATTCATTTTCTTCTTCTTCTTCTGATTCTAGTCTTCTTCTTCTAACTTTCTTGTTTCCCATTTTGCAGGTTTAATTCACTATATGGAAGCTTGCATGGATGGAGTGCTTGTTTCCCTTTTTTTATATCGATGAAATATGTGGAACTTGTTATATGGATGCATGGAACAATGTGTTGGATGAACATTGCGATGTCACTGTAATATGTATGGATGGAACTCTGTTTCTTATTATGTATGTATGTTGTCATGGATGGATCTATGTGTTGGATACATCATATGTCTGTTGTGCATGTGAAAAAAATATATGTACATCTGAGTGTGAATTCCTGTGAAATTAATTGGATTCAAATAAAAACAAGGGATACATAGCCTCTTTGTCGTCTGCTAGCAGACGACGAAGCTCTTTGCCATCTGCTAGCGGACGGCAAAGAGGACACGTGGCAGCTACCTGTAAAAAGTGGGAACACTGTCTGCCTATTTGGTCACTTTGCCGTCTGCCAGCAGACGGCAAAGATTCAAATCACGTTACCGTCTGCTGGCGGACGACATAGCTGGCCACGTGGCAGCTTCCCAGTGCTGCCTAGCTGAGCTCTTTCCCGTCTATCAGTGGACGGCAAAGAGCTCTTTGTCGTCTGCTGGCAGACAGCAAAGAGCGTCGTTAACCCCCTAACGACTCTCACGCCACCGCACTGTCGTCCATTGTCTTTGTCGTCTGCTGGCCTCAGATGGCGGACGGCACAATCATTTGCCGTCCGTTTCCAGGAAGCGGACGGCAAAGAAGGCCTTTGCTGGCACGTGTTCAGACGGACAGTTTGCCGTCGGCTAGCGGACGGCAAAGAAGTTTGCCGTCTGTGATCCATGCCTTTGCCGCCTGCCATGGCAGACAGCAAAGAAGCTGATTCGAGTAGTGCACCATGTTCAAGTAGGGATTACAGCGGGGCGCGGGAGAGTGGACCGCATAAAAGAGATGAGGATGGTGATGATGGTGGTGATGTTGATGAAGACGATCACCGCGGCAATGATTCCCATCCCGATGGCACTCCAGCGCCACCGAGAGAGAGGAGGAGAGGTTCTCCCCCTTGTTCTTCCTTCTCCATGGCCTTCCCCCTAGATGGGGAGAGGTTCTCCCTCTGGTCCTTGGCCTTCATGGCGATGATGGCCCCTCCGGGATCCTCCTCCATGGCCTCCGGTGATGATGGCCCCCTCTGGCAAGGTACCGGAGAGGGCCTAGATTGATTTCTCGTGGCTACAGAGGCTTGCGGCGGCGGAACTTCTGATCTAGGTTAATTCCCGAAGGTTTCTGTATTTATAGGAGAAGTTGTTGTTGGTTTCACGTCAGGGGGCCCCACGGGGAGTCCACAAGGCAGGGGGTGCGCCCCAGGGTGGTGGGCGCGCCCCCACCCTCATGGGGCCCCCGTGACTCCCCTCCGGTAGATTTTTGTTCCCGTATTTTTCATATTTTCCAGAAAAAATCTCCGTTGATTTTCATTGCATTCCGAGAACTTTTATTTCTGCACAAAAACAACACCACAGTAGTTTTGCTGAAAACAGCGTCAGTTCGGGTTAGTTCTAATCAAATCATACCAAAATCATATAAAAATATTGTAAACATGGCATGAATACTTCATAAATTATAGATACGTTGGAGACGTATCAGTAACTACTCACAAAGCATATTCATGTTCATAATCAGAGGAGTATTAATATGCATAATGGATCTGAACATATAATCTTCCACCAAGTAAACCAACTAGCATCAACTACAAGGAGTAATCAACACTACTAGCAACCTATAGGTACCAATCTTAGGTTTGGATACAAAGATTGGATACAAGAGATGAACTAGGGTTTGAGAGAAGATGGTCCTAGTGAAGATGTTGATGAAGATTGACCCCCTACCGATGAGAGGATCGTTGGTGATGATGATGGTGATGATTTTCCCCTCCTGTAGGGAAGTTTCCCCGATAGAACAGCTTTGCAGGAGCCCTAGATTGGTTCCTCCAAGGTTCCGCCTCGTGGCGGCGGAGTTTCTTCCCGAAAGCTTGCTTATGATTTTTTTCAGGGTAGAAGACACCATATAGCCAAAGATGGGCATCGAAGGCCTGCCAGGGGGCCCATGAGGCAGGGGCGCACCCAGGGGGGTAGGGTGCGTCCCCACCCTCGTGGCCAGGGTGTGGGCCCCTCTGGTACTTTCTTCGCTCAGTATTTTTTATTAATTTCAAAAATAACTTCCGTGGAGTTTCATGACTTTTGGAGTTGCGTAGAATAGGTCTCTAATATTTGCTCCTTTTCCAGCCCAGAATTCCAGCTGTCGGCATTCTCCCTCTTCATGTAAACCTTGTAAAATAAGAGAGAATAGGCATAAGTATTGTGACATAACTTGTAATAACAGCCCATAAAGCAATAAATATCGATATAAAAGCATGATGCAAAATGGACGTATCAATATCATCTAGAACTACATATGCGTGTGTGGCTATATCATCTAGAACTACATATGATGATCGTCGTCGATATCATGTAGAACTACATATGATGATCGTCGTCAATATCATCTAGAACTACATATGATGATCGTCGTCGATATCACCTTGTACTGCTTGAGGATGCATGCGGACTATATATGAAATTGTTATCTAGTACTCCCTCTGTTCCAAATTACTCGTCGTGGTTTTAGTTCAAATTTGAACTATAACCACGACAAGTAATTTGGAACGGAGGGAGTACTACCTAATACCTATAATGCTTTATGAAATTGATATCTAGTAGTACCTAGTATATAGAAATTGTAGTTTATTAAAACTGAAACTGGGTAGGTAGCGAGGGGGAAATGATGAAACACATAGCAGTAGCGCGGGGCTAGGAAAGCGCTGCAGCTAACTAATAGTAGCGTGTTCTGGAAAAGCGCTGCTGATATAGTCAATAGTAGTAGCGAGGGTACAAACCGTGCTACTATTAAGAGTTAGCTGTAGCGCCTTATTGGTAGCCCAGCTGCCCGTGCTGTTGATAGCCTCAAAACCCGCGCTACTACTAGGCTTTTCCCTAGTAGTGAAGTCAAGCTTTGTAGACAGTAACATTACCGTCGGCGTCAGTCTTCTTCTTGAAGATCCATTTATTCTCGATGGCTTGCCGATCATCAGGCAAGTCAACCAAAGTCCACATTTTGTTCTCATACATGGATCCCATCTCAGATTTCATGGCCTCAAGCCATTTTGCGGAATTTGGGCTCATCATCGCTTCCACATAGTTCGTAGGTTCATCATGGTCAAGTAACATGACCTCCAGAAACAGGATTACCGTATCACTCTGGTGTGGATCTTACTCTGGTTGACCTACGAGGTTCGGTAGTAACTTGATCTGAAGTTACATGATCATCATCATTAGCTTCCTCACTAATTGGTGTAGGAGTCACAGAAACAGATTTCTGTGATGAACTACTTTCCAATAAGGGAGCATCTACGGTTACCTCATCAAGTTCTACTTTCGTCCCACTCACTTCTTTCGAGAGAAACTCCTTCTCTAGAAAGGATCCATTCTTAGCAACGAATGTCTTGTCTTCGGATCTGTGATAGAAGGTGTACCCAACAGTCTCCTTTGGGTATCCTATGAAGACACATTTCTCTGATTTGGGTTCGAGCTTATCAGGTTGAAGCTTTTTCACATAAGCATCGCAGCCCCAAACTTTAAGAAACAACAACTCTGGTTTCTTGCCAAACCACAGTTCACAAGGCGTCGTCTCAACGGATTTAGATGGTGCCCTATTTAACGTGAATGCAGTTGTCTCTAAAGCATAACCCCAAAATGATAGCGGTAAATCAGTAAGAGACTTCATAGATCACACCATATCTAGTAAAGTGCGATTACGACGTTCGAACACACCATTACGCTGTGGTGTTCCGGGTGGCATGAGTTGCGAAACTATTCCGCATTGTTTCAAATCAAGACCAAACTCGTAACTCAAATATTCTCCTCCATGATCAGATCGTAGAAACTTTATTTTCTTGTTATGATGATTTTCCACTTCACTCTGAAATTCTTTGAACTTTTCAAATGTTTCAGACTTATGTTTCATCAAGTAGATATACCCATACCTGCTCAAATCATCTGTAAAGGTGAGAAAATAACGATACCCGCTACGAGCCTCAACATTCATCGGACCACATACATCAGTATGTATGATTTCCAACAAATCTGTTGCTCGCTCCATTGTTCCGGAGAACGGAGTTTTAGTCATTTTGCCCATGAGGCATGGTTCGCAAGTACCAAGTGATTCATAATCAAGTGATTCCAAAAGTCCATTAGAATGGAGTTTCTTCATGCGCCAATATGACCCAAATGGCAGTGCCACAAATAAGTTGCACTATCATTATCAACTCTGCATCTTTTGGCTTCAATATTATGAATATGTGTATCACAACTATCGAGATTCAACATAAATATACCACTCTTCAAGGGTGCATGACCATAAAAGATATTACTCATATAAATAGAACAACCATTATTTTCTGATTTAAATGAATAACCGTCTCGCATCAAACAAGATCCAGATATAATGTTCATGCTCAACGCTGGCACCAAATAACAATTATTCAGGTCTAAAACTAATCCCGAAGGTAGATGTAGAGGTAGCGTGCCGACCGCAATCACATCGACTTTGGAACCATTTCCCACGCGCATCGTCACCTCATCCTTAGCCAATCTTCGCTTAATCTGTAGTCCCTGCTTCGAGTTGCAAATATTAGCAACAGAACTAGTATCAAAAACCCAGGTGCTACTGTGAGCATTAGTAAGGTACACATCAATAACATGTATATCACATATACCTTTGTTCACCTTGCCATCCTTCTTCTTCGCCAGATACTTGGGGCAGTTCCGCTTCCAGTGACTAGTCCCTTTGCAGTAGAAGCACTCAGTCTCAGGCTTAGGTCCAGACTTGGGCTTCTTCACTTGAGCAGCAACCTGTTTGCCATTCTTCTTGAAGTTCCCCTTCTTCCCTTTACCCTTTTTCTTGAAACTGGTGGTCTTGTTGACCATCAACACTTGATGCTCCTTCTTGATTTCTACCTCCGCAACCTTTAGCATTGTGAAGTGCTCGGGAATTGTCTTTTCCATCCCTTGCATGTTATAGTTCATCACGAAGCTCTTGTAGCTTGGTGGCAGTGATTGAAGAATTCTGTCAATGACACTATCATCAGGAAGATTAACTCCCAGTTGAATCAAGTGATTGTTATACCCAGACATTTTGAGTATATGCTCACTGACAGAACTATTCTCCTCCATCTTGCAGCCGTAGAACTTATTGGAGACTTCATATCTCTCAATCCGGGCATTTGCTTGAAATATTAACTTCAACTCCTGGAACATCTCATATGCTCCATGACATGCAAAACGTCGTTGAACTCCCAGTTCTAAGCCGTAAAGCATGGCACACTGAACTATCGAGTAGTCATAAGCTTTGCTCTGCCAGATGTTCATAACATATAGCGTTGCTCCTGCAGCGGGTTTGGCACCTAGCGGTGCTTCCAGGATGTAATTCTTCTGTGCAGCAATGAGGATAATCCTCAAGTTACGGACCCAGTCCGTGTAGTTGCTACCATCATCTTTCAACTTAGCTTTCTCTAGGAACGCATTAAAATTCAACGGAACAACAGGACAGGCCATCTATCTACAACAACATAGACATGCAAAATACTATCAGGTACTAAGTTCATGATAAATTAAAGTTCAATTAATCATATTACTTAAGAACTCCCACTTAGATAGACATCCCTCTAATCATCTAAGTGATCACGTGATCCATATCAACTAAACCATGTCCGATCATCACGTGAGATGGAATAGTTTTCAATGGTGAACATCACTATGTTGATCATATCTACTATATGATTCACGCTCGACCTTTCGGTCTCAGTGTTCCGAGGCCATATCAGCATATGCTAGGCTCGTCAAGTTTAACCCAAGTATTCTGCGTGTGCAAAACTGGCTTGCACCCGTTGTATGTGAACGTAGAGCTTATTACACCCGATCATCACGTGGTGTCTCGGCACAACGAACTTTCGCAATGGTGCATACTCAGGGAGAACACTTGTACCTTGAAATTTAGTGAGAGATCATCTTATAATGCTACCGTCGAACTAAGCAAAATAAGATGCATAAAGGATAAACATCACATGCAATCAATATAAGTGATATGATATGGCCATCATCATCTTGTGCCTTTGATCTCCATCTCCAAAGCACCGTCATGATCACCATCGTCACCGGGGCAACACCTTGATCTCCATCGTAGCATTGTTGTCGTCTCGCCAACTATTGCTTCTACGACTATCGCTACCGCTTAGTGATGAAGAAGCAATTACATGGCGATTGCATTTCATACAATAAAGCGACAACCATATGGCTCCTGCCAGTTGCTAATAACTCCATTACAAAACATGATCATCTCATACAATAAAATTTAGCATCATGTCTTGACCATATCATATCACAACATGCACTGCAAAAACAAGTTAGACGTCCTCTACTCTATTGTTGCAACTTTTACGTGGCTGCTACGGGCTAAGGAAGAACCGTTCTTACCTACTCATCAAAACCACAACGATATTTCGTCAAGTATGTGTTGTTTTAACCTTCAACAAGGACCGGGCGTAGCCACACTCAATTCAACTAAAGTTGAAGAAACTGACACCCGCCAACCACCTGTGTGCGAAGCATGTCGGTAGAATCAGTCTCGCGTAAGCGTAGGCGTAATGTCGGTCCCGGCCGCTTCATCCAACAATACCGCCGAATCAAAGTATGACATGCTGGTAAGAAGTATGACTAGTATCGCCCACAACTCACTTGTGTTCTACTCGTGCATATAAGATCTACGCATAAACCTGGCTCGGATGCCATTGTTGGGAAACGTAGTAATTTCAAAAAAAATCCTACGCACACGCAAGATCATGGTGATGCATAGTAATGAGAGGGGAGAGTGTTGTCCACGTACCTTCGTAGACCGAAAGCAGAAGCATTATGACAACGTGGTTGATGTAGTCGTACATCTTCACGACAGATCGATCCTAGTACCTAACGTACGACACCTTCGCGATCTGCACACGTTTAGCTCGGTGACGTCCCACGAACTCACGATCCAGTAGAGCTTTGAGGGAGAACTACGTCAGCACGACGACGTGATGACGGTGATGATGAAGCTACCGGCGCAGGGCTTCGCCTAAGCACTACGACGATATGACCGAGGTGGATTATGGTGGAGGGGGGAACCGCACACGGCTAAGAGATCAATGATCAACTTGTGTGTCTATGGGGTGCCCCCCTTCCCTGTATATAAAGGAGTGGAGGAGGGGGAGGAGGCCGGCCTCCTAGGTGCGCCCCAAGGGGAGTCCTACTCCCACCGGGAGTAGGATTCCACCCCTTCCATGAGTAGGAGTAGGAGGGAAGGAAGGAGGAGAGAGGGGGAAGGAAAAAAAGGGGGGCGCCGCCCCCCTTCCTTGTCCAATTCGGACTAGAGGGGGAGGGGGCGCGCGGCGTGCCCTGGCCACCCCTTCCTCTCTCCACCAAGGCCCATGAGGCCCATTACACTCCGGGAGGGAGGGTCCGGTACGCCCCCCCCCCCCCGGTACTCCGGTATTCATCCAAATTCACTCGGAACCCTTCCGAAGTCCAAACATAGTCATCCAATATATCGATATTTATGTCTCGACCATTTCGAGACTCCTCGTCATGACCGTGATCATATCCGGGACTCCGAACTGCCTTTGGTACATTAAAACACATAAACTCATATTACCGATCGTCACCGAACGTTAAGCGTGGGGACCCTACGGGTTCGAGAACTATGTAGACATGACCAAGACACGTTTCCGGTCAATAACCAATAGTGAAACCTGGATGCTCATATTGGTTCCTACATATTCTACGAAGATCTTTATCGGTCAAACCGCATAACAACATACGTTGTTCCCTTTGTCAACGGTATGTTACTTGCCCGAGATTCGATCGTCGGTATCTCAATACCTAGTTCAATCTTGTTACTGGCAAGTCTCTTTACTCGTTCTGTAATGCATCATCCCGCAACTAACTCATTAGTTACATTGCTTGCAAGGCTTATAGTGATGTGCATTACTGAGAGGGCCCAGAGATACCACTCCGACAAATCGGAGTGACAAGTCCTAATCTTGATCTATGCCAACTCAACAAGTACCATCAAAGACACCTATAGAGCACCTTTATAATCACCCAGTTACGTTGTGATGTTTGGTAGCACACAAAGTGTTCCTCCGATATTCGGGAGTTGCATAATCTCATAGTCATAGGAACATGTATAAGTCATGAAGAAAGCAATAGCAATATACTAAACGATCAAATGCTAAGCTAACGGAATGGTTCAAGTCAATCACATCATTCTCTAATGATGTGATACCGTTAATAAAATGACAACTCATGTCTATGGTTAGGAAACATAACCATCTTTGATTCAACGAGCTAGTCAAGTAGAGGCGTACTAGTGACACTCTGTTTGTCTATGTATTCACACATGTACTAAGTTTCCGGTTAATACAATTCTAGCATGAATAATAAACATTTATCATGATATAAGGAAATATAAATAACAACTTTATTATTGCCTCTAGGGCATATTTCCTTCAGCATGTCGGTACAATCATGGAGTCAAATGATGCGACTTTCTTTGAAGATATCTTTCCCATGAAGGATATGGCTACCTCATCTAATCAGGAGATGCCTAGTTCATCGAATCAAGAACCAGTTACAATTACTGAACCTGCTATTTCGATGGAACACTTTGAAAATCATGTGGAGAAGAACAATGAAGTTCCTATTAGGAGCAAGAGACAAAGGACTGCAAAGTCCTTTGGTGATGATTTTCTTGTGTATCTCATAGATGACACTCCCAGTTCTATTTCAGAGGCCTATGCATCTGAAGGTGCTGACTACTGGAAGGAAGTAGTTCATAGCGAGATGGATTCCATCTTGGCGAATGAAACTTGGGAGATAATTGATCGTCCTTATGGGTGAAAACCTATAGGATGCAAATGGGTATTCAATAAGAAACTTAGGCCTGATGGTACTATTGAGAAATACAAGGCATGTCTCGTGGCCAAGGGTTATACCCAAAAGGAAGGTGAAGACTTCTTTGATACTTACTCACTTGTGGCTAGACTGACCGCTATTCGAGTACTACTTTCTCTAGCAGCCTCACATGGTCTTCTCATTCATCAAATGGATGTTAAGACTGCTTTCATAAATGGAGAGTTGGATGAGGAAATTTACATGGAACAACCAGATGGGTTTGTAGTAGATGGTCAGGAAGGAAAAGTGTGCAAGTTACTGAAGTCTTTGTATGGACTTAAGCAAGCACCCAAGCAGTGGCATGAGAAGTTTGAAAGAACTTTAACAGCTGCAGGCTTTGTTGTAAATGAAGCTGATAAATGTGTGTACTATCGCCATGGTGGGGGCGAGGGAGTTATCCTTTACTTGTATGTTGATGACATTCTGATTTTTGGAACAAATCTGAATGTTATTAAGGAGGTCAAGGATTTCCTATCTCGTAGTTTTGAGATGAAGGATTTAGGAGTGGCTGATGTCATTTTGAACATCAAGTTGTTAAGAGACAATGATGGTGGGATTACATTGCTTCAATCTCACTATGTGGAAAACATCTTGAGTCACTTTGGCTATAGTGACTGCAAGCCCTCTCCAACACCATATGATGCGAGTGTGTTGCTTCGAAAGAATCGAAGAATTGCTAGAGATCAATTGAAATATTCTCAGATTATTGGCTCGCTTATGTACTTAACCAGTGCTACAAGACCTGACATCTCTTTTGCTATTAGCAAACTGAGTCAGTTTGTCTCAAAACCAGGAGATGTGCATTGGAAAGCTCTAGAGAGAGTTTTGCGTTATTTGAAAGGCATTGCGAATTATGGAATTCACTACACTGGGCACCGGTGCTTGAAGGGTATAATGACTCAAACTGGATCTCAGATGCTGATGAGATAAAGGCCACGAGCAGATATGTATTCACTCATGGAGGAGGCGCTGTTTCTCAGAAGTCTTGCAAGTAGATCATCTTAACGAGGTCAGCAATGGAAGCAGAACTCACAGCACTAGATACAGCTACGATCGAAGCAGATTGGCTTCGTCGGCTCTTGAATGACTTGTCGGTTGTTGAGAAACATGTACCGGGTATCCTTATGAACTGCGACAATCAAACTGTGATCACGAAAGTGAGCAGCTCAAAGGATAACATGAAGTCATCAAGACACGTTCAGAGAAGGTTAAAGTCTGTGAGAAAATGAGAAACTCCGGAGTTATTGCATTGGATTATATCCAAACGTCTAAAAATCTAGCAGATCCTTTCACTAAGGGTCTATCACATAATGTGATAGATAATGCATCGAGAGAGATGTGTATGAGACCCACAATATGAGTTGTTCACAGTGGTAACCTAGTCTATGTGATCAGAGATCCCGTGAATTAGATGTGGAAGACAAGCTGTTGGTCAACTGAGAGGAGAGTATCCTTATTGTTAACAATACCACTCCATGAAGATGCAATACTCTCCTAAATCTGCATGGCAGGTTGATGTATATATTAATGTGTTCTAAGTGGCTCATTGAAGCAGAGATGTTGTCCTGCAGAACATCTTTTAAAGAACGCACCTATATGAGTCTGATTGTTAAACGTCGCAATCTATGAGAGTAGGGTTCTCTCTAGTAAACTCATGAAAGGTATCAGAGTATGATGCATAAGCTCCACCCGCGGGGAAGACCCATGGTAGCCACTTATCGGTCAAGGCTTTATGTGAAGCTAGATTCATAGAAAACTTGCAGTTCAAGGCCCAGTCCACTGTTCAAGTTGCTTACTATTATAGCATAGAGTTATAGGTGGAAGTTCAACTTAACAGTCTTTCCTGCAGTACCCGTATATGAAACAGTGTTTTTGGAACCAAAGGCAAATTTTATGTGCCTCTAGGATCTGGTGGGGGATTGCTGGAATTTTGTCTATTTTGGGCCAGCCCAATAGCAATTTCAGAAATTCCTAATAAATCCTAGAGGCCCACGCAGCCCATCCGTGCAAGGCAAGAGGTGGAACTAAAGTTTAGTCCCACATTGCTAGTTTAGAGAGAGTTGGACCTCTTTATAAGGGAGGTTCTTTCCCCACATGTACGAGGATGAGAACAAGAGGGACATCCACGTGCACTCCTCCTCCGCCGCCCGCCTCGCCACGCCACGCCTCGTCGTGCCGCGGGAATGAGCCGAGCCGATGTCTAAATTTTTGCCATGCACGACGGGTATAAGAAAGGTCACGTGGAAGTTGAAACGTTTTGTTGTAGTGGAGATTGAATACGAACGGCGCAACTCTTCGCCCACCGCCTGTTTGTTTTGTCTCCCTCGTTCTCTTCAGCTCCCGGCGCAGCCTCTCGCCTCCTTCTCTTGCGCCTATAAAAAGGAGGTCGCTCCTCTCAGAGCGACGCACCAAAACTTCTTCTTCATCTCGCCACAAGTTCCTGAGCACTGCGCTGCTGCTACATTCTTCCCCATGCCGGCTTGCGGCATGCACCGGAGGTCGGGACAGTAGGCCTCTGAAACTGCAGCTCTTTGAGTCCTATACGGGAGAAGGGTGATAAGGTTTTTGGGGAGCGCTTCGCGCAACTACTGACTTCTTCGTCACGGACGCCCCGGACTCCGACGACTACTTCCCCGATGACGACTTATTCCCCGACGTCGACAACCTCCTCGACGACATGGCTGGCAAGGACACCGACCCCAAGTCCAGTGGTTCTGCTGCTGCCGTCCCGTACATGTTCTTCCTATTTCTATTAGAGGTCGTGCTACAGTTCCTTGTTCTAGTGTTTGCCCTAGATATGTTAGGCCCTATTTCATATATGCAACTTGCTATAATGTCTGCTTTAGATATGTTTAGTTACAGTTTATATATGAAGATGTTGTTTACCTTCTCTTTGTCAATTCGCATGACTTGTTTTATCACTGGTATACTAGTCGTGCTTTATCTAGTATTTCTGTTAATAAAATCATTCGGAAATTGCTCATATTTCTAACATCACCACCACAAAATGTTTCTTGAAGTCCAATAAAGCTAGGACAGGAGCCTTGATCAGTGCTTGGTTGAGAGCTCGAAAGGTTCTTATTTACCATATCTGTTAGAGGATGACTGAGCATACCAAATTACACACAAATTTGTTGTAATAGTGACCTAAAAAACAGCAGCTGCTTCACTGTTTTTGGTTGCTCCAAAGACTGAAAACTGCCTGAACATGTTCATCGAGTGTTGCAACTCCTTTGCCGTTGATGCAATGTCCCAAGTATTTGAGGTCTCTTTGAGCAAAGGAACACTTCGAGCGCTTGGTGTGGAGCTCATTGTCCCGCATTTAAGGTCAAAACCTATCTTGGCAGTTGCACTTGCTTAGCAAAGGTTCTGGAGCAGACGAGAATGTCGTACATAAAAGACTAGCACACCCAGATGTAGAAGTGGTGCGAGGACAATGTTCATGGCATTTTGGAATGTTGTTGGGGCACATGTCTAGATGGTAGTCGCTGCTCACCTCTCCGGGCTTGTGTGGCCAGGACTTCTACAATTTCTGCCTCGTCGATGGCTTCAATGTGACGGTCGCGCTCGGTGGCAGCGACATGTGTGTACGGCCACATGATCCATAAGGTGGCCTTCACGTTGCGCCTAGATGGTGTCAAATCAATCGTAACCCCGGGAGTATACCTGGCCATGGGCAGCCTGGCCCGGGCGGCCCAACTTGACCCGGCCCAAAAATCACGGGCCGAGCTGAGCCCAAACGTGCCATTGGGCCAGGCTCAGGTCTGAAAATTGAGCCCGACAGGCAGACCGAGCCAGGCTCGAGCTTGTGAAAAGCGAGATTTTAGTCATGGTCGGGCCGGGCCATGCACTGGTGGAAAAAGGGCCTTTGGTCGCGGTTCGCAACTGCCATTAGTCGCGGTTGCGCAACCGCGACCGAACGGGCGCGACTAAAGGCCCCACCCTTTAGTCGCGGTTGCTTAAGAACCGCGACTAAAGGCCCGTCCACGTGGGCGCCAGGTGGCCGTCGGGGCGGAGGACCTTTAGTCGCGGTTCTTCTGGCCAACCGCGACTAAAGGCCGTCGCAGGTTTAGGGTTTTAGCCCCCCCCCTTAAACCTGTTTTCTGTTTAATATGTATTGTTTTATTTCTTTTGTGCTTTATTTTAATTTTGAAGGAGTTTCACATATTCTACGGTACTACATACATGCATATGAATGTACAATTTCAAACAAATTTGAAATTAGAACCAAAAAGAATTCAAGAGGAATATACAATATATATTCAATATCATCGGATGACCATATACAATTTTGAACAAGTTTCCATACATAATTTAATGCATATAAAGTTCTACGTCCTCGTAATGGTGTTCTCCTTTAGGATGGAGGACTTCCCTCCTGAACCATCCAGCTAGTTCCTCTTGAAGTGGTCGGAAGCGAGCTTCTGGACTAAGCATCATCCGGAGGTTATTCCTCTGAGCATTGGTATCACTCGGAACCCGCTCAGAGGTGTATCTCCGGATCATCTCACAGACATAGTATGCACATAGATTGGTCCCCGCTGGCTGAATATCCTCACCATTCTTAGCCTTTGCCCTTTTGAAGTCTAGCTCTTTTTTGAATTCACCGACCTTTGTATCTACGAACCGTCTCCAAACCCTACGAGGCAAAGAAAATTAAATGAACAAGAGAGTTATTAGTTACTTGATATTAGGAAATGAACGAAATAGGCCGATCGATATAGAGCGCAAATGAATGAAAATAATTACTTCTGCAGCATTCTTCTCATGTCGACCCAAAGCTTTGGATCCTTATTCAGAGAGTCGTGGACGAGACATTCTGAGGTGTCAACTTTAATTACTAGCGGAATCCAGTGGAACCTGCGGACGCGATACATGCACAGTACGTCATGCATAACTCATCGATTAGCCGGCCACATACCATGCATGGAGTAAACAAAAGAGAATGTGCTCAAGACAGAAACACTCACCCAAAATGGTAAGGAAATAGAATATCACTTTTGAGTTCCTGCTTTGTAAGAAACTGCCACAGGTCTGCCTCCATGTCGGCAGGGTGATGCTCCAACACATATCCATTAACGATGTGTGGGTCAATGAACCCAACATTATGGATGTTCCTTACTCTGCATTCCTTAATCTTCATTCTGCATGTATAATAGCGGACACAACAATATAGTTAGGACATATATATAGTGCAGGCAATATGAATGAGATGGGGTAGAAATAAATCACTTAAAGAACGTAGCAACTGATGATAGATTTGTCGAGCTCGCGCAGATTGAAAAGCTGGAACAATTCACTCAGATGAATTTGTACATAGTAATGTTTGAAGTGATGCTCATATCTAACTTCCGCGTAAATATATTCTTTGGCGTTTTTATTTTTTATGTAACCCTTGTACCATTTCAGCAGACCTTTCATTTGTGGAGGTAGATCCTGTTCCTGCGCAGGCTCGATGAGAGGCCCATTCTTCACATATGTAATTACTACCTCCTTCACTGGCGCCTCATCAAGGCCTAACAGTTCACGAAGAGTAATACCTAAGTTGGCCGCTTGTTCTCTGGCACTCCTTACAGTCAATCCATGTGCTGCCGCAGCTGCTATGATATCGGGGTCATCCGGACCGGCGGCTTTCACTATAAGCGGGGCAATCGATTGTTTACTTTGTTCCCCGAGCTGGGCAACTCGTTTCCCGCTTTTTTTACTTTCTAATTCCGTTTTCTCGGCCTCCTCCAAGGCTTTGTTCTCCTGGTTCTCCGCCCGCTCTTTCTTCTCCTTCAACATGAGTGCCTGCCTACGAAGTTCACGTGCATAGTCGTCAGGCAGATTCTTCGCGGCTTGGGACGGTGTGCTCAAAAATGACTTAGCCCACTTCTTTTGCTCATCAGAAAATACTGGCTTGGGCTCGGGCTCTCTTTTCTTCTTGCAGTCCGCCTTCCATTTCTCATGATCAGCAGCCGTGGCCGCGGCAGTTTCCTCGGCACTACGTTCCCAAGGCCTTGTGGGGAGAGGCTTCAATGATGGCTCCGGTACCTTTGTGGTCTTAGGTACATAAGGGTCCGGGTTAATAATCCAGGACTGCTTCTGCTTCTTTGCCGGAGGTGGATTGGGGGGCGGCGTCTGATCACCCGTCGGACGAGGACTGGGGGGCGGCGTCTGATCACCCGCCGGACGTTGTGGACTGGGGGGCGTCGGCTGACGTGACGGAGGTGTAGGTGAACCGCCACCACCGTAGGGGGGTGGACTTGTTGTCCTTGGCGCCTCGCCTGGAAACTTGATAAACTTCTTTTGCCATAGAATGAAATGGCGCTTGACATCTCCAAGTCTTTTCTCCCCTTCAGGTGTAGCAATGTCAATCTCCAGGTCCTCAAACCCTTGGACTATGTCCTCCACCGTGACACGAGCATAGCCATCTTGAATGGGGGTGTTGTGGTGGAGTGCTCCAGGTAAACATGGTAAAGCACTGCCGATGGCTACCTTCACGGACATGTTCCCGATAGGATAATACAGATGACATTCTTTCATCTCCTTTATATCGTCCACGGGGTAGCGAGGAGGCTCCGATGCAGTAATTTCGACCACCAGAGGCTCCGGTGCAGTAATTTCGACCACCAGAGGCTCAGGTGCAGTAATTTCGATCGTCGGTGCATCTGCACCAGCCGGTGGGGCCTCCGTGGAAGCCACATTGCTTCTCCGCTGCTGGCTTCTGAGATCCGCTGGATGATCTTCATGCTGCGCCCGAGCTGCATCTCGTTCGGCTACTAGTACACTCACGGTTTTCTTCATCACATCCATTTCCGATGCCAACCGCGCCACAACATCTGCTTCCCGATCCATCTTTCTCTTCCGGCTTCTGTAACCGTACGGGTCATCGTTCTGGGGGAACCCTATTTTCCACGGAATGTGCCCCATGCCTCGTACACGTCCTCCGTGTTCAGGATTCCCGAGGGCTTTTGTCAGCGCGTCGTTCTCTCTGTTGAACTTGATCTTCCCCTCTTGAGCATCCCTCATTGCGTCAATAAGGGCATCTCTCTCTCTCTCTCTCTCTCTCTCTCTCTCTCTCTCTGCTCTCTGCTCTCTGCTCTCTCTCTCTCTCTGCTCTCTCTCTCTCTCGATCATCGCTCTCTGAGCAGTTGAGGGCGGCGAGGCCGGCGGCCCGAGGATGGATTGGGGGGCGGCGCGGCGTTGAG
>NC_041391.1:64820260-64851280 GCF_002162155.2 Triticum dicoccoides
GAGGGGGCGGCGGGCGACGGCGGGCGGCGTCGAGGGCGCGGGCGACGGCGGGCGGCGTCGAGGGCGAGGGCGGCAGGCCTTCGGCGCGGCAGAGAAGACGAGCAGAAATGGAGGCGACGGGTCGGGCGGTTGTATTTATAGCCCCCCCCCATTTAGTCGCGGTTGGGGAGGCGACCCGCGACTAAAGGGCCCTTTAGTCGCGGTTGGGGAGGCGACCCGCGACTAAAGGGTAACCTTTAGTCGCGGTTGGGGAGGCGACCCACGACTAAAGGGTAACCTTTAGTCGCGGTTGGGGAGGCGACCCACGACTAAAGGGTAACCTTTAGTCGCGGTTGGGGAGGCGACCCGCGACTAAAGGGCTTTTTTGGCGGGTTTTTCGTTCCCGCGCGCAACGACCTTTAGTCGCGGTTGGGCAGGCCAACCGCGACTAAAGGTATTTTCCAAATACTTTTTCTTTTTCAAAATCTTAAAAATACAAATAATATATCAAAAAATTCAGAAAAAAATAACTAATTCAATTCAATATGTTAAAAACACAAATATTATATCAAAAAATTCAGAAAAAAAACTAATTCAATTCAAAATTCTAAAAATACAAATAATATATCAAAAAATTAAGAAAAATAAAACTAATTCAATTCAATATGTTAAAAATACAAATAATATATCAAAAAATTCAGAAAAATAGAACTAATTCAATTCAATATGTTAAAAATACAAATAATATATCAAAAAATTAAGAAAAATAAAACTAATTCAATTCAAAATGTTAAAAATACAAATAATATATCAAAAAATTCAGAAAAATAAAACTAATTCAATTCAAAATTCTAAAAATACAAATAATATATCAAAAAATTCAGAAAAATAAAACTAATTCAATTCAAAATTCTAAAAATACAAATAATATATCAAAAAATTAAGAAAAATAAAACTAATTCAATTCAAAATTCTAAAAATACAAATAATATATCAAAAAATTAAGAAAAATAAAACTAATTCAATTTCATGTATCATTCGAAAATGGACACCAAACACATCACGGGTAATATAATTCACATGATCCATTCAACAAAGTTTGGTACAATAAATTATTACACATCATTTCTTCCCATGTGTCCCTGCTTGCTTACGATTGTGCCGTATCCATGGAGCATCCTCATCATTTAACTTAATGCTTGGGTCGGTGTTCACTTTGAAGGGCGGAATTTCAGCAGACATATTATAATCTTCTGACATGTCTGTCTTGTCCTCCACTCCCACGATGTTTCTTTTCCCTGAAAGAACAATGTGGCGCTTTGGATCATCGCATGATGTACTGATCGTTTTCTTATCTTTCCGTTTCCTCGGTTTGCTACTCATGTCCTTCACATAGAAAACCTGAGCGACATCTTTCGCTAGGACGAATGGTTCGTCAAGGTAACCAAGATTGTTGAAATCCACCATTGTCATTCCGTATTGCTGGTCCACCTTTACCCCACCTCCTGTTAGCTTGAACCATTTGCACTGGAACAAAGGGACCTTAAAGGAGGGTCCATAGTCAAGTTCCCATATCTCCTCTATGTAACCATAATATGTGACCTTTTGCCCATTCTCGGTTGCTGCATCAAAGCGGACACCACTGTTTTGGTTGGTGCTCTTTTTATCTTGGGCGATCGTGTAAAATGTATTCCCATTTATCTCGTACCCTTGGAAAGTCGTTATAGTCGAAGATGGTGTCTTGGCTAACATGTACAGCTGATCTACAACATCATTGTCATTCATTAAATGTTTTCTCAACCAACTGCCGAAAGTCTCCATGTGGGCCTTCCTAATCCAGGATTCAGGCTTCCCCGGGTTGTCCGAGCGTAAAATATTCTTGTGTTTCTCAAAGTACGGAGCCACCAAGCTGGAATTGGTCAGTACAGTGTGGTGTGCTTCAGTCAGAGAATGGCCGTCCATACATATCGTTGATTTCCTTCTGATCGTGCCTTTTCCACTTAGTCTCCCCTCGTGCCGCGATCGAGGAAGACCAATCGGCTTAAGGTCAGGAACAAAGTCAACACAAAACTCAATTACCTCCTCATTTCCATAGCCCTTGGCGATGCTTCCTTCTGGCCTAGCACGGTTACGAACATATTTCTTTAATACTCCCATGAACCTCTCGAAGGGGAACATATTGTGTAGAAATACAGGACCGAGAATGAAAATCTCTTCGACTAGGTGAACCAAGAGGTGCGTCATAATATTGAAGAAGGATGGCGGGAACACCAACTCGAAACTGACAAGACATTGGATCACATCGTTCTGTAACCGTGGTAGATCTTCTGGATTGATTACCTTCTGAGAGATTGCATTGAGGAATGCACATAGCTTCACAATGGCTACTCGAAAATTTTCCGGCAGGAGCCCCCTCAAAGCAATCGGAAGCAATTGCGTCATAATCACGTGGCAGTCGTGAGACTTCAGGTTTTGGAACTTTTTCTCCGCCATGTTTATTATTCCCTTTATATTGGACGAGAATCCAGACGGGACCTTCATACTGCCCAGGCATTCAAAAAAGATGACCTTCTCTTCTTTGGTCAGAGCGTAGCTGGCACGACCTTGAAACCATTCCGGATGCCGATCATCAGGGTCTTTCAAACGTTGCTGGTCCTGCTGTGCTTCCTTTGTATCATTTGTCTTCCCATACACGCCCAAGAAGCTTAGGAGGTTCACGCAAATATTCTTCGTAACGTGCATCACGTCGATTGCAGAGCGGACTTCTAGGACTTTCCAATATTCTAGCTCCCAGAATATAGATTTCTTCTTCCACATGGATGCGTGCCCGTCAGCTCCCTTTGGAACTGATTGTCCGCCAGGACCCTTTCCAAAGATGACTTTCAAATCCTTGACCATATCAAATACCTCAGCACCAGTGCGTTCCGCAGGCTTCGGCCGGTGATCTGCCTTGCCGTTGTAATGCTTACCTTTCTTTCTTACTGGATGAATTTTCGGAAGAAATCGACGATGCCCAAGGTACACGTTCTTCTTACAATTTGGCAAATGTACACTTTCAGTCTCATGTAAGCAGTGCGTGCATGCATTGTATCCCTTATTTGACAGTCCTGAAAGGTTACTAAGAGCAGGCCAATCGTTGATGGTTACGAAAAGCAACGCTCGTAGGTTAAATTCCTCTTTTTTGTGCTCATCCCACACACGGACACCAGGTCTGCCCCACAGCTGTAAAAGTTCATCAACTAATGGCCTTAGGTACACATCGATGTCGTTGCCGGGTTGCTTCGGACCTTGGATGAGCACTGGCATCATAATGAACTTCCGCTTCATGCACAACCAAGGAGGAAGGTTGTAGATGCATAGAGTCACGGGCCAGGTGCTATGGCTGGAGCTCTGCTCGCCAAAAGGATTCATGCCATCTGTACTTAGACCAAATCTTATGTTCCTTGCGTCAGCTGCAAAATCTTTGAACTCTCTGTCGATCTTTCTCCATTGCGTTCCATCTGCGGTGTGTCTCAACTCCCCGTCCGACTTACGGTCCTCTTTGTGCCATCGCAACAACTTGGCATGCTCTTTGTTCCTGAACAGGCGTTTCAACCGTGGTATTATAGGAGCATACCACATCACCTTGGCGGGAACCCTCTTCCTGGGTTTCCCGCCCTCAACATCGTCACCAGGGTCATCGCCTCTGATCTTATAATGCAATGCAGTGCATACCGGGCATTCATTCAAATTCTCGTATTCACCGCGGTAGAGGATGCAGTCGTTGATGCATGCATGTATCTTCAGAACCTCTAAACCTAGAGGGCAGACAACCTTCTTTGCTTCGTACGTACTGGCGGGCAACTCGTTATTCTTTGGAAACATATTCTTCAACATTTTCAGCAAGTTTTCAAATGCCGAGTCAGCTACACCTACCTGTGCCTTCCATTTCAGCAAATCCAGTGTGCAGCCCAGCTTTTTCAGACCATCATCGCATCCAGGGTACAACGACTTTCTGTGATCCTCTAACATGCGATCCAAATTCTCTCTCTCCTTTTCAGTTTCGCAGCGTCTCCGTGCATCAGCAATGGTCCGACCAAGATCATCAACGGTCTCATCACGTGCCTCTTCTTCACCTTCCCCTTCACCTTCCCCTTCACCTTCCCCTTCACCTGCCCCTTCACCTGCCCCTTCACCTTCAGCATCCTCCATGAAAGTATCACCGAAATGAGCAAGATAGCTTTCATCGATGAAATCATCCCCTTCTTCATCTTCTTCCATTATAACCCCTCTTTCTCCATGCTTGGTCCAACAATTATAGCTTGGCATGAAACCGTGCCGAAGCAGGTGCAGGTGAACTTCTCTTGAGGAAGAGTAACCCTTCTGATTCTTACAGTCAACACATGGACAGATAACAAAACCCTTCTGCTTGTTCGCATTAGCCACTACGAGGAAATCTTTCAAACCCGTAGTGAACTCGCGGGAGAGTCGGTTACCGTACATCCATTGCCGATTCATCTGCATTATTATAATATAAAATATATAATTAACCATCATGCATTTGTTAAAGTAACTAGCTATAAACAATAGAAATTAAACAATGAACAACACACATGCATATTTTATCAATGACACACATGCATGAAAGGTTCAAGTTGCTAACCGTGATCGAGGAGGAACCTCAAGTGTGGCTCCAACACTTCATATCATGTTTGTTTCACGCTGTTGGGCATTTCATCAAACACCTTGTGTGCATAAGAGGAACCAAAAGCAAACCTACACCCCCTTGTGAAGAGAAGTGGCACCAAATGGCTAAGTGAGTGCGCTGAACTGGTATATATAGGGGAGGAGCTTTAGTCGCGGTTGGCCAGGCCAACCGCGACTAAAGGCCTTTGGGCACCTTTAGTCGCGGTTGGCCTGCCCAACCGCGACTAAAGCCCCTCACGTGCACCAGCTGGCCACCGAGCGCCCTGGCCCAAGCCTTTGGTCGCGGTTCGTCTGCCGAACCGCGACTAAAGACTTCATTAGTCGCGGTTCCTACAGTTTCGCGACTAATGGGGCTGGACGGAAGCCTCTTTTTCTACTAGTGATGTCAGACTTTTTCGGGCTCAGGCCCGATTTAGTAGGCTTGATGGTCATAACGGGCCGGGCTCAGGCCTGGGTTTTCAGCACCGGGCTTTTTTTGACCTAGCCCGAAGACCGGCCCAGCCCGAGATATTCCCAGGTATACCCGGGGGCCATTCTTGTGTACATACTGGAAGCTGATTCTCTATCTTCTTTGTTTGAAATAAATTTCAGTTTGCTTAAAATCAACTTTCAGCTACCAAGGAAAATACTGGACAAACTATGAACATATTTGAACAAGAATGGTTGAAACAATTTACAACTAAATGTAAATTCATAGCTAAATAAAAGCTTCTGACATATTAGATACATCAATATATCTAGACAAATCCAAAACTAGTTCGGGACGCAGGGAGTAGATGACAAAAAATTAACAACTATCGTGGAAGCAAATGCATGTTGCTCTCAAAACAAAATGTTGCAGTATCAATAAACACAGAATTCCACTACATGTAATAAATCACGAGTCATTTGCTATAGTTAAAAATAATTTGCAATTTACCCCCTCTTGTAAAGTACTCCCTCCATAAACTAATATAAGAGCGTTTAGATCACTAAATTAGTGATCTAAACGCTCTTATATTAGTTTACAGAGGTAGTAATATATGACCGTTTAGATCACTAATAGTGATCTAAAATGTCTTATATTACTTTACAGAGGGAGTACATTATTACTTTTCTAAAACATTGCATGCAAACCAGCAGTTTTCTAGGCAAAAGCCCCGCTAGAAGTAATAATACATCTATCACTTTCATAGGTACACCAATATGTCTGTCAGCCATATTATATAGTAACACAACCAAGGTGCATGGCCAGAACACCTACAAATGAGTCTTCACAAGTCCCGTACAAAGTAGTTATAGAAGCACACTCCAAGCCTCATGCCGCTGACCTGAAAAAGAGGTGACGAGTGGTAAGGTGAAAGGGCTGCTGACCACAAAATTTAAAACAGTACACTGCTCCAAAATCATTTCTGATCATAACAATCATATGCAAATTGACATTTGATTAGAGCCATATAACCGAGGCATAATTACATGTGTGAAAATCATTCACACGACTTTCAAGCGACATGGGGATCCTCTTTGAATAAAGAATACTCCTGAGATACATCTGCATAAGCTTCTTACTACAAAAATGAACTAAGGTTTTCACTCTCCAACTCCAACAAACTGATAGCAAGTAATTCAGAGAACAAGGAGGTAGCCAAATACTGTATATGTTACCAGCATATGTTTTCAGCCAAATACACAGAGAACAGGGGAAGCAAAATACTTGTATACATCGAATGGCTTGGTGTATATACGAGTAGAAGGAAGGTGTGGTGAAAATCATAGTTCAAAAAAGCGCTAGGCGTTAATTGTGCGTTTTGCCACCGCCTTGCGCTTTACTGACCAAACTGCATGCTTATCCGCAATTATGCACAGATTAAGTGTAGTTAAGCGCAATGCGTTTTGCCAACGCCTAGAGCCTAGGAGCGCTTAAGCGCTCGCTTAGGCGCGCCTTTTTTAACTATGGTGAAAGTAGCACAACCTGAATCAGCTAATAATCATGCTAATCAAACTATAGAAAAAAATGAAGAGAAAACAAACTCACCAGTTATAATATAATAACACAATCAACACAAACACATGCCACTAATGGGGGATATGGCATCCGAGGTTGCAGTTGTAAAGGGGGCACAGCCAATCCACCGAAGACTAGGCACTTTTCATCAACAGATGTTCATAATGGCAAAGGGGCAAGAAGGTTTACTGATCAAATCAGCTGTTTGAGTTTCAGTGTATTCAAAGTCATGCTGCTGATCTAGGATATTAGGCATTTCATTACTCAAGATTTGTTTAGCTAGATGCAGTTATGCTGAGTTTACCATTACCAAACCAATCTTGGGAAAAATGGCATAATAATGCTAGTAGGCAGTAGTACATGAATTAGTATTACTGCAGAATTGCCTTTGTTGTACTTCAAACAGTGATAATCAGTTTGCAAGCAGATATGGCAATAACCTTTTTAAGATCTTCAGTCAACCTGCGTATATAGCCTTAGGCATTTCTTTCATGAAGAATTGTTAATCCAGTTGTATTCATATTATATTCAAAAACCTAAGGAAAATATGAGTCTTTGAGGGGAAATATTAAGGAATGCAAACACATACGACCCTTTTGGTCCAGCGAATTTCTTTATGACAAAAGAAATTTCAGTACAAAGGATATTTTTTGATCCATTCAGAAATTTGTACAAAGTGAACATGAATATACTCATTATACCACGAGATATCACTCCGGTAACCAAATCACGCTCGCTCAAGTTCTAATTTTCACTCAAACCGATTGCAACTGGACAATCTACCAGCTTGTTTTCATAGAAGAACAGTTCAGATACCTCAACTTGCATGCAGAAGATAAACTTACCTGCTGAAGCAATACATCACAACAGCATATCTAAGGGAGCAACTGTCTTATGTATTGTCTCCATCGGGTCCACCAAGAATGCCTTACAACTTCAACTCATTCGTTTCCACCGGTAATGCCTGTTATACAAGCATAAGTCAAACAACCAATGACATTCCAAAAAAAAGTCAAGTAAATACAAGGAGGCATCAACAAGATTCTTAGGTCAGCTGTTTGAAAATATGAAATTAACTCAATTTATTGACTTTTCATGGTATAAACGAACACTTGCAATGGGGCTCTACCACAAGTGATAAAATGAACAACTGTTTGTAAATTTCAAACCAAGTCAAGTATTATGGATTTAAAGATTATAGCAAGCTTACCAGAGATAACAATACTGGAACAAAGAAATGTAACTAGCTTTTAAGCTTCCAAATGTATCATTCAGGCCACCTATTTGACATTTTAGTTTGTTCAAGCTAATCCCTTCTCTAGCGGTCTTCAGCTTCAAACTGCTATGCATCTCATCTTGAAAAGAAAAGAAAAGAAAAACTGTACTGCAGCCATGCGCTAACACCACAACTATACTTATACAGCTCTTGCATATTTCAGTAGGGAAGCAACTATGTAATTCAGTTTGATTATATTCTACAAAGAATTAGCCAATCTCGGTGTTCATTGTTTTAGTGTAATTATTTTTCATATAGATCCATGTATCCTAGATAGCTGATCTGTGCTTGAGCCATGTCATCGACAAAAAGATTATCCATCTGATTATCTCATGAATGCACAGCCGCATAATTTCCTCTGATGGTGTGCCTCTTTAGGTTTATACAAAGTTTTTGTTCTTCCTTCCATACCTCTAACTTGGAGCAGTTAGTTGAAAGTTTGATAATAAAATGATAATATTAGAAACAACACCGTGTAGGTACAAGAAAGATAAATTGAGAGGAGGTCATCAAGCAACAATAAAAACACGTGACATGACACTACTTAAAAACGTTTAGCTTAACATGAAAGAATGTGAAAAACATTTAATAAGCCAATTATATATGGAAGAAAAAAAAACTCGGTTTTGTTATATCCACAATGTAAAAGGCATTCGAGTACCTCGAGTATGGACAGTTTCGAATGGATGATAGTAAGAACCGACGGCTGTCTTGGGGAGTTTATTGAACTGCAATGACTCAAGATGGACCATGTAGTCAGCGTCAGCTGTCCTGAAGAACAACGCATTGTTTTCCTCCGCATACCCTATCATCTGTGGGGGCTCTTTCTCTGAATTCAGTCCAAGTAGCCTGTCCAGTTCAATGCTTCTTCCTCGCACCCATAGAACAACACCGTTACGATTGCGCTTCGTACTCCACAATTCGGCGGTAAATCGGTATAAGAACAGGAAACCCATCCGACCACCCTCTGCTCGCACAATCGTGAATGCGACGGGACTGAGCGGGGTGTAATAATCCCCTGGCAGCAAGCTCAGATCCAGGCTCTGCGTATCCAAATCAAACTTGAGGATACTTCTTGATCCCGCCACGGTAACAGACCAGTGAAGGCGATCCCCTGCCAGCATAGCGGGCTGGCCCCTGAAAATGAACAAACCCTCGGATGGAATCGGCGCTGAGACGCAATCACCCCATACGCCGGTCTCCGACGAGTAAACGCAGGCGAGCACCGTTCTAGGCTGCTCCCCATCGCAGCCTACCAGGACCACCCGGAAGTGGTCGACGTCTCCGGCGGCGCGAAGCACCGCCCCGCTGACAGTACTGTTCGCCCCGTCGAACTCGAAATCCGGAGGAACGGCGAGGCGGAGCTGGTGGCCGGCGAGGGGGTCCCACACAAGCACCTGGAGCCGGATCGGGAGGAAGAAGAGCGCGAGGCCGTGGCGCCATCCGAGGGCGATGTAGTGGTCGTCGAGCTTCAGGCGGAATTGCTCGAGGGGGAGGCCGTCGGGGGCGTCCAGAGCTGGCTGGAAGGTGATTCCGGGGTAATGGATGAAGGAGCCGAGGAGGAGAGCGCCGCGGCGGTGGTGGATGCGGAAGCGGCGGCGGAAGGCGGGGTCGGAGAGGAAGCGGCGCCAGACGGCGGAGGCGCGCCGGAGGGAGGAGGGCTGCGGGGGGAGGCGGAGGAGGATCTCGGAGTGCAGGTCGCCGCCTTCCGGCAGCGAGCAGGGGCGGCGGCGGCGGAGGCAGGCCGCCATCGTGTCGCCCTCCCCGCCGTTGTTTGTGCTGATGCGGGATGTGAAGTCGAGTGCGGCCGTCACACTGAAGAGACAGAGAAATCAAGCTGACCACTGTAGAAACCAACAGGGGAGCCATCCCTTAAAAAAACCCAAATCCTAAAAAGTGGTCGGGTGCTACTTTGCCTTAGAGAGCATTCGGGCTTGCGCGCCGTCCGATCCACATCTCGCGGTCGCGCGCGTTTCAGTGTAAACCGGCGATATATCGATGCGCGCGCCAGGTGTCCCCTGGTTGTGGCATCGTGGTGGAGACCCGTTGGGCCTCAGTGCGGTTGCGTCTCGCCTCCCCTCTCTTGTTCCTCTCCACTCCCCCCCCCCATTCGAAACTGCTCCAATCGAGCGCAGCCGGAGCGGATCTCGCCGGCCAATCCCCCTACCCATCCCCCAAATCCACCGGTCGAGACCCGAGAGCAGCGGGTGGCGTGTCGGGGATTCGGCGGTCGTCTTCCGCCGGAGTGAGGGCGGGACAGCGGGCGCGGCGTCAAGGAAGGCGGTGCAGCGGCGCAGACGCGACCGAGGAGGGACGACGCGCTGCAGGCCGCGGCGGAAGGAGCAGTACCGGAGACGCGGCAGAGGAGGAACGGCGTGCGCGGCCGTTGTTCTGTTGGCGCAGCAGAGGGGCAAAATCGCGGCGAATCCCCTGGTATGCCCATCGATCTCTTCCGGTCCTCTGCGTTTAGATTGTCCAAATCGACGCGCTCTGCCGCTCCGCCGCGGACAGAGGAGAAACGGCGCGTGTGCGGCCATCGTGCGGTTTTTGCAGAGGTGCCGAATCGCGGCGGGGTCGATGCGCTCCTCCGCGTTTGACTAAGTTGACGAAATCGAATAGTAGATGGTAGAATTGATGGAGAACTCGTTAGATTGGAGAGGGACGACCACACGGGGCATTTCGTGTTGGTATGATTCGAAGGCAAGCCTTGGTGCTGTAGGTTTTCGGTATTGTAGATGTTGAGGTTGATCCTGATGGGTGACTGACTTGCCTGAATATGGTTCATGTGTTGCCTGCGCATGTGTTTTGACGGTGTTGTTGGTTTAGTGCACGAGAATAATGCTTTCTCGCATGTCAATGTTGCGCTTGTTTTGTGAGTGACTTGCCTGATATGGTTCATGTGTTGCCTGCGCAGGTGTTTTGACAGTGTGTTTTTGGTTTATTGTAGGACAGTAATGCCTCTCCCATGTCAATGTTGCCTTGTTTTTTGTGATGACTTGCCTGATATGGTTTGTGTGTCGCCTACGAAGGTGGTTCGACAGTGTGTTTTGATTTAGTGCAGGACAGTAATGATTTGGCAATGGAAAATGTACATGTGAATTTTTTTTGTGCGTGAGGTAGGAAGTAATTCAGTAGAGGGAGGTTAATAGGGTGGCCCTATAATTGGCCCTATTTTGTAGGACAGTTGTAAGCATTTCACGAGAATTCATTCTGTGATTTTTTGTTCTAGGTGCCTTGATTTGTTTCAGATTTTATAGGAAATGTAGAGGGAGGGTAATAGGGCCAATTATAGGATAGTTTTGTAATATAGTGAAAATCAGATAGTTTACAACGCTTTTCATTACCCACTTTTTTTAAATTGTTGTTTGCTTAGTTTAGTAAGAATTTAGTCAAACGAATTTTGTTGGATGATATAGATTTCTTTTCAGAATCATTTTTATGATGAATCTCACTGTTTGTCCTTTAAATATGCAACAGAAATTAGATGGCTGGGACAAGTCATAAGTCAAAACAGGATGGACCTGCTGGATCAAGTCATGACGACCTTGCATCTCATGGGAATGAAGAGCATCAAACACAGGTGTGCACATGCTCAGGAAGTTTTTATGTTCTTCCTGTACATAACAGATTTTGTTTTCCATTTTTTATTTATTTATGTGGTTTCTATCTTCCAGCCACGGAGCAGTGCACCAATAACTGGGTACAACCGTATGAGAACTAAAGCAGTTGCTGCAAGGGGGAAGCGCCCTGATGATATCATTAGTAACGAGAATAGTAACGAGAGCCAAGCTGCAGATGTTGGGAATAAAAATGTCGAATGTGCAGACGTCGACCAACCTCCAAAAGAAAAACGCCAGAAGACGGGAGGAACTGAGGTATTTTGCATAGTTGCCTCAGTTTCACTGAGCAGTTGCCCAGCAATGATGCATAAGTTGCCTATGTTGTGATGAACCTTTTTCCCTTCCCTTTTGCTAATTCCTTTTTTTGTTTTTTCCGTATGTGCAATAGGGTCGTAGGAACAGGGCATCCCCTGCAAGGCTCTTCAAGTTGAACAAGGACTTGGTTCCTGACCAAAAGGGTGTCATCATCGGAAAAGAATTTGGTGGCATTCTGGACCTTGCAGTGAGTAGCATGCCCGGAGATTTTAGCCAGTGGATAATGAAGCATTACGACCCGGAGATTTCACTGATAGTCATTCCAGAAAGGGGGGAAGATTCCTGTAGATGCCGCAAGTGTCCGTAGGATATGGGGTTTGCCCAACTGGGGCAGGAAGGTGTGCTTCGAGAATCGGCCTGAAATCACAAAGGCAATGTACAGTATTTACAACATCACATCAAAAAACTCCCCAACCCTCACAAAATGGTGCAAGATGATCGTAGACATGGGAGGATCTCATGATGATGACTTTGTCCGCGCTTGGCTAGCTCTTGTTTTTTCGTGCTTCCTTGCCCCTTCAACTAGTTTGAGCATTTCCCCAAAGAGTTTCCCGGCGGTCATGGATGTCAATGGAATAACAGAAACCAATATATGCCAGTTTGTTGTTGATCAATTAAAGCTTGCGTTCACTTCGGGGCGTGCCAACAAGAAGGCTGTTTGTTGTTGTGTTTTCCACCTTGTTGTAAGTGCTTCAAGCTGTTTTGTTTTTTTAAGCATCAATTGTTTACTTATCTTTTCTTTTCTTTTTGCAATCATTAGGTAACTTAAACATTTCTGTTCTTTTTCCTTGTCTCTACGCAGCTGTTGTACCTAGACTCTCTGGATGTTGATGAGCCAATCCCGAACTTGGTACCAAGGGTTTCAGTTTGGAATTCGGATTTAATCTCCAGAGTTATCAAGAAGGACAGGAAGGCTCCAGGAGAATATGGCCAATTGCGGGTAACTCAATTTTTCTGTTTTAGGATATATATTTATTGTCATATTGTTTTTAGGCAACACTACCATTTTTAGAGTAGGCAATTCACTTTGAAAGAGCATGCAAGGTAATGTATCTTTTTGGGCAAGTGCCATACATATATTTCAAGTAGGTCCAAGTAGTTATCAGACTTATTCGAACCTTTTTCGTTTGCCATGCACACAGTTGGATTATGTTCACAGGAAGGATTTGTTGGGTTGTTCTATTTTAATAGTAGCTGCTGTAGTACATCTTTTAGCTCTTTTTTTTTGTCTGTGCAATTTACATTTTGAAAAGTAGCAAATTTATACAACCACACAAGCAACTTATGTTATGAAAACTAGCAACTTGCATACTAGTTCTTCATTTTTGTTGATTAGAGTATCCACTAATAGTAGGCAACAGGGGGGAAGTGTCATAATGGTTGCAGGAATTTAAAGACTATTAGTAGTACTATTTTTCTTCATTTCTCAGTTCTTTTTTGGTATGGGAGTGCCAGAATTGTTGTCACTCATAGTTTTTTTAATCTTCTTTTGCTATAAACCACCAGCTCAAGACGGAGTTTTCTCAGTGTGCGGATGATAGCTTGTTTGGCAGTATGGACCACATCACCAAATTTGTTGCCGCAAGAATGCCCGAGTCATATGAAAAATTAGTAAGTTATCTAGCACTTGTTTTTTCCTCTCACTGTTGTTCCCCTTTTTATCGCCATTTGTACATTCAACCATTTTTTTCAGAATCTTCAATAAAAGATATGTACTTATCATGTTCTCTACCATCCACTTTTATGTTTTACAGAAGCAAAAGAGGCTCACAGGGTTGGTGCACGAAATGTGTTCCGTAGTTTCTCATGCAGTGGGGAAGCTCGTGACTGGGGTTGGGAAGATAGATGATGATGAATGGGGGACAAAGGAGGCAGATCCTACTACTGCGGAGACAAGCAGGCGGCAGTCTAACAGAAGGAGCAAGCGAGTACCAGCCGGAAGAGACAGCTTACCAAGTGAGGAGGAGTCGTTTAATTCAGACAGCGACGACAACGAGGCAGCCGACAGTGAAAGCGAGGGAGGTGGCAGAGATAAAGGTAGTGATGAAAGCGATAGCGATGAAAGTTCAGACAGCGATGATGGTCATGATGGATCAAGTGGAGTTCAGGGGAAATCAAGTAGCCAGGGAGCACGACAAACGGTTGATCACCATGGGGGGTAAGTGCTGACATGGGGAGGGAAGACGGAACTGAGGGGAACGAGGACAATGATGATGATGAAGAAGAAGAAGAGGATGACGAAAAAGAAGATGATGAAGGAAAGGAGGACGATGACGATGAAGAAGGCGATGGGGATGACAAAGACAAGGAAGATGTTGGGCAGGGGAAGCAGGATGAAGATGATGAAGATGACATCGGAGGTGGCAACGGTGGTTCAGGCAGCAATGGTGGCTCCGATCGGGACGAGGATCCCGCAGTTGAAAAGCCAAGCAGCGATGATGATGAACAATGCACGCTGCAATTTTTGATTGAAAAGAAGAGGGACAAAAAGGCAAAAGGATAGGATGAGGCAGATAGGGTCTGTATGAGAGACCTTGTGATGACATAATTCAAAACTGTTGTTTCCCAGGAACCATGCTGCCCTTTTTTTGAAGTGAAAGAAATGTGGGATATTGATGACATAACCATGGCAACCAAAGCAAAGAGGATGTTCGAAGAGTTGTTGAGGGGGGAAGACTTGGATTTGGGCTTCCCATTCAACCCCAAGGAAATATGCCCAAAGGCGATTCGGCAGAAAATAATGAGACAATTTGGCGCCGCTCTAATTGAAGCTACAGAACAGAAGATTGCTTGTTGAAACCAACTACCACCACTCCCTCCATCAAAGAAGATGAAGAAAACTGTCAGTTTTGTATTGGAGCCATCTGTGATGAATGAAACAGCAATGCATCCGCAAGCATATCGTGCCGAAAATCCCGGTTACGGCCAAGGGGGAAAGCCAAGGCAGTCAGCCATGAAAAAATCTGGTCCTTCTCAGCAGCAACAACAGGCAAATTCTGAAACAAAAGAGGCAATTCATGGGAATGCCAAAACACAGGTGGTAAAGAGTACACCATCAAGCTCAGCAGCACCCCCGTGCAGCAAAGTTGGAGATGAGGCAGTACCTATAGGAGTAGATCCAAAGCAGTCGGGTAATTTTCATTTCCAATGTCAAGCAAGTGGATCACATATTCTGGCAACTCAGTCTAAGGAGGAAGCAAGACCAGCTGCTTTTCAGGCAAGTTCTGCAGAGGAAACACTGGACCCCACAAAAGTAAGGCCAGTACAACTCAAGAAGGGCCCCACAGTGCTAGTAAGCACAGGAAACCACAGCAGAACACAACCACTAGGTGACTTAAATGGTCAAGTACCTTTCCCGTCTCGGGGAAATGTGATGCAGTCAGCCAATGGTATCTAGAGGGCCAAGGTGCAAGACTTCAAGGCATCACCTGAGGCTCGAGCATTAAATCATGCAGGACACAAAAAGGAGAAAGAGAACATCCCTCCGGTGCTATGTACGGAGATCAATAGGATACAAGACCTTCCCAAAGCTGTAACCATGGGAAAAAGTCTGGAACAAAAGTTGCTAAGAGCCCTAGGGAAATTGCCTGTCTGCTCAACTGTACTTGCCCAACCCGAGGCCACAAATGTTCCAGAAGCAGTAGAAGCAACTGGCCAGGGGAACACTTACCATTTCTCTAATGTGGAGGAGCGGTACCACGAATTCATGCGTGTTAGTGGGAAGGCAACCAATGCACTAGAAATCAATGTTCTAGCTATGAGTGAGCTGTTTGCAAGGTGTGTTGATCCAAACAGCAAGAATGCCCAATCTAACTCCACAAATCACAGCTTAGCAAATGAAGATAAACAACATTTTGAGCAAAGGGACACCGAAAGATCTAATGATTTTTTCAAAGAGTACTGCCCAACACCAAGTTTTGATCTAGGCATAGATGATTTGCCCACAAGATCTGCAGACAACACAGCACATCAACATGTTGGGTCAAGCACGTTTGCAGAGCATGAGTTCAAGGAAATCCCAGTACATAACTAGCCAATCATCGATATAACCGATGATGATTATCTGTTGGACGTTGAAGGCATTGAACCGTGTGTGCAAGCAGAAGGAAATGCATACCAAACACCTGAAAAAAGTTCTAACCAAGGAGAAGTGGGGTCATGCGGCAAGATTTACAGTAGTAGTAGCTCAGGAGAGATGCATCCACATCAATTCGAGAGAAGGATTATCAAGCCACCTCCTTGCAAGAGGTCACCATTCATTGACTATAATGAGAAGAAAGTCTACATGCCCAAACCCGAAGCAAATAGATTGTATGCATCAGTTATTTTGCATGGAAGAATTAATGAAGAAGAATCACCAGATGTGGATACCAGGTATGACAGTATATTACTTCATTTCTTTTTTGTCAGCTTTTGCACAATGCACTTTCCCCCAGGCAAGGTCTATCATGTTATCCAGCAATTCAAACTGTGTTTACAAGCAATCCACTTATGGAATCAGGCAACTTGGCTTAGTGTAAAATTCTTTTTTTGAAACAGTCTCTCCTTGATATGACCATGCCCCCCATGTGTTTTCCCTAAGTTGAAATGGTGCTAGGCAAATTATGGAAGGATTTTGTGAGCTGAATGCCTCTCTTTTTTTTCATGCAGCCCAAGGGTAATTGAATATGGCAAGTACTTTGTCACAGTCAGGGAGCTCGCAAACTCAATGAAGAAGGGAGGTTTTGTCGTGAGCCATGTAATGGAAGTTGGTATAGAGACTATAATGATGAACTTGCCACCAGACTCAAAGAAGCTCGTGATGCCTGTCAGGTTCTCTGTAAGAAAACGCGAAGCAACTAACAGTGTAGTTTTGCTTTTCTTTCTTTTTCTTTTTTTCATAAAAGGTCATGGTCATGTCTGTATTCTTTTTTACGTTAGGTTCAGATGCAAAACATGGAATTGAATGGCAAGGAGCTCATTTCCCGGTTCAAGAAGTCGAATCGCTTGGACCGTAAAGACATGGTAAGTCAATGGTTTCTTTACTTTTTACCAATACATTATATATGACTTTTTATGCTAAAACTTTTGCTCACACAAATGTAAATATTTCTTAGGGGGGGGCATGTTGACCACACCCATGAAATTGCTTTTTGTGGCAAGTTGCTTACATATGTGCATAACTTGCCTGTGCATTTTTGGCTGGTTGCTTACATAAGTACATAACTTGCCTATGCATCTTTTTGTTTTTTGGCAAATTACTCACACAAGTACAAAACTTGCATGTGCATTTTTGCTTCTTCAGTCCATGTCGTAATTTGTGAGAGCACACAGAAAAAGTTGCTTAAATCCAGCTTCTAGTATTTTATTTTTTTATACTAACCCCATTTGTTTTTTTCTAACAGATTATGTTCCCAGTTTTAGAGAACATTGACAAGACAAAGCCTAAAACAGGCAATCATTACTGGATTTTTAACGTGAACATAAGGGATCGACGTTTTGAAGCTCTTGATTCTTGGAGGACGCTAAAAAACAAGTCTTTAGATGTTTGCGCAAGGAAAATGGTTGCAAGTTTTCGGTCTCTATGGGAAGAGCATTACGCCAGTTCCCGCGTCTCGCTGGATGACTTTGGGCTTACCAACATCGACGTTCCAAAACAGAACAATGAGTAAGCATCCACTTCTTTTCACATATTAACTATGGTTTTTTTAGTTTTTTACAAGTGACACACTACTACATAGAGGAAGCTAGCTAACTAGAAAAGTTCTTTTTTTCAATTTTTGTTTAGGTTCGACTGCGGTGTTTTTGCTATGACGCTAGCAAACGGTTGGGAGGCAAGGGTTGTTCCAAATTTCATAGCTGAGGATATTCCAAGCATAAGGAAACCGTTGACTAACACGTGGGTTGACAACACCAACAACAAGGCTCCATGGAAAACCATACTCAAGTTAGCATAGGTCAGTTTTTTCTCCCCTTACGCACACTACATCCATGTAAATGCATGTGTTGTTTTCTTTGCTCTTTTGTGAATTTTTGGACTGCCGAGGGGGGGAGTTGCCTGCATAAGAACTTGGACCAGGCAACTCAATTGCATAAACAGGCAATTTAAGCTTTACTGTGAGGCAAGTTATTCAGAATAACCCATAAAAGACAAATACTATGATCATTACATAACCAGGGAATTGTTGCATTTTTAGCATTGCAGAATCTTATGTATGTAAGTTTTCAACCATTATGGGGAGATCAAGGGTGTCCGCGGGGCAATTCAAAGCACACATCAGGCAACTCAAAACTTATAACCAGGCAACTCAAACTCTAGTGTGAGGCAAGTTAGCCACAAGAAACTGTAAACCAGAAATAATAGTTTAGGATGTTCAAACATACAGACCCACAAATAGTTTAATTTGTCAATTCCATTCGACACATCTTTTCAGCCATCTAGTCACTGTTTGACCATTACACCAATCTGGTCGGGCAGCTTGCACCATTGTGGTTAACAGAACCACAATAGCTGCACTTGTTCTTTCTCTTCGGATGCAGCTCAAGTGCTGATTGAATTCTTTTTGACTTTGCCCTCCCTTTTGTTGTTGATTTTGGAGGGTCTCTAGGAATTGCAGGTCCAAGTGTGGTAGCAGGTCTTCCAAACTGTGCTTCAACCATTGTAGTACCTTGTGCGGCCGCAACAGCTGCATGTAGAGATGCCATACTGAGCGGCTGGTGCGCATGTCCACTAGGAGCTTGCACAATAGGAGATGGAATTGCATTGGCATTCTCTTCTTGTGTAGTTGAAGAACCTGGGTGCTGTCCATACCTGCCATCCATTGTTGCTGATGATGCAGGCGATGGTGCCAGTCCAGGAATAGCCACATAGGTTGTGTTTGCCGCGTTAGGCCCCCGCGGTGGTTGTATAGCCCCCATAGTTTGTGGTGCAGTCCAAATTGCTGGTCTAGGACCCATAGGAGGTCGCGCAGGACCTCTTGCTAGTGTTGTATGCATCAAAAGTTGTGGCGCAGCTCCTCTTAGTGCTTGCACAGGCCTTGTCATTGTTGAGCCCCTTGAAAGGTGTGGTGCCGCTCCACTGTTTAGTGGCACATATCCCGAAAATTGTTGTACAGGCCAGCAGCTTTGTGCGGGAGGGCTCCTGGGTAGTGGTACAGCCCCCCCGTGCATCACTACAGCCCTGAACGCTGTTTGTTGGTGTCCATCCTCACTCATAGAGTTGCCAGCTAGTTTCGGTGCGTTTTTTCTTCGCGGTGCAGAACTAGATCGCTGCTGCCTAGGTCCAGAAGAGGTTTGTGCAGGTTCATCAGGACGCACCGCCGGGTCACTAGTTGCCTGAGTGTTACTCGGTGGTGGCGCAGAAGTAGGTCGTTGTTGTCTAGATCCAGAAGGGGCTTGTGCAGGCCCTTCAGGACGCACCGCAGGGCCACCAGTTGCCTGAGAGTTACTCGGTTGTGGCGCAGAACCATCAGCTGATGGTGGCGCAGAACCACCAGAGGGCCCACTTGTTGGTGCTGCCGTTTTCTTCTTCTTTGACATGTTGAGATTTTTGATTTCATGACGCGCACCACGCATATGTTTCTTTACAATATCCGTTGCAGCATCTGACACACTAGCAACCCGGGCAAGACTACCAAAATCCATCATCAAATTTGCATGCCTGAGTTCCTTTTTTGACTGTGGTGGCATCTCATCAGGTTGCTCTTCGATAGCAGGGGGTGCGTTGGGGATTGCCATAGGTGTCCATCTCCTAAGTATGTACTGCGCTGGGATTTCATCAACACCAAGTTGGTTGAAAACTTTCAAGATATGGCAGCAAAGCATGCTGTCCCTCTCAATCTTGCAGCAGTCACATCTGTAGTCTCCAGCACTAGCTTCCACCGTGACAAAATAGCCCCTAGAACCATATTTGGCAACCCACTCTTGACTGGGGTAAACCTCATACAAGTTTTCACCATGCGGTCGCACATTGTACCTTGTAGTCAACTGAAACTCATCACGAAACTTCTCGTACAAGTCCCTAGTATACGATCCATAAGCCTGCTTCTCTATTGGGTAAGATGACCACATTTCAGTCTGTAAATGTGTTGTCCTGTAGTCTTTTGAACCCTCCCGGACTAGTATGTGTGTTTGGATTTTCTGATATTGCTTCACAAAGTTCAAAATGGACTTGTGTGGGTTCACATATCGCTTAAGGACAGCATTGAACCCCTCGTTGTGTTGAGTTGACTGCAAGAAAGGGAAGAATTGGTGCTTGAAGTAGCAGGGTACCCATGTCTCTCTGTACTTGTATAGATTCTCGAAGTGAGAGTCAGTCATAGCCTCATACTTCATCATCAGCTCACACCACCCTGCCTCAAATTCTTCCGGTGTCAAGCTAAAGTCAACACAGTTGTTGAAATCTTTGGACAAGCCAGGGTTTCGCCCCAGGAATGCTCCAAGCTTTCTTATGCTTTTTTGATAATATGCCAGCGGCAACAGCGGTGCACACTTGTAGGAAAGATCTTTTTAATTGACTGTGCCATAGCGATGTCTTGGTCGGTTATGATGTTGGTGGGTGCTACATTATGCATTGCCTCAAGGAAGGTTTGGAATAGCCAATCAAAGCTTGACGCCAACTCTTGCCTAACAAAACCACAGCCCAACATGAATGACTGCCCATGCCTGTTAATCCCAATGAATGATGCAAAGGGCATGTTGTACATGTTAGTCATATATGTTGTGTCAAATGAGATACAATCATGATAAGATTCCACGTACGCCTTCCTTGCTGCACCATCGACCCAGAAAATATTCTCAACCCTGTCTTCCTCATCATATTTTATCTTGTAAAAAAAATCTGGATCCTCTCTCTGCTGATCTTTAAAGTAAGCAACTATCTCTATCATATCCCCTTCTTTTGTATCATCCTTGTTCAAGAGCGTCTTGAGGTTTGTAATGTGCTTTGTGCTATAAGGTACAATGAGTTCTGTCCCATAGAAATCTGACATGATGTGCATCATACGACCTGTTGACATGAAGTCACAGTGGTGGTCAATCCTTTTTCCACACAAAAACAGCGTCAAAAATAGCTTCTTTTTTGTTTTCAGCAAGGCAACTCAAATGCAAAGCTTGGGCAATTCATGAAGCTATACAAGCAACTACAACCATACGCCTCAGGCAACACATGAGCAAAATACACAAAACAAACCAAGGGGGTAACTATGCATTAGTGAGCAAGTTGACCCCATCCAGAAACAAGTACTATTGTACATTTTAGCTACAAAGAGACTAATCATAGGCAAGTTCAGATTCAACACCAAATTTATTTTATAAAAAAACTAGGCAAGTAGGAACTTTTGCATTGAGCAAGAAATAGGTAAACATTAGGCAAGTCCAGCATCCAGAAACAAATTAGGCATTTTATCTCTTTTTGTACTGTTATAAGCAATTTAGTGTCACTATCAAGCAACTAAGGCATATGTTTGAAGCAAATTAGTGACATGTTTCAAGCAAAATCAGGTACTTGTTGATGGGCTAAGAAACACACAACCAGTAGGCATGTCCAAGTTCTTAAAGTTGGGAGATAGGGGGGAGGTGGGTGTGGTTGAAAACCTGTAGTTAAATTGCAGTTATGAAGGTGAGTAAGGAAGGCCCTTTCTTCTGGCGGTATCCCTTGGTGTGATCGCAAATACTTAGTCAAACATGGCTTGTCAATCAACGGATGGTTGTGCTCGCTAACAAAGTAGATCACCTCCCATCTGCCATCTATTACCTTCACAATCATCTTAGCTTTGCAACCAGTTTGCACAATGTTATCTCTTTTTCGTTTCTTGCTCCTCTTTTTGCCCTTACTATCATCATCAAGAAAGACAATAGCCTCATCTTCATTATCATCTTTTGCTTGCTCAACAATGTCATCTAGCACGGGAATCTTTTCTGCCCCTCCGTCATCAACATCAGGCTTTCGAAACTTGTTGCAAACAAACTGTTGTTTTATCAACTCCCCAGTTTTCATATCCTTCCTTGAACTATTCATTTTGATTGAAAAACCCATCTGCAAGGAATATGCATTGTAATGCACCTTGGCATCTTCCAATGTGTCGAACCTCATGCCCACATAAGGCTCCTTGGGCTGTGACCAAGCTTCATCATCATTTTCAGCATCCAAACCATTACCAACAGTGCCACCGGTATCACCTGCAGCACCTGTGCCATCAAGGGTATGAGCATCACTCCCAGCTGCTACAGTTGTAGGTACTTGTGTACTGCCCGGAGCATGCCCCCCATGACTTGACTGCCCATCTGTCTCCATTGCTTCTGTAGCAGCACCATCGACTCTTTGGATGATAGGGGGATTAGGTGATTCCGCCACAAATTCTGCATTTCCAGTAGCATGTTGTGTACAATACAAAGGATCATCATTATTTTCAGCTGGTTCCTCATTTAGGTCAATCATTGTCAACCTGCTTATTTATTGAGAATATGGGAAAAAAGTAAAGCAAGTCAGCAGAGGGATGGAAGCAAGTAGCACAGTAATTACAGGCAAGCCAATAGCACACCTACCCAAGCATACAAAAATAGCTCAATCATGTTCAACCTGTGCATTTTTTCAACCAGAAAAATTAGAGCAATTTTTACGTTCTTGAGGCAAGCTAGTACCACACTAAACTCAGGCAAGCAAACAACACAGCAACGCAAGCACACCAGATTCACAAGATAGCAATTGAACAAAACCAGGCAATTCAAAGTGCACTATTAGGCAATCCAAACCATATAATCAGGCAAGTCAAACTATATATGTCAGGCAATATATTATTTTCAGGATATGCATGTTTTATTTGTATTGATGAATCATGTTTGTACATATAAACATAACATATGCTTTTTGTTTTATGTGTTTCATAATATATTTTCTTATTTTGTTTTTCTTAAACGCAGGCAACATTTGATTTTGGGGAAGCAAGCATACTACCATAGAAGTGCTACTTTGAAGTGTCTTCAGAATGGAATTCACTCCCAATTCAGAGAGATTAGAGCATGTTTATTGTTAGGAAAAACTTAAGTTAGAATTATGGGAATGATTGCTCTTTTATATTCAGACTACTTCTGTTTTCAGTACCTATGTTTGTTTGTTAGAAAGAACTTAAGTTGACATTTTTAGGTTTCATCTTTTACAGCAGCAAGTTTGTGTGTTTTTGGATATGCTCAGTATGTTTTTGAACTAACGTTTCGCCACTGAGATAGTTGTTGGTATATGGATTTTCTTGTTGGCTTTTTCCTTCTTTTGCAGGATGAAATACTAATAATTTTGCCACTGTATCCTGGCAACTTTCCAACTTTTCTTGGATCATGGTGAAGGATATGATACAACAAAGGTAAATTGTACTACGCAACTGTCTCTTGTTTTTTAGTTGCAATTTTAGTTACATTTATTTCTTCTAGTGTTTTTTCACTATCGAAACCAAGGAATAATGGAAACAAATGTCCAAGAGGAATCTTTCTCTAGTTTTCTTCAAGATTTGCCTTGACATCATTATGCTTTTTTGCTTAATCCTATAATGCAAGTTGCTCCAATAAGCCATTTGTTTTTGGTCCACATGCTCCCAAAAGATCTGATAGGGGGGGGAAGCCTTGTTTTCCCCTTCTTTTCCATAGTGATGTCAGTATTCATTGTCTTATAAGTTTCAAAAGTGTTCATGTTTTGCCATGGCATAAGTTTTCAAAGTTTTGTGCATACATATACTTAGTTGCCTCATTATAGCACTGTTCTTGCTCAAACAGAATGTCTTTTTTGCACTGTTATAAGCAATTAATAGAACCGGAACACATCAGAAATAGATCATGATCAGTTGTTTCTCATTCTCTTATAAGTACTGTTTTTGCTCAGTTGTTTTTCTTGCTTAAGGCATTATATTTTCCTAATATTTTTGTCCCCAGCATTTACTATCAGCACTTGCCTACAGATTTATAAATGTGTTCATATGCAACAGATTTGCAAATAGATTTTGAAAACTGGGAAGAAATAACCCTACGTCCTGCTTGATTATATTCGATGAGTATAAGGGTTACAACAGTTGATCTACCTCAAGGTCGTAATGACTAAACCCTAGTTGTCTAGCCTATGAGAATTCTGATAGCCTCTACGGACTAAACCCTCCAGTTTATATACACACCGGAGGGGTCTAGGGTTGTACGAAGTCGGTTTGTAGAGAAGAAAATAACATATCCGGACACCAATCTTGCCATCCACGCATATGGGAGTCCTACCCGGACACGGGGGGAAAGTCTTCTGCTTGTATCTTCACGGCCCATCAGTTCGGCCCATACCAAATAGCCCGGACACCCGAGGACCCCCTAATCCAGGACTCCCTCAGTAGCCCCTGAACCAGTCTTCGATGATGATGTGTTTGGTACGCAGATTGTCTTCAGCATTGCAAGGCGGGTTCCCTCTCTTGAACACTTTAGGATAACTACCTACATAAAGGAATTGTGTCCGTCCCTGTATGATTAACACAACCCTTAGCCACAAAGGCAGGCTGTCAAAATAAAACAGTGTCCTTTACTGACAACTTTTTCTGCGAAGCGTCACATCTAGCTCCTTAATATTTCGAACCGTTTTCACACCCCCATTTCGTGTTTCGAGGCATAACCTCCATTGGCACTTCTTGGCAAAACAGAGATCGTGCCCGCCCATTGCAGGATTTACATCAATACGGTTTTGGGTAATCCAACCGCGCCATTCGCATGATCTCTTTGGGAATAGGAGAGTTTTAAGGATTGAGTGGGGGCGTTTAGCATTCACCGCCTATAAGAGGGTAAAGATTCCTCCTTTTTCCACACGCCTACTTCCATCTCCTGCCTTCCCTTCCTCTGAGATCCAGCACCCAAAATCTCAATCTCTCTCACCGCCACCAACTTCCCCAACCATGTCTGGATCTGGCTCCAAAGGCAAGTGGGAGGCCTCCTACGTCACTGAGAAGGACATCAAGGAGCTTCCGAGCGTGGGTATTTGTCCGTGGATATCGCGCACAGGCTCCCTGCCAAGGATCAAGTCATCCCCACTCCGGAGCCCGGTGAGAGGGTTGTATTCATTCCTCACTTCCTCCGAGGGCTAGGGCTCCCCTCCACCCCTTTGTTCGAGGCCTCATGTTCTATTATGGGCTAGATTTCCATGATCTGGCCCTGAATTCCTTCCTCCACATATCGGCGTTTATCGTCGTGTGTGAGGCTCTACTCCGCATTCCCCCACACTTCAGCCTACGGCTCAAGGTTTTTAATCTAAAGTCGAAGGTGATCGGCGGACAACACGCAGATTGCGGCGGGGCCATGGTGAGCAACCTTCCCAACGCTGTCTGGCACAAAGGGGCATTCGTGGAGACGTCAAGGTGCGGCAGCAGGAGTGGTTCTACATTACTGAACCCCGCAACACTAACTGGGCAGTCGCTCCTGACTTCAGATCCGGACCCCCCACGAGACTCACCTCCTGGACCGCTAAGGGCCTTGACTGGGGGTCCATGGTGGAGGTGAAGATGCTGCAAACGCGCATCACCAACATGATAGGCAAAAACACCATCCTCACCGACGTGATTCAGGTGATGCTCTTCCACCGCACTCTTCCCTGCCAACTCCGGGCCTCTCACATGTGGGAGTTCAATCCGGAAGAACCACGGACCTTGAACCGTTTCTTCGGCACTACGCACGAAGACATATGGAAGCTGCTCTTCAAGGCCCAAAAGACGTGGCTGAAGAAGACCGAAGACATCAGTCTTGACATCGAGAATCCAGCCTCACCGGTAAGCATGACTTTCCTGAGTACCTATTCAGTAAAATAAGTTTATATATAACATATTGTCTGTCTTTCTTGTAGGGCTGGATAGCGAGGCGGAGCGGATCAAGTGTCTGACACCGTTGCCCAAAGACCCAGCCACACCCCAGCTGACAGAGATGCTGGTCCCAGCGCCGTATCAGGCGCCGGAGAAGAAGGCCAAGAAGAAGAAGGGCAAGGAGGCCAAGGGCGGGCCCCGCCATAAGTGTCCTTCGGACGCTATGTTCAGAGAGACCAAAGCCCCCTCCGAAGAATAAGAGGAAGAGGAGGAGGAGGAGGAAAGCGACTCCCCTCGTAAGGGGAGGAAGAAGAGGAGGGAGGCCTCCGAAGACAGAAGGGGGAGGCGCCTGTCGGTGTCAAAACCGCCGGATCTCGGGTAGGGGGTCCCGAACTGTGCGTCTAAGGCTAATGGTAACAAGAGGCGGGGGACATGATGTTTACCCAGGTTTGGGCCCTCTCTATGGAGGTAATACCCTACTTCCTGCTTGATTGATCTTGATGATATGAGTATTACAAGAGTTGATCTACCACGAGATCATAGAGGCTAAACCCTAGAAGCTAGCCTATGATTCTGGTTGTTGTCTGGCCTACGGACTAAACCCTACGATTTATATAGACACCGGAGGGGATAGGGTTACACAGAGTCAGTTAAAGAGAAGGGAATCTACATATCCAAATTGCCAAGCTTGCCTTCCATGCAAAGGAGAGTCCCACCCGGACACGGGACGAAGTCTTCAATCTTGTATCTTCATAGTCCAACAGTCCGGCATGAGCATATAGTCCGGCTCTCCGAGGACCCCCCTAATCCAGGACTCCCTCAGTAGCCCCTAAACCAGGCTTCAATGACGATGAGTCCGGCACGCAGATTGTCTTCGGCATTGCAAGGCGGATTCCTTCTCCAAATACTCCAAAGTAGATCTTGAACACAAGAATCGTGTCCAGCTCTGCAAAACAAATTCCACATACCATCGTAGAGAGTATAATATTCCATGAGTCTAATCTGCTGACAGCTTTTCCATAGCATGAGACCATGCCGCGGCCCGATCATTATTCGAACCGTTTTCTCAACCGGCTACTACACATCTTGCGAGGCGGTTTTTATTGGCACGTCTTGTCAAAGCAGAGATCGTGTCCCCGTATCACGGGATTCTCATCAATACGAGTGTGGGTAACCCAATCGCGCTGTTAGCACGACGCTTGGGAAATAAGCAAGTTTTCTAGGGCAAGTGGGGAGGCACATGACTACCGTCTTTATAACGAGATAAGGATTCCCCTTTTTCACCCATGCCATCTTCTTCTTCCGCCTACTCTCTCTCACTCGAGCTCTAGCGCCCAAGCATTCACCTTCTCCACCCTCAAAGGCATTCCGAAAATGTCCGGATCCGGAGCTGGAGGCAAGTGGATGGCCTCTACCATCCAGGAGAAGGATATTAAGAAACTTCGGGAGGCCGGATATCTGGCCGAGGAAGATTGGCCACCGTCTTCCGACGGCGGGACAGATCGTCCCTACTCCGGAACCCTACGGGAGGGTTGTATTCCTCCCTCACTTTGTCCGCGGGCTAGGGTTTCCCCTCCACCCATTCGTTCGCGGCCTTATGTATTACTATCGGATCGATTTCCATGATCTATCCCCCAATTCCTTTCTCAACATCTCGGCATTCATCGTCCTGTGTGAGGCCTTCCTCCGCACCTCTCCACACTTTGGATTATGGCTGAAGATTTTCAATGTGAAGCCCAAGGTGGTGAACGGAGAGCATGCCGAGTGCGGAGGAGCCATGGTGACCAAGATGCCCAACATCACATGGCTATCAAGTACCTTCAATGATTCCATCAAAGGATGGCAACAATAGTGGTTCTATGTCACTGAGCCACGCGACACAGAATGGGTCGCGGCTCCCGAATTTTGATCTGGAGCTCCATTGCGGCTTACGTCCTGGCCCAAAAAGGGCCCGAATTGGTCTTCACCAGACGAGCTGGCGGTGCTCCAGGCGCGTATCAAGAGCATGGAAGACAAGAACATCAAACTTGTCGATGTAGTCCAGGTAATGTTAGTTCGCCGGACTCTCCCATGTCAACGCAGGGCTTGCAGCTTATGGGAATTCGATTCGGCCAAGCACCAGACCCTACTAGGGCTCTTCGGCTAATCGCACGAAGACATCTGGAAGGTGCTCTTTAAGTCCGGCAAATCATGGCTGGACTCAGCCGAGGACCGCGGGTACAAATTGTCCCGACTCGCGAGTTCGGTAAGTCTTTGGCGAATCGTATGCTTTATCCACATACTCCAAAGGAAACGCCTAATATATTTTCCAACAATTCTCCTAGGGCTGGACGAAGAAGGCGGAGCGGATCTATTGCCCGGCTCCGCTACCAGAAGGACAAGCCGGCCCGCTTCTGACGAAGATGCTGGTCCCAGCGCCCTACGAGGCGCTGAAGAAGAAAGCCAAGAAAGAGGCCAAAGAGACCAGGGACAGCCTTCGTCGCCAGGGTACTTTGGACATAGTGTCCGAGGACTCCGAGGCCCGCTCCTCCTCCAAAGAGGACGAGGAAGAGGAGGAAATCCGATCTCCCCCAGTGAGGGGGAGAAACAAAAGGACGACCTCCATACGCTTGGAGGCCGAGTCACTTAAGAAGGGAAAAAACCCCTTTCCAGACGAACCCACCACCACCACCGACAGCAGCTCAGAGTGGGATCCCAGGGTCCAGCCCCTGGTCAAATCGTGAGTATATAAAATCCAGGCACGATTGCATATCCAGATTTACTATTCGGGTAGCGTTGACACATTGAGTCACGCCTTTTTGTAGTCCGGCCAAGTCCCGCACCGAGCAATCCTCATCGGAGGATTTACTAGGCTCGGACGCTATGGACAGCATAACTCTCCCGACGGCTTCCTCCCCAAAACACGTGGACGACACCGAGGTATCGTCACAAAGGGACCCAGGCCAAAGAGGAACTTGATAACCCACAAGTGTAGGGGATCGCAACAGTTTTCTATAAGTAAGAGTGTCGAACCCAACAAGGAGCTAAAGGTAGAATAAATATTCCCTCAAGTTCTATCGACCACCGATAGAACTCTACGCACGCTTGACGTTCGCTTTACCTAGAACAAGTATGAAACTAGTAGTACTTTGTAGGTGTGATAGGATAGGTTTGCAAGATAAAAAAGAACACGTAAATAAAAGCTAGGGGCTGTTTAGATAAAGATGCAATAAAGTAAATATAGCGAGTGTGGAAAAGTGGTGGTAGGAGTTGTGAAATTGTCCCTAAGCAATTGACTATGTCACTAGACCGGTAATCACTATTGCAATTCTATTTGAGGGAGAGGCATAAGCTAACATACTTTCTCTACTTAGATCATATGCACTTATGATTGGAACTCTAGCAAGCATCCGCAAATACTAAAGATTCATTAAGGTAAAACCCAACCATAGCATTAAAGTATCAAGTCCCCTTTATCCCATACGCAACAATCTACTTACTCGGGTTTGTGTTTCAGTCACTCACGCAACCCACTATAAGCGAATCATGAACGCATTACAACACCCTACAGCGGGAATCCCTCACGCTTGCACGACACGGAGGGCACCATAGGATAGCACCAATAATAAAACATGAAACTCAAACCAATCATAGCAATTCATCAATCACCGATAGGACAACGAAAATCTACTCACACATCATAGGATGGCAACACATCATTGGAAAATAATATGAAGCATAAAGCACCATGTTCAAGTAGAGGGTACAGCGGGATGCGGGAGAGTGGACCGCTGGATATAGAAGGGGGAAGGTGATGGAGACGTTGGTGAAGATGACGGCGGTGTCGGTGAAGATCGCGGTGATGATGATGGCCCCCGGCAGCGCTCCGGCGCCACCAGAAGCAAGGGGGAGAGAGGGCCCCTTCTTCTTCTTATTCCTTGACCTCCTCCCTAGATGGGAGAAGGGTTTCCCCTCTGGTCCTTGGCTCCCATGGCGTGGGAGGGGCGAGAGCCCCTCCGAGATTGGATCTATCTCTCTGTTTCTGCGTTCTCTGGTTCTACCCCTTCACTGTTTCCTTTATATCTGGAGATCCGTAACTCCGATTGGGGTGAATCTTTCACCCAGATTTTTCTCATAAAATTAGCTTTCTTGCGGCAAAAGAAGGGCATCAACCGCCTTACGGGTGGCCCACGAGAGTCCGAGGCGCGCCCAGGGGGGTGGGCGCGCCCCCCTGTCTCGTGGCCACCTCGGACACTGTTTCGCGTTGATTCTTCCTCCGGAAAATCCCAAATATTCCAAAATAATTCTTCGTCCGTTTTTATCCCGTTTAGATTCCGTTTGATATGGGTTTCCTGTGAAACATAAAACATGCAACAGACAGGAACTGGCACTGACCACTGGATCAATATGTTAGTCCAAAAAATAGTATAAAAAGTTGCCAAAAGTATATGAAAGTTGAATAATATTGGCATGGAACAATCAAAAATTATAGATACGACGGAGACATATCAGCATCCCCAATCTTAATTCCTGCTCGTCCTCGAGTAGGTAAATGATAAAAAAGATAATTTTTGATGTGGAATGCTACCTAGCATAATCTTGATCATATGTCTAATCATGGCATGAATATTAAGACACGAGTGATTCAAAGTAATAGTCTATCATTTGACATAAAAACAATAATACTTCGAGCGTACTAATAAAGCAATCATGTCTTTTCAAAACAACAAGGCCAAAGCAAGCTTATCCCTACAAAATCATATAGTTTGGCCATGCTTCATTTTCGTCACACAAAATGCTCCCATCATGCACAACCCCGATGACGAGCCGAGCAATTGGTTCATACTTTTTAACGCGCTTCAGCATTTTCAACCCTCACACAATACATGAGCGCAAGCCATGGATATAGCACTATAGGTAGAATAGAATATAATGATGGAGGTTACGTGGAGAAGACAAAAAGGGAGAAAGTCTCACATCGACGCGGCTAATCAACGGGCTATGGAGATGCCCATCAATTGATGTCAATGTGAGGAGTAGGGATTGCCATGCAACGGATGCACTAAGAGCTATAAATGTATGAAAGCTCAACAAAAGAAACTAAGTGGGTGTGCATCCAACTTGCTTGCTCATGAAGACCCAGGGCATTTGAGGAAGCCCATCGTTGGAATATACAAGCCAAGTTCTATAATGAAAATTCCCACTAGTATATGAAAGTGACAACATAGGAGACAATCTATATGAAGAACATGGTGCTACTTTGAAGCACAAGTGTGGAAAAAGGATAGTAACATTGCCCCTTTTCTTTTCTTTTATTTTTCTTTTTTCTTTTTTTTTTTCTTTTTGGGTGGGCTTCTTTGGCCCCCTTTTTTATTTAGGCTTCTTTGGCCTTTCCTT
>NC_041391.1:64851743-64867943 GCF_002162155.2 Triticum dicoccoides
GGGGCAATGCTCTATAATGATGATCATCACACTTTTATTTACTTACAACTCAATATTACAACTCGATACTGGAACAAAGATATGACTCTATATGAATGCTACCAACGGTGTACCGGGATGTGCAATGATCTAGCGTAGCAATGACATCAAAAAACGGACAAGCCATGAAAATATCATGCTAGCTATCTTACGATCATGCAAAGCAATATGACAATGAATGCTCAAGTCATGTATATGATGATGATGAAAGTTGCATGGCAATATATCTTAGAATGGCTATGGAAATGCCATGATAGGTAGGTATGGTGGCTGTTTTGAGGAAGATATAATGAGGCTTATGTGTGATAGAGCATATCGTTTCACGGGGTTTGGATGCACCGGTGAAGTTTGCGCCAACTCTCAAGGTGATAAAGGGCAATGTACGGTACCGAAGAGGCTAGCAATGATGGAAAGGTAAAAGTGCGTATAATCCATGGACTCACATTAGTCATAAAGAACTCATATACTTATTGCAAAATTTTATTAGCCCTCGAAGCAAAGTACTACTATGCATGCCCCTAGGGGGATAGATTGGTAGGAAAAGACCATCGCTCGTCCCCGACTGCCACTCATAAGGAAGACAATCAAAGAAACACCCCATACTTCAAATTTGTTACACAACGGTTACCATATGTGCATGCTACGGGACTTGCAAACCTCAAAACAAGTGTCTCTACAATCCACAACCACCCACTAGCATGACTCTAATATCACCATCTTTATATCGCAAAACTATTGCAAGGAATCAAACATATCATATTCAGCGATCTACAAGTTTATGTAGGATTTTATGACTAACCATGAGAAAGACCAGTTCCTATCATCTCTCTAAATAGATATAAGTGAAGCAAGAGAATTTAATTCTTTCTACAAAAGATATGCCCATACTCTAACAAATATAAGGGAAGCAAAAGAGCATTCTACAAATGGCGGTTTTCTATGTGAAGAGAAACTGGCAATCCAAACTTCAAATGATATAAGTGAAGCACATGAAGCATTCTATAAAGCCATACTCAAAAGATTTAAGTGAAGTGCAAAGAGCATTCTATAAATCAACCAAGGACTATCTCATACCAGCATGGTGCATAAAATAAAAATTAAAACTAAATGCAAAAGACGCTCCAAGGTGGCACATATCACATGAACGAAACGAATCCGAAAACATACCGATACTTGTTGAAGAAAGAGGGGATGCCTTCCGGGGAATCCCCAAGCTTAGACGCTTGAGTCTCCTTGAATATTTACTTGGGGTGCCTTGGGCATACCCAAGCTTGATCTCTTGCCTCTCTTCCTTTTCCTCATATGGAGACCTCCTCGATTAGACACTTCATCCACACAAAACTTCAATAGAAAACTCGGTAAGATCTGTTAGTATAATAAAGCAAATCACTACTCTAAGTACTATAGTAAACCAATTCATATTTTGTTTTTTCATTGTGCCTACTTTAATATAATTGTTCCATGGCTTAATCCACTAATATAAATTGATAGTTTCATCAAAACAAGCAAACTATGCATCAAAAACAGAATCTGTCAAAAACAGAATAGTCTGTAGCAATCTGAACATACACCATACTTCTGCTACCCCAAAATTTCTACCAAAATTAGGAACAATAAAAAAGTTTTACAGCAAGACAGTGCAAAAGGAATCAGAATAGTTTGACTTTCCCGTTAAAAAAGTAAAATCACGCACTACAGCCAAAGTTTCTGTCCTGCACCGTACGAACCAACAAGCATTGTAAACATCCTAAAGGCAAATCTTGGCACATTATTTTTATAATACAATGGAATTGTACAAGGGGATAATTATTTTTGATGAAAAGTTTCTATAATCAAGATTCACAAAGTTTCCGTGAGCATGAACAAAGTTCAAGGAGCTCTCCCACTTCAACAATGCTTGTCTTTCTCACTTTCACTTTCCTTTTTGAAAAGTTTTTAGGTTCCCCTCTTTATTTTTATGTTTTTAAACTATATAAAAGCACTCAACAGAATTAAATGACTCTCTAAAACTTCCGGGTTGTCTCCCTGGCAGCGCTTTCTTTAAAGCCATTAAGCTAGGCATTTAGTGGTCAAGTAATGAATCCACTCGGATCCCAAGGTATATCAAAGTCAATTTTAATTAACAATGATTTGTGATTTAGTAGTGAGCACAAAGTAACATATATCAAGCAACAACTAAGTCTAACCCTCTTCTTATGCATCGGCATGTCATAAAAGAACAATTCATGCACACATAGTAAAGGCCAATGCATAGTATAAACAGTTTCTTGCAATTCTATCATGTTGGAAACATAGAGAGGCGGAGATATAGTTCCTCTCTCATAATAATTGCAAGTAGGAGCAGCAAGCACATGCATATTACATTCATCAAAATCATCATGTACAATGGTAAAAGGCAACCCATCAATATAATCCTTACTAAGCGCAAATTTCTCTGATATAGTGTAGTCGGGAGAATTCAAAAAGATAACAGGACTATCATGCATGGGTGCAATAGCAACAATTTCATGTTTAACATAAGGAACTATAGCAAGTTCCTCCATAAGCATAATTCATATTGGCATCTTGGCCACAAGCATAGCAAGCATCATCAAAAGGGGATATTTCAAGAGAATCAATGGGATCATAACAATCATCATAGAAATCATCATAGTAATCATCATAGCAATCATCCTTCGGTAAGCATGAAGGGAAATTAAACAATGTATGAGTTGAAGAGTTACTCTCATTAGAAGGTGGGCACGGGTAGCTAATCCACTCTTCCTCCTTTTGTTCTTCGCTCTCCTCATCATCTTTTTCATCCAATGAGCTCACAGTTTCATCAATTTCTTCTTCCATAGCTTCCTGCAAAATATTAGTCTCTTGTTGGACAGCGGAGAATGTCTCAATATATGGTTTAACATAGGCATTATAAGCATAATTATCATAACAATATTCAAGTATGGCAAAACTTTCAGATTTGTAAAGAGTAGCATCATACTTTTCAATCAAAGAAGCAATTTCAAAAGCACCCTTAAAAGCAAAAATTTCTTCAATTTGTTGAACATCATAGTAATTATAAACACCCTTAGCATACAAAGATACGATTCCATTATCAATAGACTCACATTGGTAGGGAAGGTGTTTCTTAGGGTTTTGAACAACAAGTAACATCATATATTTCACATAAATTCCAAGCATAGCATTGCAAACGTTGAATTTCATCCCATAATAGTTTCCCTTTTTCAGACATACGGTGTCGCACATAACAAGCATGCTCATCTAAAGATTTGCCCTCAACTAAGCTAGTTGGGGTTTCTGCACGTGCACATAGGGATTGAAGATGATCCAAGTAAAAAGCTTTAGTAGTGTGATAGATTTTGAGTGGTTCTTCAACCATTTGAGCAGTAGGTACAACTAATTTTTTTGGTATTTTGCGTTTCCTACCCATAACTAAAGATAGAAAACAACTAAGAACAGCAAATAAAAATTACTTAGTGATAAAGCAAACAAGCACACACGAGAATATTCACCCCACGCTATGACTCCCCGGCAACGGCGCCAGAAAAAGGTCTTGATAACCCACAAGTGTAGGGGATCGCAACAGTTTTTGATAAGTAAGAGTGTCGAACCCAACGAGGAGCTAAAGGTAGAATAAATATTCCCTCAAGTTCTATCGACCACCGATAGAACTCTACGCACGCTTGACATTCGCTTTACCTAGAACAAGTATGGAACTAGTAGTACTTTGTAGGTGTGCTAGGATAGGTTTGCAAGATAAAAAGAACACGTAAATGAAAACTAGGGGATGTTTAGATAAAGATGCAATAAAGTAAATATAGCGAGTGTGGAAAAGTGGTGGTAGGAGCTATAAAATTGTCCCTAAGCAATTGAATATGTTACTAGACCGGTAATCACTATTGCAATTCTATTTGAGGGAGAGGCATAAGCTAACATACTTTCTCTACTTAGATCATATGCACTTATGATTGGAACTCTAGCAAGCATCCACAAATACTAAAGATTCATTAAGGTAAAACCCAACCATAGCATTAAAGTATCAAGTCCCCTTTATCCCATACGCAACAATCTACTTACTCGGGTTTGTGTTTCAGTCACTCACGCAACCCACTATAAGCGAATCATGAACGCATTGCAACACCCTACAGCGGGAATCCCTCACGCTTGTGTGACACGGAGGGCACCATAGGACAGCTCCAATAATAAAACATGCAACTCAAACCAATCATAGCAATTCATCAATCACCGATAGGACAACGAAAATCTACTCAGACATCATAGGATGGCAACACATCATTGGAAAATAATATGAAGCATAAAGAACCATGTTCAAGTAGAGGGTACAGAGGGATGCGGGAGAGTGGACCGTTGGATATAGAAGGGGGAAGGTGATGGAGACGTTCATGAAGATGATGGCAGTGTCGGTGAAGATCACGGTGATGATGATGGCCCCCGGCAGCGCTACGGCGCCACCGGAAGCAAGGGGGAGAGATGGCCCCTTCTTCTTCTTCTTCCTTGACCTCCTCCCTAGATGGGAGAAGGGTTTCCCCTCTAGTCCTTGGCTCCCATGGCATGGGAGGGGCGAGAGCCCCTCCGAGATTGGATCTATCTCTCTGTTTCTGCGTTCTCTGGTTCTACCCCTTCACCGTTTCCTTTATATCTGGAGATCCGTAACTCCGATTGGGGTGAATCTTTCGCCCAGATTTTTCTCGTAAAATTAGCTTTCTTGCGGCAAAAGAAGGGCATCAACCGCCTTAAGGGTGGCCCACGAGAGTCCAGGGCGCGCCCATGGGGGGTGGGCGCACCCCCTGTCTCGTGGCCACCTCGGACACTCGCGTTGATTCTTCCTCCGGAAAATCCCAAATATTCCAAAATAACTCTCCGTCCGTTTTTGTCCCATTTGGATTCCGTTTGATATGGGTTTCTGTGAAACATAAAACATACAACAGACAAGAACTGACACTAGCCACTGGATCAATATGTTAGTCCAAAAAATAGTATAAAAAGTTGCCAAAAGTATATGAAAGTTGAATAATATTGGCATGGAACAATCAAAACTTATAGATACGACGGAGACGTATCAGAACTGGGGAGACCGTCAAGGCAGCGTCAGAGGGTCAAACCTCGACGGCCAGTCACACGGAGGAAAGGGCCCCCATGGACATCAATGGCGGGGGCTATCTTGAATTTGGCCCCCAGCCGGACATAGTTCCGGAGACCAACACGGCTCCGGAATCAGGCGGGCAAGCTCCCTCGATAGAGGGGGGTGAGCTTGTTCCACCGGCAACCTCTGCCCAACCAGAGGTGCCGGATATCTTGTTAGCAGCATTGAAGAATGCTTCCATCGTTGAAGAGCACCATGCCCTTATGGGTGCGGTGATCGAGAAGATTCAGTCTTCCGAAAATAGGATGACTGAAGCTTGCATAAGCCTTATAACGGGCTTTGAGGTATATTGTGAGGTTTTAAAGAGTGTCATAGTATAGATAGTAGCCCCCGTTACATTGTTCGGTGTTTGGAAGGAAAAACCGGACAGAGGATCAAATATACGTTCATAGGAGACTGACCTTGTAATACCTCTCCCTCTTTTTCTCAAGCAGGCGTCTGTAGTGACTACCACCTCTCATACTGCGGAAATCTCTGGACTGAAGCAGAGTCTGGAGCGGGCCGAAGAAGAGCTCGGCCAAGTGAAGAAGCAGTTGGAGGGTAACCAAGGTATGCGAAAGACCTCGTTTGCATTCTATACGAATGAATAGTTGAGTATGACGAAAAAAATTCATGATGTGTTCTAGGAGCGACGGCCGAAGTCGAGGCTCTTAGAAAGGCAGTGGCCGAGGCCGAGAAGAAGGTAGCCACGGAGCAGGTTCTTCATGAAAAGCACGAAGCCAGGGTTATTGAAGTTCAGCAAGAGCTCTAAGAGGCCGTGAAGAAATGTGAGACCTTGGAGCAGAGTTTAATAGAGAAAGAGTCTGAACTCACCAAGGCTCGTCAAGCTGCACATGATGCCCGAGGCGAAGCCCAAGGCGCCCTTCAGGAAATCCAAGAGGCCAGAAAGATCACGGCAGGTAAGGCTTTTTGCAAAGCAAATATTTAAAGGAAGACAATCATGTCAATAATCCGAATTCGGTTTTCTCCACGGGTGTTTGCCGAACTACTAAGGGATTCCTGGATAAGGGGGCATCCGGACAGCCGGACTATGTACTTTGGCCGGACTGTTGGACTATGAAGATACAAGATTGAAGACTTTGTCCCGTGTCCGGATGGGACTCTCCTTTGCGTGGAAGGCAAGCTTCACGATTCGGATGTAGATCTCCTCCTCTGTAACCGACTCTATGTAACCCTAGCCCCCTCCGGTGTCTATATAAACCAGAGGGTTTAGTCCGTAGGACAACAACAATCATACCATAGGCTAGCTTCTAGGGTTTAGCCTCTACGATCTTGTGGTAGAGCAACTCTTGTAATACTCATATCATCAAGATCAGTCAAGCAGGAAGTTGGGTATTACCTCCATCGAGAGGGCCCGAACCTGGGTAAAACATTGTGTCCCCAGTCTCCTATTACCATTAGCCTTAGCCGCACAGTTCGGGGCCCCCTACCCGAGATCCGCCAGTTTTGACACCGACATTGGTGCTTTCATTGAGATTTCCTCTGTGTCATCACTGTAAGGCTTGATGGCTCCCCCAACCTTCAACAACGCAGTCCAGGGTGAGGCTTTTCTCCCCGGACAAATCTTCGTGTTCGGCGACTTCGCACTGCAGGCCAACTCGCTTGGCCATCTGGAGCAGATCGACAGCTACGCCCCTGGCCATCAGGTCAGGTTCGGAAACTTGAATCACACGACCGATATCCACGGAGACTTAATCTTCGATGGATTCGGGCCTACATCAGGAGCGCCAGACAGTCACGACGAGCACGGCTTAAATCTGTTGTCGGACAGTATTCGGGATATCGCCCCTGTTGCGGCTCCGGACCTAAATCCGGGGCAGATCGCATCGTCCAAGGACGGGGGGATGGACCCTGCGATGGAGGCCGCATACTCTTTGGCGGTAGAGCCGAACACAGAATCCGCCATTAAGGAGATCTGCGTCGTCGGACCCCCATACTTGTGTCCGGATGTGGGTTCCGAACCGCGCGCGCCCGGACCCATCGAGTTCGATTGGGCTCCAGTAATGGAGTTCACCGCCGTGGATATCTTTCAGCACTCCCCCTTGGGTGACGCACTTAATTCATTAAAGTCTCTCTCTTTGACATAAGACTCTTGGCCGAACTATGTCCGGCCCGAGTGGGACATGGATGACGAAGAAAATCGCCACCCACCCACCACCCACTTCATAGCCACTGTCGATGACCTAACAGACATGATTGATTTCGATTCCGATGACATCGACGGTATGGACGTCGATGCAGGGGATGATCTGGAACCACCACCTACGGGGCGCTGGACCGCCACTTCATCATATGACATCTACATGGTGGACACGCCTAAGGAAGACAACGGTGACAAAAAGGACACAACGGAGGATAAACCCCCCGGACAAAAACAAAAACGACGGTGCAGGCGCCGCTCTAAGTCCAGTCACAGTAAAAATAGCGATAACAGCCCAAGGAAAAATGACACTCCGGTTGACTCCGAAGGTAACAATATGGACCCAGCAATGGAGCAAGAAGAGCAAGGCCACGCCGAACAAATGCCCGATCACAGCGATCCCGAGGGCCGAACTCATCAAACTGCCCATGGAGGGGAGGACAGTCCGGTTGACGATGCATTTATCATCTCGGAAAAATGCTTGGAACAAGATAACCTCCGCAGAAGGCTTATGGCCACGGCGAGGAGCCTAAAGAAGCAGAAGCAAAAGCTTAAAGCCATGCAGGACACGCTCAACCGAAGATGGAATAAAGTGCTAGACGCTGAAGGAGAATATGGCGACGATCGCCACACAAAGAGCTACCCAAAAAGCAAGCTGCTGCCCAAATTTGACGACGAGGCCGCAGCGCCCATTCCGCCAAATAACAATACGGCCATTCGGCCGGACCAACCACTTCATGGCCGCGATAGAGTAGCCACTGATATCGCACACTATTTAGGTGAGCTCCTAGACAAAAAGGCCGGTCCAGCCAGGTCCATCTACGGATCCAGAGGACATGCTCCGACGCGGGATTATGGTCACCACAACGATCACAATGATCGAATACAAGTTCGGAATCAACACCGGACGCAACAACAGCCGACAGCATGCCGCAACATGTCCAGATACAAAGGGGCTGCACACCCTCTATGCTTCACCGATGAGGTGCTGGATCATGAATTTCCATAGGGATTCAAAGCCGTGAACATAGAGGCATATGACGGAACGACAGACCCTAGGGTCTGGATTGAAGATTTTATCCTTCATATACACATGGCTCGTAGGGACGACCTCCATGCCATTAAACACCTTCCCCTCAAGTTGAAAGGACCAGCTCGGCATTGGCTGAAGAGCCTCCCCGAAAAATCAATTGGAAGTTGGGAGGAACTTGAGGATGCTTTCAGGGCCAATTTTCAAGGGACCTATATCCGACCTCCGGATGCAGACGATTTAAGTCACATAATACAACAGCTCGGAGAGTCAGCCCATAAGCTTTGGAACAGATTTCTCACTAAGAAGAATCAAATTGTCGACTGTCCAGATGTTGAAGCCTTAGCGGCCTTCAAACATAGTATCTGGGATGAGTGGCTTGCCAGACACCTCGGCCAAGAAAAGCCCAAGGACGATGGCAGCCTTAACAAGCCTTATGACCCCTTTTGTGCGGGCGAAGACAGCTGGCTGGCCTGTAGAGGCACGAGTGACCCAGGCACATCCGAAATTTGAGATGGAAACGGGAAGCCACGGCGCACTAAGCACAAGGATCGGAACAACGACGATAGTCCAGACAACACGGCGGTCAACGCCGGATTCAGGGGCTCTCGACCCGGTCAAGGAAAGAAGCCATTTAAGGGCAGTAAAGAGGGACTGTCCAGCCTAAATAAAGTCCTGGACAGATTGTGCCAAATCCATGGCACCTCCGAAAAACCTGCAAATCATACTCACAGAGAATGTTGGGTCTTCAAGCAGGCCGGCAAGTTAAACACCGAACACAAGGGAAGGGAAACGCCAAGCGAAGACGAGGATGAGCCTCACCAGCCGAACATGGGGGTACAGCAAAAATTCCCACTAGAAGTCAAAATAGTAAACATGGTCCAGGCAACTCGCACAGAGTTCGTTGCCCCCAAATTCAACCCCTGGACGGCCTGCCCGATCACCTTTGGTCACAGGGACCACCCGGCCAGTATCCGGCATGGAGGATCGGCTGCCTTGGTGCTGGACCCAATAATTGATGGATACCATCTCACTCGAGTCCTAATGGACGGCGACAATAGTCTTAATCTGATATATCAGGACAACGTCCGCAAGATGGGGATAGACCCATCCAGAATAAGCCAAAGTAACACCACCTTTAATGGAGTGATACCAGGCGTTGAGGCCCACTGCTGGGGCTCCCTCGTATTAGAGGTGACATTCGGTTCTCCCAACAACTTCAGAAGCGAGGAACTACTCTTCGACATTGCTCGCTTCAGCAGCGGTTGTCATGCATTACTCGGAAGAACGACCTTCGCTTGCTTTAATGCAATACCGAACTACGCCTGCCTTAAACTTATGATGCCCGGTCCACGTGGCGTCACAACCGTTAACGGAAACACAGAGAAGTATGCGGCGGCTCTTGTAGCCGGACATTAAGTGGCCTCTCACACCAGAACGCATGATCGGTCGTCAAGACCATAGACACGGTTAGACGTGTCCAGTGCACCATCTTCAACAACAGCCCGGATAAACCTGAGCTGGGTGCTATACATATATCCCCATAAATGATACCAGGGGCTGCAAATATGTAATAAAGCCCACAATTCGGCTTGCCTCATTAATAGGCAAATATCTTGTTTTTCTAACATCCATTGAGAATAACTAACTTCTCGCACGCTTACTCCTTTTTATGAGTTTTCGTTTTTACACACACTATTCGTGCGACACCCTTCCAGGATACGGCACAACGGAGATAAAGGCGCAGATGTGCAGCAGGGCCCCGCTCAAAGGTTTCTCTTTAGATTAAGCCCCTATGTAAACCTTCTTTACTGTCTTTTGTTGCTTGACATCCCGTGGGTATTCAATACACCCACAGCGGATACTGGCGTTATAGGCAATTCGCCAGGACAGATCAATGCACGTACCTGGAAATACAGGGTTCATAATCAAGGGTGTTGCTCAGCCCAGTATATGTTATAAAGTCCGAATACCTTCGGGAGTGTTCGGCGTCGCGAGTTTGGCCTTATATGCATTAGCTCCGAATCATGTCTTTGGTCAAATATTGGGTTTGCCCGGCTCATGGGTTTGCTGCCTTACGTTCCGTTCTATCGGCTAAGGCGGCCAAAGGAGAACTACTGCGATTGTGCCCTGGTTATTCCAAATGAGCACCTCAGTAGAGAAAGCCGAAAATTGACTGTCATGATACAGCGAGAGACTGGTCAACCACTCGAAGACTCATCGGAATCTATAGGATTCCTCCGCATTAACGAAGGACCATTTCTTGGTCACGTACATAGAGCCCCTATACGGATGCACGCAGATGTACAAGGGGCTACTTAGTAGCCCCACCATTAAACTCCTATGGCTAAGTGAAAGTGTTACAGCTATATAGCCCGGTTGCCTGGTTCGACGTGCGATCACCTCCTGAACGGACCAAGACGTTGGATCAAGTGTGATTACACATATATTTTTTTCGAACACCCCCGCATTATATGCGTGGGGGCTAAAGTCAACGACTACTAACTTTCAAGTTATATGAATACATAAACAGCCGCACAGGAGGCATTATAACACTTTCAGGCAAAAGTATAAACCCAGCCTCTATATTTCACACATAATTGTTTACAATTAATCGATTTATCACTCGAACACGACATTCTTCGAGCATTGAGCCTCTATTCTACGGGCACCTTCTAGGACCTGCTCAAAATAGTGCTCGGCTGGGTCTTGGCTTCCTGCCGGACCCTGGGTTGCAATGCTGGTGGCCTCCACATCTGCCCAATATGTCTTAACACGGGCAAGAGCCATCCGCGCACGCTCTATGCATGCCGACCTCTTCATGGCATTGATTCGCGATCTGGCGCCAAACAATTGTTGCACTAAACCAAAGTAATTGTCCGGCCTCGGTCCCTTTGGCCATAAATGGTCTATTACAGACCTCATTGCAAGACCGGACAACCTATGGAGCTCGGCTATAGCGGCCATCTTCTCACTCAATGGCAATGAGCGGGTTGGAGCGCTAAATTGCAACCAGAATAGCCTTTCTATTTCATTATCTTTATGATCCTTGAATAACTTGGTCGCATCAACCGTACTTTTCGCCAAGTCCGCATACTCATCTGCAGCGCTCCAAAGTTGATCCAAAGGAGCATACTTTGAATCTAAGAACTACATCCGCAACAAATAGGGATTTCCAGCCGCGATTTCTCTGGCTTGTCGAAGTTCCTCCCACATGTCTCTAATTTCAGAGCGTGTCTCCTTAGCCGAATCCAGCGCCTTCTTCAGGTCAGCCGCCTTTGCCTGATTCTCCTTCTCGAGAAGCTCATACCGGCCGGCAGCGTCCCTCAGCTCCACAGCCATCTCGGCTATCTTTTCTTTGCTTCGGCAATGAGCAGCCTGTTCGGCTCTCAAGTCTTCAGCTGCCTTTAGGGCAGACGCATTGCTTACCCAGGCTTGTTCCTTGGCTAGGGCAAGTTCCGCCCTCAGGGCCTCAATGGCAGCAGCTCCGCCTACAGCCACATCATATAATATTTATATTTCAATCCTCTTCATATTTCCTAAAACAAATGAGGAAAAAACGAGCGCATACTTTGTGACTCGTCAAGCCACTTATTTACAAGTGTGATGTCGGTATCCACCACATCAATCTGTCGCCTCAGTTTGGCGGATTGAGAATTCCGATCTATCGCCGGACTCTTAGCCACCTGCGCATGTATGCAGTATGATCATTACCAAAGAGTGTGATCCTCCATTTGCCGCCTAGGGCTGGCAACCAGAGTCTCAGGGGCTACTATCTATACGGAGCACACCTGGCACGTGCAGAACAATCAAAAATTACGTATTCTATCGCGTACCTCGAAGCCTTTGAGCAAACTTCCAAAGGCTTCATTTAACCCACTTGTGGCGGATGAAATCTTCTCTAACACCGCACCCATTAGCGCACGGTGACCCTCTGAGAGAGCAGCTTGCTCCAAGAGGCCCGTCAGCGTGTTCGGCCGGGCACCGGACTGTTCCGGACCCTTCTGATCGCCATCCAAGGGAGCCGAACGTGCCGGGCTTGGGGATGCCGAAGTGTCAGCTTCCGGCCTCAGCGGATCTGGGCTCCTCCATGACGACACCTCAGGGTCGCCTGCCCCATGGGACAGAGAGGCAAGTGGGGTTTCACTCTCCATCATCTCCGGACGAAGATCCCCCGAAGATGAACCCTGTTGAGACGAGCTACTAGTCGGACTGCCAAAAAATAGATCTTGGTTATTGTTCTCAGAGGAAACAACAATAGCTTCTTGTTTATCATTAACTTACAGCTCGGTGGAGGGCTGGCCCGTTTGCGGGCACGATGCGGTGAGGACGCCCTTCAGGGCAGGCCCCCGTGGTGAAGCTTTCTTCCCTTGCTTAGGCACCTCCATCTCCAAATCTTCAGAGGCAGCCCTTTTCTTCCCGCGAGGGGAGGGAACCTTGGAAGAACCTCCCAGATTATCCTCCTTCACAGAGACAGTAATTCCCCCGGTTTGGATGTGTAGCGTGTGGAGTTCGGCTCCTCTATTCTTCTCTTCCCCTTTCCCCGAGGGCACTTGGCTCAATGCACGCTTAAGCATCCTGGCTATTGCAGGACTAGGCGAGCCTTCGGGAAGTGGGGCCGGACACCTGATTCTCTCCGCCATGCTGAGCCAATCCTGGCCGCGGACAAGTTTTCAGAATAAAGTTGTATGAAACATATGCGAAGTGTTCGGTTACAGGGTTACTTACTTGGGTATCTGGGCGGTGGTAGCTCAGCCCCACATCCTCGATGGTGTCCGGACACCTCACTTGTGGTCCAAAGAATAACTTATACATCCCTTCGAGTGTCATGCCGAAGAAGTATTGAATGGTTCGCGGACCTTCCGGATTGAATTCCCACATCCGGAGAGGCCAACGCTTGCACGGCAAGATCCGCCGAACCAGCATTACCTGAATGATTCTGACAAGATCGATATCCGTCTCAAGAAGCTCCCGAATACGGCTCTGCAATGTCGGTACGTCATTAGCAGGCCGCCAGTCCAGTCTCGCATTGGCACACAATGCTAGTTGAGGCAAAGGACTCGAGCGGAAGGCAGGGGCAACCGCCCACGTTGTGCCTCGGGGAGCGGTGACGTAGAACCACCTCCGTTGCCACAGATCAGACACCTCTGGGAAGGAACCTTCTCGCCATGGAACATCGGCATTTCGACTTATCGTGGTGCCTCCGCACTCCGCGTGTCGCCCCTCAATCACCTTCGGCTTCACATTGAAGGTCTTGAGCCATAGGACGAAGTGTGGGGTGATGTGGAGGAAGGCTTCACACACGATGATAAATGATGAGATGTGGAGGATGGAATCCGGAGCCAGATTGTGAAAATCTAGCCCGTAGTAGAACATGAGCCCTCTCACGAAGGGATCAAGAGTCAAGCCCAGGCCTCGGAGGAAGTGAGAAACAAATACGACACTCTCGTTGGGTTTGGGAGTGGAGATGATCTGCTCAAGGCCGGGAAGCTTGTGCTTGACATCGGCGGTCAAATATTTGGCCTCCCTGAGCTTCGCAATGTCCTCCTTTGTGACAAAGGAGGCCATCCGCCGACCTTGAAGGTTGGATCCGGGCATGATTGAAGATCCGAAGTACCTAAGCTTGAGCTTCGGGTGTTGGAGCTCGAGAGGCAGGAAAGCGCAAGCCTGCTAAGAAAGGGATAGGCCTTGACCCCTCTATAAAGGGGGAGGATATCAAGCGTCCCCAACATGAATGTTTGGGACTTGCCTAAAAACACGGAGTCATGCCAACAGGCGTGGTGGGGTTACCCATACCCGTATTGATGAGGATCCCACGATAAGAGGGACACAATCTCTGCTTCGACAAGACGTGCCAAAGAAACCACCTCGTTGCGTGTGCGGTAGCTGGTTATAAAAAACGGTTCGAATAAAGGCCGGGCCGTGGCGTGATGTCACGCTACAAAGAGTTGTCAGCGGATTAGATCTGTGAATTATTATTCTCTCTACGGTGTTATGTGAAATCTATCTTGCAGAACCGGACACGAATTAAGTGTTCGAGATTTACCTTGAAGTATTCGAAGATGGAACCCGCCTTGCAATGCCGAAGACAATCTGCGCGCCGGACTCATCGTCATTGAAGCCTGGTTCAGGGGCTACTGAGGGATTCCTGGATAAGGGGGTATCCGGATAGCCGGACTATGTACTTTGGCCGGACTATTGGACTATCAAGGTACAAGATTGAAGACTTCGTCCCGTGTCCAGATGGGACTCTCCTTTGTGTGGAAGGCAAGCTTGGCGATTCAGATGTAGATCTCCTCCTCTGTAACCGACTCTGTGTAACCCTAGCCCCCTCTGGTGTCTATATAAACCGGAGGGTTTAGTCCGTAGGACAATAATAATCATACCATAGGCTAGCTTCTAGGGTTTAGCCTCTACGATCTCGTGGTAGATCAACTCTTGTAATACACATATCATCAAGATCAATCAAGCAGGAAGTAGGGTATTACCTCCATCGAGAGGGCCCGAACCTGGGTAATACATCGTGTCCCCAGTCTCCTGTTACCATTAGCCTTAGACGCACAGTTCAGGACCCCCTACTCGAGATCCGCCAGTTTTGACACCAACAACTACCGCGCAGCATATCTGATTCCGCACAATTCTACCCGGCCGAGGAAGGGAGCTCTACGGAGAAGCTCTTCTGGTTGCAATATCTGGCGCTAGAGCATCCAGTGCCCTTCGCCGATCAACTGAAACAGTTGGTCGAGCTGCATAGGGCGGCCGAACTAGCCATGAAGGATTTAATTATCCGGCTATGGCCCACCGAGGCAATTCCCAGCAGCTACTTCGGGCTCGTGATGCGGCTTGTAAGTGCCTGCCCTTGACTTGAAGTCATCAAGCGGTTAGTCTGTATGGAAGGTGCGCGAATGGCCTTTGCCCGCGCCAAGGTGCACTGGGCGAAGATGGATGCCATAAAGCTGATGGCCGAGGGACCGCCTGAGGGGAAGGAACACCACAAGACCGAGTTATATTATGACAGTGTCCTAAAAGGATCCCGCCTTGTAGCGGAGCAATGTGCCAAGGATATCATATTCCCATGAATATATTCATGTTATCCTTTGTAATGTTGAACAAGGTCGTTTATGTAGTATAATGCTGGTTATTTGGAAAATTTTACCTCCTGTGCGGCCGTTTTATATATTAATTCTGAGAGTTGGCCAGTCGCCGGCTTCTGCCCCCATGTAGAAAGTATGGGGGTGTTCAGGATAAAGCTGAACACTCTTTACCCCAATTTTGGGTCCTTGAAGGAGGTGTTCAGCACAATGAACTAGGCAATCGGACTATAAGGCTTTATCACCCTCACTTAGCCATAGGAGTTTGACAAAAGAAAGGTAGGCACAACCCCTGGTGTTCGAAAGACCGCACTGAGGGGCTCTATAAGCACCTGGTCGGAAAAAACTGATCTATCGCACGCTGCATTAGTTATCGCATAATGCGGAAGAAATCCTTAAAGATTTTATAACCTCTCGAACAGCTGACCAGCTCTCGCCGCATCATCACAGTCAGTTTTTGGCTTTCTCTATTGAGGTGCTCGTCCGAAAGAACCGGGACACAATCGCAGTAGTTCTCCTTTTACTACCCTAGCCGATATAGCGGAACGTAGGGTAGAAAGCACAGGAGCCGGGCAACCCAACTATTGACCCAAGACATGATTCGGAGCCGATGCATATAATGCTATGAGTTCGGGGTGCCGAACGACCGTGAGGGTGTTCGGACTTTGTTGCTGTATTGTGGGTAGAATGAAGCCCCTGGCATATTTAAGGCGTACCTTAGTGTACGGCTGCTGAG
>NC_041391.1:64868080-64913087 GCF_002162155.2 Triticum dicoccoides
AGAAAAATAATCGGATGATCGTCAAGGGGAATACCTAAGTGTTTCCTTACGCGTTCGAGTTGTTTCCCTCCTTGGTATGTCCGTCCCTTCATAGGTCTCACTACTAGGGAAAACCTTATACACAGAAATTTAGCAACAGCGCGGGTCAAAAAAGCGCGCTAGTGCTATATAGCAGTAGCGATTTAAGAGAAACCGCGCTACAGATACAAACTTAGCAGTAGCACTGGTAGTCGCGAAAGCGCTACTACTAATATTCCCATTGGCGGAATGATAGGCTACGCATAGCAGTAGCGGGCTTAGATGAAACGCGCTACCGCTAGGGCATAATTAGCAGCACATTTCCAGGGAAGAGCGCTACTACTAACGGAAATAAAATAAGATGAAAAACAAATAGAAAAGTAAATGAAAATGAAAGAAATAGAAAAAGGAGAAAGGAAAAAAATAAAATGTAAAACAAAATAAACGAAAAAGCGAAAAATCGGAGGAAGGCATAACAGCAGCGTGTGTTTGTAAGAGGCGCTATAGCTAACGTAGCTGCAGCGCGTGTCCTAGACCCCCGCTATAGAAACAGAAAAGGAAATTAAAAAAGGAAGAAATTTACATAGCTATAGCGGCAGCGCGTTTTGCAAAAACCGCTATAGCTATCTTAGCGATAGCGCGTTTTGCGAAACGCGCTACCGCTAAGTTTGACTTAACCAAAAAACCATTTCCCCCCAGCCACTTCTCCCCCAAATCCCTCAACCCACCCCACGTGCCGCCGTCTCCCCGATTCACCGTCGCCCCACTTCGCCGCCGACGTCGACGCCACCAGAGCCGTGCGCCGTCGACGACACCGGAGCTGCCCCCAACGCCACGGAGCAGCGCGGCCTCGTCAACGCCACCGGAGCCGCCGTCGACGCCACCTTCCTCGCCATCACCGAAGACGCCCCTGCCTCCCTCGCCGTCACCGGAGATGCCCCTGCCTCCCTCGCCGTCACCGGAGACGCCCCTGCCTCCCTCGCCACCACTGCCTCCGTCGCCACCACCGGAGCCATCATCTATAAGCCCCCACCCCTCCTCTCTCTCTCATGCATAGGTTAGCCAGTTTAATTAGGTTAATTGTCTAGGTTAGGGCAAAAATTTAGTTAGGGTTTTGACAGAGAAGTAGTTAGGTTAACTAGTTTAATTAGGTTAATTATCTAGGTTAGTGCAAAAACTTAGTTAGGGCTTTGACAGAGAACTAGTCAGGTTAACTAGTTTAATTAGGTTAATTATCCAGGTTAATTAGTGCAAAATTTTATTTTAGGCTTTGACAGAGAACTAGCCGCGTTAACTAGTTTAATTAGGGTTAATTATCTAGGTAAACTAGATTAACTAACTAGGTTAAATAGGTAGGTTAATTAGGTTCGTTGGATTAACAAGCTAGGTGAAGTAGATTGGCAAAGGTTTTTGATTTTTGAAAAGACCACTATTTTTCAAGGAAAAGAATTTAGGCAAATTTTATTTTTCATTGAAGTGGTCATGTTATATCTTTTCATTGAAGTTGTTTGATTGTGCCCAAGTGGCTTTGTTGTTTCCAGGGAATGATGCTGAGTGGCCTATGTGTTGCCGGAATGTTGATTCATTTCTGTTCCGGCAAATTTCAGGTTCTCGATTTGTCCACTTTTTAGCAAAGGTCATGCCGAAATTTCCCTTGAATTTCGGCATGACTTGTGCTACAAACTAGAACATATCGAGTGCCCGGGATTTGCCGCACCAGGAAGGAGTCAACATTCCTGCAAAACAATAGTCCTTTTTTATGTCATTATTCATTTTATTAGGTCTAGAATTAATTGACTAGATTTAATCATAGGAAACATGGCTAGCAACGATGAAGGACAAGGTTCTGGTGATTGCGATGACGTCTACCGGGCGATAGACGAATTTTTTAGCCTTACCGACGATCAACAGATGTTGTTGTTGGGCCCACCGGTGGCATCGGGGACTGAGACCGTCACGCAGACCGGTGCTGAGACCGACACGCAGACCGGTGCTGAGACTGAGACCGGCACTGAGATTCAGACCGGCATCGAGACCGGCGCTGAGACCGGTGCTACCTCGGGGAGCGGAGCCGGTGTAGAACCGAAAGCAAAGAGGCAACGGGTTCCTAACAAACTTAGGACTACTAGACTGGTGGTCACGGAGGTGGACGACGGCAATTTTGAGCCGAAGGAACCATTGTTCCACAGTCGGTCGATCCCCCCGAACGTCTTCAAGGTTTCTGTGGCCAGTGTCAAACCGGGCCACGAGAATTTGCCTCCTCTAATACTAGTGGGGGATGACGACGAGACCCCGCGGCGGCTTGGTGATTGCTGCAATGGGTGGGTCCTGTTGTGGCCAAAGAGTCTGCTTCGTCTGGAGGCGGCCGGGAGCACAACCACGAGCACGCAGCCTCAGCAAGGTATGAACATCAACACCCCACCTACCCAATTAGCATCGGGTGTTGGGTTGGGTGATAGCGGACGGGGTAAGCAGGTGGCTCCATTAGTCGCTGATGACGTCGCCATGGATGAGGATGAGGATGACGATGGCGCTGAACAGTATGTCTATACTGGCGCCTCCTCAGGGTTTGAGCATCATGAGTCGGTGCCTGAATTACCGTCTCAACGTATTATTGACGACCATCCGATGGTAAAGAAGCCTAGGAAGAGAGCGAGGAAAGGCAAAAAAGCTGATTCTATGATCCAGCCGCCTCAGCAGCCTCGGCTTCAGGACCGTGTAGATATCCCCGATGCTGATAAATGGCATATCCCCGGTCGACCAATCCTACCTGAAACAGCGCTACGGGCCAGATTCGGCGATCAAATGAGACTTCATGACGATGTGCTGTGGGTAGAGAAAGGCCTCATCGCCTTGAAAGATCTAGGATACCCACTCTACGTGGTTAACATTCCGCGGCAAATGTCGTACGTCGACGGCTTCCCCGCGGATAAGTTCTTCCTCCGATTCAATTACATATTCGACATGTTTCACGTGAAAAAGCTGGATTTTATGTTTGTCCGCCTTTATGCCTTGCACATGAACTACATCATTGGGGTTGAGCAGATACGTTTTATCTGTGTCGCTGACCCGTACTACATGCACGAGGGCTTCTTGGGAGTTTGTGCACAGCATCGTGAATACGCGAGGGATTACATCATCAGTTTCATGCTCGCCAATAAGGACAAGGAGGCGATTCTCGTGCCTTATCATCCCGTGTAAGTCATCCGCGCTGCTATCCTTCCTTCGATTTCAATAATTCATTTGCACGGTGGAGGCTAATTAATTTGAGGTGTACTTATTTTGCACAGTGGCGGGCGCGCCATCCTCATCATCCTGTACCCCCGATTCTCCCACGCTCTTTACTTGGACTCGTCGAAGAACACTCACAAAAAGGATTACACCCACGTCAAAGATGTTCTCGACAGTGCTATGTTTTATTACCAAGCAAGGGGTGGAGAGGTTAGGGACAAGAAGAGAAGGGCGGCAGGGCCGCCTTCAGCCATAAGACCGACTTCTGCTGCATCCAGCAACCGAATGATTCTCTTAATGATGGATTCTATGTCCTACACCACATGCTGGAGTACAGACAGGATCACCAGAACCTTCACATGGCACCTAGATCTGGCGATGCCCATATTCTGCAATGGGTAAAGGACATAGGAGATATCGAGGATCATCGACTTCGAGCTGAGTTCTATAACATCAGCGCGAACTTTCCCAAATCATCTTGAATGAGGTCATCAGAAAAATAGGGATGTTCCATGCAGAAGGACAAATGTCGCGGGAAGATGTCCGAACATGGATAGCCTCTCAGCGTCTCGACATGAAGCCTTTCACTAAGCTCGATGACTATCTCCCTGACATGGATGGATGGCACGACATGATGGAGTGATTGTCGATATATGACAATGTGTCCGTTTAGTCCATACTTTCTTTTGTGACAAAACTTTGAGTTATGCATGGTGAAACTTTATTTGTGATGTAATTAAACCGTCCTCCTCCTCGACTCGCGAAAATCACTCTAGTTAGGTCATTTTGGGTACGATGAACTTTGTTATTTATGCTTATGACATGTTGTTTCTATTTTTGCCAAGTCTGTCTCTTTCTGTTGCTCAACTATATATGTTGCATATCATCGACTCATGTGACGATGCAGGTGCATAGATCATAGATGGCGAAGAAGTGCTACGCCAGGAGTATATATACAACAAGTGGCCGGAGTGTCAGGCCCAGGTGTACCGGTTTTCGGTTTCCGAGCTACACGCAGTACTTAGTTTAGGTTCACGCTAATGCGAGAGAGGGATACGAACTCATGTACTCAAAGTGATAGCTATTCTCGCGTATATCATTGGTTAGATGGATGACGATGTATTTGCAAGTAATCGAGACTTGTATCGCTATTTTCGAGATTGATGACGAGAGACCACTTTGTGTTGGATGATGATTATGATGATGACATGATTTGATGAGACTAATTGTATGTATATGCTATGATTACATTTGTATGTGGATGATATGCTAAATATTATTGTATAAAGCCTATTCAAATACAAAACAAATAAAAAACAAATATGCAGGAAAAAAACTAATAAAACTAGTAGTAGCGAGGGGGGCGGGAATTTAGCAGTAGCGCCGACTTACCAGTAGCGCTTCCTGCTGAAAAGTGCTGCAGATAATATCAGTAGCGCTGTTTTCCAAAGAGCGCTACAACTATTCATCAGTAGCAGTAGCGTGGGTCAACAGGCGCTACTGGTATACGTTAGCTGTAGCGCCTTATTAGTAGCGCCGATACCCGCGCTACTGAGAGGGCCAAAACCCGCGCTGCTGCTAGGCTTTTCCCTAGTAGTGTCTAGTCGCTAGGTTGCTAGTGGTGTCCTAGACAAAAGTGGACATGAAAAGAAAATGCAGAAAATGTTTGTGTGCCACAGAGCGGTTGAGTCGCATTGTGGGGCATAGCCTGGCCTTGCCTTTGCCTATCGCCGAGGTGGTTAATTGAGATCTTGATGAGTTGGGCTATCCTGCCATAGAGTAGTTTGTACTCCTTTGGCGGTGTCTGGGAGCCTAGCCGTCGAACGAAGGTTCGACTGAAAAAGGCTGCTCTGCACTTCTACTGCTAAGGCAGCGGTCTGCTCTTCGGTACAGAGGGAGCATTCAGCTTTGCCATTAGCTGTTATGATGCCGCGTGGACCAGGCATCTTGAGCTGAAGATAACCGTAGTGTGGCACTGCATTGAATCGAGCAGACGCGGTTCGTCCGAGCAGTGTGTGATAGCTACTGCGAAAAGGGACGATATCAAAGATTAACTCTTCTCTGCGGGAATTATCAGGGGGTCCGGAGACTACTTCTAGATTGATAGAGCCTATACAACGGGCCTCCACACCTGGTATGACACCTTTGAAGGTGGTTTTGGTGGGTTTGATCCCTAAAGGGTCGATACCCATCTTGCGCACTGTATCCTGATAAAGCAGGTTCAGGCTGCTGCCATCGTCCATAAGGACTCGCGTGAGGTGGAATCCGTCAATTATTGGGTCGAGGACCAGTGCGGCTGAACCGCCCTAACGGATATTGGTCGGACGATCCTTGCGATCAAAAGTGATCGAGCCGGACGACCATGGGCTGTATATTGGGGCGACTAGCTCCACCGCGTAGTCGCCCCTAAGTGCGCGCCTCCGCTCCCATTTGGGAATATGTGTGGCGTGTATCATATTCACCGTTTTAATTTGCGGAGGAAACTTCTTTTGACCTCCTGTGTTTGGTGGCCGGGGTTCCTCGTCGTCGTCATTGCTTTGTGACCCCTTCTCCTTGCTTTAGGCACTTGACCTACCGGTTTGTTTGAAGACCCAACATTCTCTTTTGGTATGATTGGCTGGTGTCCTAGGGTGCCATGAATTTGACATGGGCGGTCGAGTATACGGTGCGGAGTAGACGTGCCCGAACTATTTCTGTTGAATTGTTTCTTCCTTTAACCGGTCTTAGAGCCGCTGAATTCGGCATTGACGGTCGTGTCTTCGGCGTGTCGCCATTGTTTTGACGCTTGTGTTTGCTGCGTCAGGGTTTGCCGTTGTTATCTCTGGCGTCTGAAGTGCCATTTCTTGATGTACTATTGCTACGAGCCAACCATCTATCCTCGCCCGCACAAAAGCGGGTCATGAGTGTCGTGAGGGCTGCCATGGATTTCGGCTTCTCTTGGCCGAGGTGTCGGGCGAGCCACTCATCACGGATGTTGTGCTTAAAGGCCGCTAAGGCTTCAGCATCCGGACAGTCGATGATTTGGTTCTTTACTTAAGAATCGAGTCCAGAATTTCCTGGCTGACTCTCCAGGTTGTTGGGTTATGTGACTTAAGTGATCAGCGTCTGGTGGTCGCACATAAGTGCCCTAAAATTTGTCGAGGAACGCATCTTCCGGGTTCTCCCAACTGCCAATGGAGTTTTCTGGCAGGCTATTCAGCCAATGCCGAGTTGGTCCCTTGAGTTTTAGTGGGAGATACTTGATTGCATGGAGATCATCGTCGCGGGCCATGTGAATGTGGAGAAGGAAATCTTCAATCCATACCGCGGGGTCTGTTGTCCCATCATATGATCCGATGTTTACGGGTTTAAACCCTTCTAGGAATTCGTGCTCCATTACTTCGTTAGTGAAGCATAGGGGGTGTGCGGCGCCTCTCTGCCGGGCTACATCGCGACGCAGTTCGGATGAACCTGGTCTACGGTATTCGGCCCGGACGGATTTTTAATTAGTATATCCGGTGTGGCAGTCATCGTCACGTGTTGGGGCACGCCCCCATGATCCATAGATCGATCTTGACTGTCCTGCTTTGTTTTCCAACTTGTCTCGCAGGTCATGCGTGTAGCCCCGGGCTTTTGTGTTTTTGTTTGTTTGGCGACGGGTGAGGGATTCCTGGATAGGGGGGTATCCGGACAGCCGGACTATGTACTTTGGCCGGACTATTGGACTATGAAGATACAAGATTAAAGACTTCGTCCCATGTCCGGATGGGACTCTCCTTTGCGTGGAAGGCAAGCTTGCCAATTCGTATGGTAGATCTCCTTCTTTGTAACCGACTCTATGTAACCCTAGTCTCCTCCGGTGTCTATATAAACTGGAGGGTTTAGTCCGTAGGACAACAACAATCATACCATAGGCTAGCTTCTAGGCTTTAGCCTCTACGATCTCGTGGTAGAGCAACTCTTGTAATACTCATATCATCAAGCTCAACAAAGTAGGAAGTAGGTTATTACCTCCATCGAGAGGGCCCAAACCTGGGTAAAACATCGTGTCCCCAGTCTCCTGTTACCATCAGCTTTAGACGCACAGTTTGGGACCCCCTACCCGAGATCCGCCGGTTTTGACACCGACATTGGTGCTTTCGTTGAGAGTTCCTCCGTGTCATCGTTGTAAGGCTCGATGGCTCCCCCAACCTTCAACAACGCAGTCTAGGGTGAGACTTTTCTCCCTGGACAAATTTTCATGTCCGGCGGCTTCGCACTGCGGGCCAACTCGCTTGGCCATCTGGAGCAGATCGATAGCTACACCCCTGGCCATCAGGTCAGGTTTGGGAACTTGAATTACACGGCCGATATCCGCAAAGACTTGATCTTCGACGGATTCGGGCCTGCATCGGGAGTATCGAACAGTCACGATGAGCATGACTTAAATCTGCTATATGACAGTATTCGGGATATCGCCCCTGCAACCGCTCCGGACCTAAATCTGGGGCAGATCGCGTCGACCGAGGACGAGTGGATGGACCCCGCCACGGAAGCCGCCTACTCTTCGGCGGTAGATCCGAACACAGACTCCGCCATTAAGGGGATCTGCGTCACCGGACCCCCTGACCTGTGTCCGGACGTGGGTTCTGAACCGCGAGTGCCCAGGCACATCAAGTCCGATTGGGCTCCGATAATGGAGTTCACCGCCGCGGATATCTTTCAGCACTCCCCCTTTGCCGATGTGATAAGTTCATTAAGGTCTCTCTCTCTGTCAGGAGAGTCTTGGCCGAACTATGTTTGGCTCGAGTGGGAAGCAGGCGATGAAGAAATTCATTACCCACCCACCACCCACTTCATAGCCACGGTCGATGATTTGACCGACGTGCTTAACTTCGACTCCGAAGACATCGACGATATAGAAGACGATGCTGGAGAACAACATGAACCACCCCCCACAGGGCGCTGGACTGCCACCTCTTCATATGATATATATATGGTGGACACCCCCAAAGAAAACAATGGCGATGAGGCAACAGAAGTGTAAGGGCATTCTTGTCCCTTAGTAGTTTTGGTGATTGATGACAACGCCTTTGCGGACTAATCTTGTGTATTGAGCTTTTCAAATATATCACGACTAAACACAAGATGATTTGATGCCCTCGAAGATTATTGAAGACGGCGTTTCTCTACGGTTCGGTTCGGTGGAGTTGAGTCATAGGTAAGCCGTACTATTAAGAGGGGGTCTGCTTTGGAAAGGTTTGGGTGGAATCTCACGTACACGTTCCCTTTTGCACCGCCTTTCCTCCAACTCTTTGGAGTGTTCCTCCGTCTCTCCTTGTCTCTGCGAAATGAAGGTCTCCGCGTTGTTCCTCTCAGGCTAGCGGTAGTACTGCTTCTCAAAGCGGTACTACCGTAGGAGGTAGCGGTAGTACCGGGCTCCGACACAGTAGTACCGTGAGCTCCCACGGTAGTATCGCTCCTCAGGAGTGGTAGTACCGTGAGTTCTGGACTGGCGCCGCTGCTCAAGCGGTAGTAGGCACGGATGTAATTTTTTACATCCGCGCTCTACGCGGTAGTACCGTGCTGCGGCGCAGTAGTACCGTGGCGCCTGGCCAGGTACAGCAGCAGGAGCGGAGGTAGGGGCGGATGTAATTTTTTACATCCGCACCCTTCACGGTAGTACCACACCCCAGGTCGCGGTAGTTCTGTGTTGGATTTTCGCATGACAATATCTCAGCGGATGTAGTCACGGATGTAATTTTTTACATCTGTGCCTACTGGACCTGGACTGCGGCTGTCCTGCGGTAGTACCGTATGGGGCCGCGGTAGTACCGCGCCTGCAGATCTACCGCGCCCTATCCGTGCTATTTTATTCAGGTCCGGGCTCTGCCGCGCTCACGGTAGTACCGCGGTCCTCCGCGGTAGTACCGCAGGCCCATGCGGTAGTACCGCTCCTTTGGTGCGGTACTTCCGCGGGTCGCGGGCTGAGTGGTGGGTAACGGTTGGAATTGTCCCCCCACTATATAAGGGGGTCTTCTTCTCCAAGAAGACCCACCTCTTCCAACCCTAATCTCCATTGTTGCTCCAAGCTCCATTTTTGCCTGATCTCTCTCCCTAGCCAATCAAACTTGTTGATTTGCTCGGGATTGGGTGAGAAGGCCCTAATCTACACTTCCACCAAGAGAAATTTGATTCCCCCCACTAATCCCTAGCGGATCTTGTTACTCTTGGGTGTTTGAGCACCCTAGACGGTTGAGGTGTACGGTTGAGGTCCACCTTGGAGCCATAGTCCATTGTGGTGAAGCTTCATGGTGTCGTTGGGAGCCTCCAATTAAGTTGTGGAGATTGCCCCAACCTTGTTTGTAAAGGTTCGGTCGCCGCCTTCAAGGGCACCAATAGTGGAATCACGGCATATCGCATTGTGTGAGGGCGTGAGGAGAATACGGTGGCCCTAGTGGCTTCTTGGGGAGCATTGTGCCTCCACACCGCTCTAACGGAGACGTACTTCCCCTCAAAAGGAAGGAACCTCGGTAACACATCCTTGTCTCCACCGGCTCCACTCTTGGTTATCTCGTGCCTTTACTTGTGCAAGCTTATTTGTGTTGTATCCCTTGCTTGCTTATGTGCTAGTTGTTATTGCATCATATAGGTTGCTCACATAGTTGCATATCTAGACAACCTACTTTGATGCAAAGTTTAAATTGGTAAAGAAAAGATTAAAGATTGTTAGTTGCCTATTCACCCCCCCTCTAGTCAACTATATCGATCATTTCAATTGGTATCAGAGAGTCGTCTCTTTATTAAGGACTTTTTCTTCCGAAGAGTATGGTTGACACCACAGACGGTGTGGAGGAGCACTCCGGTGTGAATCCTATCTCGTCTACGGCTGATGGGGGAACCACAGTCTCTCGTGAGGAATTCAATGTGGCCTTGGACACATTGAAAACCTCCATGACGACCGAGGTTGAAACCATATTTACTAAATTTCTAGAAGGTCTTAAACTGCCCACCGCACCGATGAAAGTGGGTGATCCCACTAACAAGGTGACGGATGCTACCTCCGACAAGGGGGAAGCTAATAGTGAAAAGGGTCCTTCTAATAGTGGTAGAAATGGCACCGACATCTTTGCCCATGTGGAACCTCCAACTTATGGAGGACCTATTCCCTCCACTCATTTAAATCATGCTGGTTCTCCTCTTAAGATTGTGAAAAATGAGGACTTTGATTCTTGGGTGTATCGCTTTTAGCGTCATTTAAATCATGTGAATACTAATCTTTGGAGAATCATTGAAGAAGCTTTCTATCCACATGACGGAAGAAACTTCACCCGTAGAGAAGCCATGGATAATCAATTCAATGAGAATGCTCTCTTCATCATCCAAGATGCTATTCCTCCCGAAGATCTTCCTTATCTTCGACCCTATGCGATGGCCAAAGACGCGTGGCATTGTGTTGTGTCTCTCTATCGGGGAAGCGCAAGCATTCAACGCTCCAACTATGAAGTGGTGCAAGATGAAGCCGATGAGTTTGCAATGAAGGAAGATGAAGAACCTCGTGAGCTCTTTCAAAGAGTAACCAAACTCGCGGTCTCACTCCGAGATCATGGGAGCAAGGATACGGATGACAATTGTATCAAGCGCAAGTTCCTCAAGGCCATGATGCCCTACAACAAGGCCATGTCCTCCATCATTCGTCAAAGGCCGGACTTCCACTCCATGACCTCAAGTGAAGTGTTGGATGAGTTTGTTGCAATGAGCATCTTGGACAAGACCACCGATAGCGCGGTGCTCCGGTCTCAAAGGGCAAAGAAGCCGAACTTTTCCTTGAAGGCCAAGGTTATTGTGGAAGAAGAGGAAGAAGAGGAAGATGAGGAGAGCAACCCCGAAGATACAAAATATGATTATCATGAGCACATGCCTCTTGCTTCAAGGCAATTTTGGAGCAAGAAGAACTCAAGACCCAACTTCAACAAGAACAACTCAAGTGGCTTCAAGGGCAAGCAACAAGTTAGAACTTGTTACAACTGTGGCAATGTGAGCCATTTCGTTGTGGATTGTCCTTACGAGAAGCGAGAAGACAATGGCGGCAAGCTCATCCGAAAAGACAAAGCCAAGTCCTTCCCCAACAAGAACAACTTCACCAAGAAGACTCCTACTCGTGGGTTGGTGGTTCAAGAAGAATACCATGAGGATGACGATGATGATGAAGATGGAGAAGCAATGGTCATGGACTCCGTTGCCATTGCTACCACTCCCCGGGTGTCTCTCTTTGATTCACCCAACGAGAACATCACCGCCAAGTGCCTCATGGCTAAAGCCACTAACAAGGTAACCCCCAACATCAAAACCACCATCCTTACTAATCCTTCTTTGACAGATTGCATTGATGAAAGTGAGGGGCCTAATGAAGAGTTGAATGAGTTTGAGTCTTTTATGAGTAAACTCAAGGGTAAATCCAAGAAGCATTTTGTTGCTCTCTTGGAACAACTTGGTGAAGCCAATGACATGATCGAGGCTCATGAAGAAACCATCTCTAAGATGGAAGGTCATAGTCGTGACTATGCTGATGAGATATCAGATCTCTCTAATGCCCTTGAGGAAGAGCGTGGGCATCGTTTGACTCTTGAGGAGTCACACAACAATGACCATGCTAAATTAAAGAAAGATCTTGATCATGCTATTGTTGTCTCTCGTGTGGCAAACTCCGAGAAGACTAAACTTGGGGTTGATCTTGCTAGACTCAAAGAGGAGTTTGATGTACTTGACAAGGCTCACAAGGCCTTGAAGGGTGCTCATGCTAGCCTCAAGGAGTCTCATGCTCAACTCCAAGTGAAGTTAACCAAGGAGAAAGCCACTTTTCCTCATATGGTCTTAATTGATAACGCAAATGCTACTAACCCATGTTGTGAGCATGTGCATCTTGTGGAGGAGAATGCCCTGTTGAATGAGCAATTGAATAAAGGTCATGTGACATGCATTCAAGGTGAGAAAAACCTCAATGACCTTTTGAGCAATCAAAAGGAAGTTGTGGCCAAGGAGGGAGTTGGGTTTACCCCCAAGTCCAAGAACAAGAAGAAGAATGACAAGACCAAACGACCTCCCCCTCTCAACCAAACATTTGTAAAGGAGGGAGAGGGTGATCCTAAGGAGAAAAAGAACAATGTGAAGGGTGGTAATGTCAAGAAGGGCAATGCCACCCCTTCCAACAAAGCCGGCGACTTTAACCCCTCTTATGTGTTATGCCGAGCTAGTGATGGACATGTTTATGCAAAATTTGTTGGTTCTCCTTATGAGTATATTTAATGGTCTATTTGGGTTCCCAAGACCCTTGTTGCTAACATCAAAGGACCCATTGCTCAATGGGTACCTAAATCCAAGCATTGATTTCATGTAGGGGTTTGCTTCCGGTGGAGGATCATGGTTGCTCGATAGTGGAGCAACGAATCATATGACTGAAAGCAAGGAGTTGGTGGTGGACGTGCACAAGATCCCATCTATGCCCTCCAACCTCGAGTGGGGTGATGCCTCATCTTCTTAGGTATTGGGTCTTGGCAAGGTTGTCATTTCTCATGATCTAACGATCGAGAAAGTCATGCTTGTCGAGTCCCTTTCATTCAATCTTCTTTCCATTCGTGAACTTGCACTCATGGGTTTTGCCACCTTCTTTGATGTTGATACCGTGGCCCTCTTGTGGAGCAAGACTCTTAAAGTAGCCTTTGTTGGGCATGTCGAGAACGGTCTCTATGTGATTAACTTTTCGGAGCGAACCACTAAGACCGCGACATGCCTAATGGCTAAAGTTGATGTGGGATGGCTTTGGCATTGCCGTTTAGCCCACGTCAATATGAGATCTTTGCAAAGTCTTCTCAAGGGGGACCATGTCCGTGGACTAACAAATGTTAGTGTTGCCAAAGATCGTGCTTGTAGTGCTTGTATCAAAGGGAAGCTTCATGAAAAGGCTCACCCTCCCACGACTATCATCTACTCGAAGAGACCCTTGGAGCTCCTTCACATGGATCTTTTTGGGCCTCCATCCTTTTATAGTCTTGGGGGTAGAAAGTATTGCTTGGTGATTGTGGATGATTATTCAAGATACACATGGGTATTTTTCTTCAAGAGGAAGAGTGAAACTCAACAAACCATCATCGATTTTGCAAATGAAGCTCAACGTCAACATGATGCAAAGATCTTGACAATAAGAAGTGACAACGGCACCGAGTTCAAGAAGTACACCTTGGATGAGTTTCTTAGTGATGAGGGGATCAAGCATCAATATTCTGCACCATATACCCCTCAACAAAATGGTGTTGGAGAGAGGAAGAACCGGACGTTGATGGATGTGGCAAGGACCATGATGGCGGAGTTCAAGTCTCCATACAACTTTTGGGCTGAAGACATCAACACAGCTTGTCATGCATCCAATCGGCTCTATCTTCGTAAAGGCTTGAACAAGACTCCTTATGAAATTCTCACCGGTAACAAGCCCAATCTCAAGTACTTCCGGGTGTTTGGGTGTAAGTGTTTCATTCTCAAGAAAGGTGTTCGTTTGTCTAAATTTGAGGCGAGAGCTTATGAGGGCATATTTGTTGGCTATGCTACAAACTCTCATGCTTACGGCGTCCTCAACAAGTCCACGGGACTCATTGAGGAGACGTGTAACATGGAGTTTGACGAAAATAATGGCTCCCAAGTGGAGCAAAGTGGTACTTGTAATGTAGGTGATGAAATTCCTCCCCAAGCCATAAGAAGAATGAGTGTGGGTCATATCCTACCCATTGAGCAACCCCTTGTGGCCGAAGGAGAAGGACAATGCTCCACTCAAGTGGAGCCATCATCAACCCAAGACCCACACGCTTCTGAAGAACATAGTGATAGCCCTCAACCTCTTGAACAAGACCAAGGGCAAGATCAACCTCAAGATGGTGATGATTCACCAAATGATGCCCAAGGTCAAGTTCTCCCCCTTGTGCAAGCTCAAGATCTTGAACAAGTTCAAGCCGGCACTCAAGATAATCAAGTTAATCCTCCTCCCTCCACATCCGAGGAGGAATTAGAGTGTCGTGCCGCGAAGATCGCTTCCAAGCTCACCACCAAAGGTCATATCATGGAGAATGTGGTTGGAAGCCTAAGAAGGGGGTAAGCACTCGTAGAAAATTAGCAAACTATTGTGAACATCACGCGTTTGTCTCTTGTGTTGAACCCCAAAAGGTCTATGAGGCGCTTGAAGATTCGGATTGGCTCAATGCCATGCATGAAGAACTCAACAACTTCAAGTGCAACAAGGTGTGGAGATTGGTGCCAAGGCCGTCGGGGAACCACAACGTCATTGGAACCAAGTGGATTTTCACGAACAAGCAAGATGCTCATGGGAACATCATTCGCAACAAGGCAAGATTGGTAGCACAAGGCTACTCCCAAGTCAAGGGTATCGACTACGGTGAAACCTTTGCTCCCGTTGCCCGCCTTGAATCCATTCATTTGTTGATTGCTTATGCCTCCCATCACAACTTTAAGTTACAACAAATGGATGTGAAAAGTGCTTTGCTTAATGGTCCTATTAATGAGTTGGTTTATGTCAAGCAACCCCCCGGGTTCGAGGATCCCTACTTCTCGGATCATGTGTATCAACTCGATAAGGCACTCTATGGCCTTAAACAAGCCCCACATGAGTGGTATGACCACCTTACCGAGTTGTTACAAGATCGTGGATTTGAGTTTGGGCAAATCGATCCCACTCTTTTTACTAAGAAGGTCAAAGGTGAGTTGTTTGTATGCCAACTATATGTTGATGATATTATCTTTGGTTCCCCTAACAAAGCTTTCAATGAGGAATTTGCCGCTCTCATGACCTCTAAGTTCAAGATGTCGTCGATGGGAGAGTTGAAGTTCTTCCTTGGTTTTGATATCAAACAAAGAAGAGAAGGTACCTTCATCAACCAATCCAAATACACTCAAGACATGCTAAAAAGATTCAAGCTAAGTGATGTCAAGTCGGCTTCTACTCCAATGCCTACCAAGTGCCAACTTGACATTGATCCCAATGGTAAAGCGGTGGATTAAAAGGTATATCGCTCCATGATTGGATCCTTGCTTTACCTTTGTGCATCTAGACTAGATATCATGTTGAGTGTGGGAATGTGTGCATGGTTTCAAGCTGCACCGAAGGAAAGCCACTATGTGGCAGTCAAGCAAATCTTTCGATATTAGGCTCATACCCCAAACTTTGCCTTATGGTACCCAAGAGGAGCAAACTTCAAGCTTGAAGGTTTTATGGATTCAGATTGGGAGGGAGACAAAGTGGATAGGAAGTCCACTTCTGGAGGGTGCCAATTTCTTGGTTGCGCTTTGGTAAGTTGGTCTTCCAAGAAGCAAAGTTGTGTGTCTCTCTCATCCACCGAAGCGGAATATGTGGCGGACGGTAGTTGTTGTGCACAACTCCTATGGATGAGGCAAACTTTAAAGTAGTATGGTGTCATTTGTGACAAAGTGCCTCTTTGGTGTGACAATGAAAGTGCCATCAAGATTTCTCTCAACCCGGTGCAACACTTCAAGACGAAGCACATTGAGATTCGGTATCACTTCATCCGGGATCATAATAGGCAAGGGGAGATCGAGCTCAAGTATGTTAACACTCATGATAATCTTGCAGATATTTTCACGAAGGCCTTGGATTAAGCAAGATTTTGTGAGTTAAGGCATGAGCTGAATATCATTGATTCGAGCAATGTGACTTGAGCCCGTGCACACCCCACCTCACTCAACTTGTTATCTAGTTTACATGTAGGCATGGACATAGGGGGAGTGTTGTTCTCTTAATGAACTCTCCCTCCCCCCATTATGCATAAATTGATCAACTCTTTCACATTAGCCATTTTTGATGGTACTTGTGCTTCAAAGACGAGTTTTGGTCATAGACCCAAGGATAATTCTTTGCAGTGCCATACCAATTGACTCAAACATAGGTGGCTCCGGCCACCGCTCTCCTCTTGGAGAAGTTGTGTCTCGTAGTTGGTCTCTGTTGTCGTGTGGCCTCTTTTCTCCGTGTCGTGTTTGGGTCATCGTTTGTGTTCGCCTCTTAGTTGGTCGGTGTTTCTTCCAGAGGTTGTTTTTGCATTTTCTCCCTTTCTCTCATGTGTTCTTGCACTTTCTTGGTTTTACGGTACTACCGTGGTGAGCCACGGTACTACCGCAGGAGTTGGTGGCTCTATGTTTAGTGCGTGGCCCTCCAGGGGCACGGTACTACCGCTACCTCCACGACAGTAATTTTTTACTGCCGCTGAAAGAGCAGTACTACCACCCAGCGTGCGGTACTTCCGCCCGGGCGGTACTACCGCGATGATCCGCGGAACTTCCGCGCCCACGCGAGCAGGTGGGGGTTAAGAGCAGGACAGGGGGGTTCTAACTCCCCCATACCCATTCATCTCTATTCCCCACCCCATCTCTCTCTCTCTCTCCTGACCAAGAACGGCGCCGGAGGCCCTCGCCGGATCTCCGTCTCCGGCCGCTCTCCTCGGATTCCGACCGGTGGGATCGTTCCCCACCTCGCCCTCTTGCCATGGACCCAGGTTTTTCCCCAAGTTCCTCTCCTTTTTGTCCTTTCTTGTGCTTTTAGGTTTTGGGGAGATGCATGTGGTGTTCTTGAGATTTTTGACTAAATCTTTGCAAGTGGGATCCGTAGGAGAGTGGTAGTGTAGTTTGCATGCTCTTTGGATAGTCAAAACAGTTCCGGTTGATCAACGGTAGTACCAAAGTTGTCGTGCAGAGGTTCTCGATCCAGATCCGCGGTCTTTGTCGCGGTTTTCGATCCGTGCGGTACTACCGCTCCTTCTGGAGCGGTACTATCGCAGCCTCACCTGGTTCTGACGCCTTGCGGTACTTCCGCACCTTGGTGCGGTACTACCGCATGGCGTCTGGAAGTAAAACATCACTTCCGCTCCAAGCGCGGTACTACCATGCCACCCCGGCACGGTACTAACGCGGCTGGAGTGGATGTAATTTTTTACATCCGTAACCCTGCCCGGTACTTCCGTAGATTCATCCTGCACCCGTTTGTATTGTCCAGATCTCATGCTTTGTGTTTCCTTTGGTTTGGTTTTGATTCGTCTTGTTCCTGTGTGTGTTCTTTTTGTCTTTGTGTCTAGGTGGTGGCTCCGGTTCCTTTGCTCGTCGCTCGAATCCCAGCCGTGACACAGGGTCAAAGCGTCTGTGCAATCAAGATGAAGCTCCTGAGGGCTCCAGTGCCCCCCAACGTAGGACCAAGACCACCTCCAGCAAGCAAAAGGAGCCTGTCATGGGCATGGATGAGATGCCCCAGGCCGAGTTTGTCATTCGAAGGAAGCTCAATCCCTATGTGAATCCCCGGGCTAACTTGCGAGGAAATGATCTCTTCTGGACCAAGCAGCAGAATCTGATCTATCTGGATGTGATCAAGGCCAAGCAGAACCTCTACGTGGAAGTTCACTACATTGACATGCATCATATGAGGCAGGACAAGAACCGTGGGTACTTTGGAGAGGCCTTGGATCTAGTGGAGCAGTTCGGCATTGAGCACATGCTCACCTTCCACAAGGATTTTGATCCAGAGATCATGGCACAGTTCTTTGCTTCAGTCTACTTTAGCGTCGATGATGCAAGGACCATGACTTGGATGACTAATGGTCGCCGGATGTCTGCGACTTGGAAGGACTTCATGGAGTTGCTTAACGTTCCAGATGAAGGGCTCAGCACGCCAGTTGGAGTTCGCCCTCATGCCAACTCTGAGTCTGCCAACAAGAACAAGCTCATGCCATTCCTTGTTCCGAAGACTCTTTCCAACAAGAAGACAGCATGGGTGCTTAATCCTTTCCTTGACATCATGCACCGGCTCTTCCGAAACACCCTCTTCCCACGCATTGGTGACATGGGCCAGGTGCATGCTTACCTCGTTGACATGATGCTTATCTGTGAGGAGGCCCGTCAGGCTCAGACTCAGCCACTTGATGTCTCACATATCATTTGGTGTGAGCTTCAGTTCGCCGTGTTCAACCGTAAGGTCCCCATCTATGGGCCTTACCTGTTCCACCTGATCTCCAAGTCGTGGGAGAAGCTTTTTCCTAGTGATGAGTTTGAAGCACCAGGGTGGATTCGTCATGAGCCCATCAGGCTCCGCATCAAGCCACAATGGGCTAACACCACCACTTCTGCTGAGGCTGCCAGGGGGGCTGTGGATGAGGAGGAGATTGAGGAGGAAGAAGCTGCTGCGTACCGTTCTGCATTCACTACTCCCTCTACCGAGCCCTCTTGGGCGAAGAAGCTGAAGATCAAGATGAAGAGGCTTTTCTGCATGCAGGTCCAAAGTCAGTACAAGGCTCATGTTGCTCAAAAGGAGGGCCGTCGTCGCGACAACAGGATTTTGAGGGCGTGCGGCGAGGAAGTGGTCAGCGGCTCTGAGGGGCACATCACCCCAGAGGCTGCCTGGATGGCTAAGCAGGGCTACAAGTGGACTGATTCTGAGGAGTACATTCCTGCTGCGGAGTCTGACGACAAGGAGTCCTTTTCCGCGTGAGCTACCACCTTTGTTGCAGGTGACCTCTCTGCCTTTTTGGTGTCTGGATGCCAAAGGGGGAGTGAGTGTAGGATTTGCGTGTCGTGTGTCGTGTGTTTCGTCGTTTGCTTTGCTTTCCATTGTTGAACTTGGTTGCATTGGTTTGGTTGTGCTCGTGAGACTAAGTTTATCATATGGTGTAAGACATATGCACTCTATCGTACCTTATTATCTTACTGAGCTTATGCTATATCGTGCTATTCATGTTATGCTCATATTTACTATCTTGTTTAGTGTCAGCCTTATCTTTGCAAGATATGCTTTGTCTCTAAAATATAGGGGGAGTGGTGATCCTAGTATTCGTGCCATGCAGTCCAAAGCACCTTACTCTCTAGCACAAATCTAGGAGGAGCTCGTCTATATTCTAGAGATGTGGGGTTTGCTTGTGCTATATTCTTTCCCTTTGTGCAAATCCCATATTATCGTCAATCCACCAAAAAGGGGGAGATTGTAAGGGCATTCTTGTCCCTCAATAGTTTTGGTGATTGATGACAATGCCTTTGCGGACTAATCGTGTGTATTGAGCTTTTCAGATATATCACGACTAAACACAAGACGATTTGATGCCCCTCGAAGATTATTGAAGACGGCGTTTCTCTACGGTTCAGTTCGGTGGAGTTGAGTCATAGGAAAGCCGTACTATTAAGACGGGGTCCGCTTTGGAAAGGTTTGGGTGGAATCTCACGTACACGTTTGTCAGATTTCGGATTCCGGTAGACCCTTGAGGTTCGAACTCTGGGGTGCGCATGGAGATCACTCCCCTACCGGCTCATGTCTCGTCGCCTCGCAAGAGATCTAGACTACACGAAGAACAACACAAGGGACACGAGGTTTATACTAGTTCGGGTCACCATTGTGGTGTAATACCCTACTCTAGTTTGTGGTGTGTGGATTGCCTCAGGGGCTGATGATGAACCATACAAAGGAAGAACAGCCTCGCGAGGGGTGTTCTTGTGGTGGTGTTGTCCCTTCGGAGGGGTCAATTCAAGATGCCTCTATACTATGGTGGCTAGTCCTATTTATAGAGCAAGGCCCTAGGCCTCTTCCCAAATATTGAGCGGGAAGGGCGCCAACAATTGGCCATTTTGAAGGGGAACACCTAGTACACTTATCCTGACTAAAGTTGGTCCTCGCCTGCCAAAGGCTCTGATGATGACACCTTCCTGGGCTCCACGATGACCTCCATCTTGCCGTTCTGCTGGTCTTGGTCTTGTTGCACAAAAATGGTAATCTTTGCCTGATGCCTTGGCCTGTGCTTGCCCCCTTTGCACCGAAGGGGAAACAAGGACATTGCCCAGGCCGGCGCCCGCCTGGCGCCCGCCTTGCTCCGATCGTCATGGCTTGCGCCACGGGCACCTCGTGAGGTACCCTGCCTTGATCTCTCCGCCTCCTCGCGAGCCAGCCTGACGAGGCTGTGCCTGAGGAAGCTTCCTGTCGTCCGCCCCGCGAGGCTTGGCCCCTTGCGAGGGTCTTGAACTCCAGTCGATGAAGATGGGCCGCACTGGGCCCCCTACATGAGCCACGCTGCAGGCCGCAGGCAGGCAAGTCTGGGGACCCCCGTTCCCAGAAGACCGATAGTAGTCCCCGGGCCCAAGGCATGCCCGGACTTGGCTTAACAGAGAAGCGAAGGGGCAAGTGCGAAGCTCCGTGGGCCCCAAAAGCCAGCGGCCTTGGGCGTCGCGTGGCGGTTGATTGGACGTGGGCGTCCTCGCTTCCCCACAACGCCTCGGCCACTGTGTGACTTGACAAGTCCCTGCATGCAAAAACGGGTCATGATTACCTGTGATCGTGGAGGCCGGCGGTTGGCCTCCCCCGGCTATAAGTACGGAATGTCGCAAGCCCCTCCGGTCCATCCTTCCTGCTACTCTCTTTCTTCTTCCTCCTCGCCCTTGCTCCACCTTACGCCAATGGCACCAATCCGCCGGTTTTCTGCAGAAGAGAAGGGAAAGGCCCCCCGAGAGGGTCCTGACCCGCTTCCGCCGAAGAAACGGCTAGCCCTCTGCCGCGGAGACGGGGCTGCTTGGCAGGAGGTGTCGAGGCCCTGGTTCGAGCGGCCATCGCCTGGGTTTCCGTTGCCCTTGTATGCCCGGATCGAGGGCCCTGGAGGAGAAGGCGCCGAGCGACATCGCCGGAGCCGTCGTCGTCACCGACGGATTACGGCGGTGCGCGTCGTTCCTCCTAGAGTCCACGCCGAGGGCTCCTCTCGCGAGCTTGTGCTTCACGCTGCCATGCCTCCTCGTCTTGGATTCACCTTCCTCCCTCCTTCGCCTTCGAGATCCCGCCGAGGGGGCCTCTTGAGCTTTGTCTGCAGCACGCTGACTGCAGTACCCCTGCGACCGGAGCGGAGGTCGAGGTCGTCGCTCCGGGCAAGGTCTACATGATCCGGGGCTGGGGCGAGATTGCCCGGGTCTGCTGATCGGAGGGGGCCCTCGGGATTCATTTGGCGCCTCCTTAATGCTCTTCAAGGTCTTCGACGCGGAAGGACGCCGGTTGGAATGCTGCCCCGAGAAAGGCGGTCGGGGCATCGTTGTGGTGAGCACCAGGCCCGCCAACCACTTCCCCACCAGCTCCTCAGGCAGCAGCGGAGGTGCCGGAGGGTCCAGCGACTCCGCCGAGCTTTACGTGACTCCGGAGAGGAGCGACGACAGCTACGAGCCCCCGAGCTCGCGTCGCGCTCAGAGCATGGCAGCTGCATCAGGCCGTCGACGCCATTGATCTGGATGGGGTTGGTGCCGGCGCCTGCTAGCCCACTGTTGATGATGGCGTCTCCTGCGGGGGCGCGCATAGTTAGCATCCCTTAGGGTTAACATCTTCTGTTCCCTGCGAGAAATCGAAGTATCACCCCACGGGGGTATTGTAAGGCGCTGGCCATGTCTTTTGTGAATATATATCCTCATTATGAACTGATGCAAGATGCTAGTCCTGTCCCGGCTTGGCTCCCCGTTTCTTTCCTCACGAGGGCTTGGTGCTCTACGCTGACAGGTCCCGGTCCCCAGGTAGGCTTCAGCCGTCGCTGGTATGCCAGGTCGCGATCCCGTGGTTAAGGCCAGGAGGTGAGCGGCCCGAGGTCCAGTAAGAGCCTCTGAGTCGCGATGCTCAGGGGGTCCCCTTTAGCGCTCAAGCAGCCTCCGCTAGGCAAGAAAGGTAGGCAACGTTGCCGTGACAGAGCTGCAGTAGGCGAGGGTTTAACGCTGAGCAGAATTGGTTCTGGGGTAACTTATCTTATTGATTTGGAGTAGTTTTCGGTGAAGTGTCGGGCCTGCGTGGCGGCAGCTGAGGTGTTGCTGGGTCAGGTCTTCGCGAGCTCCTTCCCTCTCCCCCACACTTTCCTTCATGCTCTACATCCTCAGGTCCCGGCCCTCGAGCGAGCTCAGTCGCTGCTAGTATGACAGGTTGCGATGCCGTGGGTCAAGGCCAGGGGGTGAGGGCTGGAGAGCCCGTAAGAGCCCGTGAGTCGCGATGCTCAGGTACCCCCCTTTTAACGTGCAAGCGGATCGTGCTGGAGAGAAGGCGAGGAGGCTCACGTCGCGCCTAGCGTTACTCCTGGAGCGGGTCCTGCGTACCAATCACGAAAGAAAGCAAGGCTTGTTGTTGTGGTTGCCAGCCAACCATTGGTCGCTATGAGGGAGTGATTGGGGCACTGAGGGCCCAGTGAGGTGGCACCTTGCGGGGCTGCCGCGGCCAGAGCTCCACCACTCAGATTTATCAGCATTGCAGGGACGGACCCGTGCGCAAGCGCCGTGCTAGGGCGAGCGGCTCCAGAGGTAGGTGTCAATCGAGCAAGCGATTAGGTCGAGCGTGTTAAGCATGAAAGAGCAAATCCATTTAGATAGATGCAGAAAAAGGCAAACGCCGCCGGGTCAGGCCCGAGTGGCTTGGGGATAATGCAGCCCGTGGGGCGCCCCCAACAAAGTAACCGAAAGGCATGAACAAAAGAGATACATGCCGCAGGGACGGACCCACGCGGCCTGGGAATGATGCAGCCCTGGGGGCGCTCCCAGCTGAAAATGAAACTCGAAGGATGTCACCTAATGATGTTGGAGATGAAGGAATGCTGAAGTAGCGGATGACGTGCGCTGCGGAAACCAACCCTTACGAGCCCCCAGGCCCAGGAGCCTCGGGAGGCTCCGGGGGCGCAGGCGGCTCTTCAAAGGCCATCTCCATCTCTGTCAGGACTACGGAATGCCTGACCTCCTGAGCCTCCAGAATGGTCCTCAGCAGGCGCTGGTGAGCGGCAACTGCGTTCGGCAGGCCAAAAGGCATGCGAACGTAGATGTGAGGTGGTCCCTCACAACGCCCCATGAGCGAAGGCCAGAGGCGCTCTTAAGATGTGGCTCGGTTGAGCCCTGGTACATTGATGCAGACGCGCAGCTCACCATCCTTGCCTGGATGGGGAGCTACGACGGGTAAGCGGCGGCTGCCACTCGTGACTCTTGACTCCTGCAGCTCCTGAATGCTTCTCGCGATGAACTCCCGAGGGCTTGGCCCTCCTTGCCTTGTTCCTTCCTGAGGGAAACGTGCTTTGAAGCACGCCTCCAAGTGGTGCCCGAGCGCCTCCCTTGTGACCTTGGCAAAGTCGGTGGCCCTCCAGGAGATAGCCCCCGAGCCTTGCCCGAGGAGGGCACCGGGCGTGCCTTCCTATGCGAGTGAAGGAGGCGCCCCTTGAGCGGGCGCGGATCCTAACGCAACGCCACTGGAGGGGCCTGCCTCCCGAGGGTTCGGACGGGGTGATGCCTTCTTCTTCTTAGGGACTGCCTTGGGAAGTCTTCTGCTCCTGTGATCTGGATCTTCGATTGCTGCGGCTTGAAAAGCACGCTCAAGAGAACACACCGCATCCCTCTCCTCACAAGGCACCGTGATGACTCCACTGCTTCCTGGCATCTTGAGGACATTGTAGCTGTGATGAGTCACTGCCATGAACTTGTCCAGAGCTGGATACCCGAGGATGGCATTGTATGGCAGGCGAATGTGGGCGACGTTGAAGTCAATGAGCTCGGTGCGGTAGTTGTTACGCTGCCCAAAGGTGACAGGAAGGCAAACTTGCCCTATTGGAACGGTGGAACCATTTGTGACTCCTGAGAAACGCTTGGTTGGCTGAAGCTGACCGTATGGCACTTGGAGATTGTTGAATGTATCGATGGACAAGACGTTGATTCCTGCTCCGCCATCGATGAGGGTCCTGGTGACTTGCACATTACTGATGATTGGGGAGCAAAGCATCGGGAGGACTCCGGCTGTGGCTGCGCACTTGATCTAATCCGCTGAGCTGAACGTGATAGCGCATGATGACCACCTGAGAGGGCGTGTGGCTTCAAGCTTGGGGAGGACTGCATTCACCTCGCGAGCAAACTGTTTGAAGATGCGCTAAGAGGCTGGGTTGTGAGCGCCGCCCAGGATACAAGTGATTGCTCGCGGCTCCTGGAAGCCCCCAGCCCCTTCATCCTGATGATGGTCTTCATTCCTCCTCGGTGGTGGTGGCAGAGGAGGGAGGACTGCGTTGCCTTGAGGGCGGTCCTCATGAGGCTGATCCCTCCAGCCTCCCTCGTGAGGCTGGTCCTGCCAGCGGTCCTCGCGAGGTCGGTCACGCCACCCTTGGCGAGGGCCACGGTCTTCCCATCGTCCTCCACCTCTTCCTCCTCCTCGGCCATAGCCCCGGTCATTGTGCTCGGGGCGTCAGCCGATACGCCCATCTCGCATGGCCCTGAGCTCTTGGCACTCGTTGGTGTTGTGGGTGTGGAGGTCGTGGTACACGCAGTATCGGCTGCCCTTGGATGACTCAGGCTGATCCCTGCCTTGCTTGGTGTCTGGCTCTGCTGCAATCACAGCAGCCCCCTTGCGCTTCATGTGCTTGGCCTTGGGCTTCTTCTCTTCTGGATCGGCAGCCGGAAGCTCGAGGAGGGAGAGACGCCCTTCCTCAGCCCTGGCGCACTTGGTCGCCCAGTTGAATAGCTCCAGGGATGTGCATAGGTCATCATTGATTGCTAGCTCCTCCTTCATCTTGATGTCACGCACGCCGTCAGAGAAGGCTGAGATGATGGCTTCCTCAGTCACCCTGAGGATCTTGAGGTGAGCGTTGTTGAAACGCTGGATGTACTTCTGCAGGGTCTCTCCTGGCTGTTGCTTGATGCAGTGAAGGTCGCTCATGGCCGGGGGCCAGTCACGAGTGCCTTGGAAGTTGGCGATGAAGCGAGTGCACATCTCGTCCCAACAGGAAATTGTGCCAGGAGCCAGGTTCAGGAGCCAGGTGCAGGCACCATCCTTGAGCGCCATGGGGAACCAGTTCACCATGACCTTCTTGTCCCCGTTGGCGGCTTAGATACCCAGCTCGTAGAGCTGGAGGAACTCCGCAGGGTCAGCCGTGCCGTCGTAGCGTGGAGGCAGATCGGGCTTGAACTTGCCCCTCCAAGCTACGCTGCGCAGCTCGGCGGTGAAGGCACGACAGCCCGTAGTGGCCACAGGAGGCCTTTGGTGAAAAGGGCTTGATCTTGGAGGTCTCCACGCGCTGCAGCAGGAGCACGGTCATGACGTGCCGATGCAGGGAGCACGCGGGCAGCTTCTTGGGGACGAGGGATCTCTTGGCAGCCTGTTTCTTGTTGTGCAGGCACCGGACGCGGTGGGTCTCATCCCGGAGCCGCGCGCCGTGGAGCTAGGGCACCTTCTTGGGGAGGAGGTGGAGGAGGCACCTCCTAATCCACGCCTCCTGCGCAGGATGGAGGGTGAGGCAGCGAGAGAGAGGGCATAGGAGAGCCCCCTACAACGCTGACGAGCTCGGTGATGCGGGCGAGCCAGTCCTCGTAGAGGTCGTCGACGGGACGGTAGTGCAGGAGCTTTCGCGTTAGGAGCAGTGCGGCATGCGCGTCTGCAGGGGCACGACGGGCATGGGACGATGAAACGGCTGGAGTCAGCGACAGAGTGGCGGTGCGGCCCTCTCGCCGCACCGAAGGATGCAGGGATGAGGCCTGCTACTCATTCCCCGCCAGGCCGGTGGCAGCATTGGTGGCAGGCGACGGGGAACGATGGGGGCATCCACCGACGGGTGCCGTCTGAGTGACGCGGGTGGCGAGGGCAGGCCGGCGCTCGGCGCGGGCTCGACGAGCATCAGACATGGATGCGATGGACGGCGAAACGCAAGATCACGGAAGGCGTGATTCTGGCACACCCCTACCTGGCGCGCCAAATGTCGGATTTCGGGTTCTGGCAAACCCTTGAGGTTCGAACTCTGGGGTGCGCACGGAGATCACTCCCCCTAACGGCTCACGTCTCGTCGCCTCGCAAGAGATCTAGACTACACGAAGAACAACACAAGGGACACGAGGTTTATACTAGTTCGGGCCACCATTGTTGTGTAATACCGTACTCTAGTTTGTGGTGTGTGGATTGCCTCAGGGGCTGATGATGAACCATACAAAGGAAGAACAACCTCGCGAGGGGTGTTCTTGTGGTGGTGTTGTCCCTTCGGAGGGGTCGATACGAGATGCCTCTATACTATGGTGGCTAGTCCTATTTATAGAGCAAGGCCCTGGGCCTCTTCCCAAATATTGAGCAGGAAGGGCGCCAACAATTGGCCATTTTGAAGGGGAACATCTAGTACACTTATCCTGACTAAAGTTGGTCCTCGCCTGCCAAAGGCTCTGACGATGACGCCTTCCTGAGCTCCACGATGACCCCCGTCTTGCCGTTCTGCTGGTCTTGGTCTTGTTGCACCGAAATGGTAACCTTTGCCTGATGCCTTGGCCTGTGCTTGCCCCCTTTGCACCAAAGGGGAAACAAGGACACTGCCCAGGCCGGCGCCCGCCTGGCGCCCGCCTAGCTCCGATCGTCATGGCTTGCGTCACGGGCACCTCGTGAGGTACCCCGCCTTGATCTCTCCGCAACCTCGCGAGCCAGCCTAACGAGGCTGTGCCTGAGGAAGCTTCCTATCGTCCGCCCCGCGAGGCTTGGCCCCTTGCGAGGGTCTTGAACTCCAATCGATGAAGATGGGCCGCACTGGGCCCCCTACTTGAGCCACGCCGCAGGCCGCATGCAGGCAAGTCTGGGGACCCCCATTCCCAAAACATCGACAATGTTCCCTTTTGCACCGCCTTTCCTCCAGCTCTTTGGAGTGTTCCTCCGTCTCTCCTTGTCTCTGTGAAATGAAGGTCTCCACGTTGCTCCTCTCAGGCTAGCGGTAGTACTGCTTCTCAAAGCGGTACTACCGCAGGAGGCAGCGGTAGTACCGGGCTCCGGCATGGTAGTACCGTGAGCTCCAACTGTAGTACCACTCCTCAGGAGAGGTAGTATCGTGAGTTCTGGACTGGCGCCGCTGCTCAAGCGGTAGTAAGCGCGGATGTAATTTTTTACATCCGTGGTCTACGCGGTAGTACCGTGCTGCGGCGCGGTAGTACCGTGGCGCCTGGCCAGGTACAGCAGTAGGAGCAGAGGTAGGGGCGGATGTAAATTTTTACATCCGCACCCTTCACGGTAGTACCGCACCCCAGGTCGCGGTAGTTCCGTGTCAGATTTTCTCATGACAATATCTCAGCGGATGTAGTCACGGATGTATTTTTTTACATCTGTGCCTACTGGGCCTGGACTGTGGCTGTCCTACGGTAGTACCGTATGGGGCCGTGGTAGTACCGCACCTGCGGATCTACCGCGCCCTATCCATGCTATTTTATTCAGGTCTGGGCTCTGCCGCGCCCATGGTAGTACCGCGGTCCGCCGCGGTAGTACCGCAGGCCCATGCGGTAGTACCGCTCCTTTGGTGCGGTACTTCTGCTGGTCGCGGGCTGAGTGGTGGGTAACGGTTGGAATTGTCCCCCCACTATATAAGGGGGTCTTCGTCTCCAAGAAGACCCACCTCCTCCAATCCTAATCTCCATTGTTGCTCCAAGCTCCATTTTCGCCTAATCTCTCTCCCTAGCCAATCAAACTTGTTGATTTGCTCGGGATTGGGTGAGAAGGCCCCGATCTACACTTCCACCAAGAGAAATTTGATTCCCCCCACTAATCCCTAGCGGATCTTGTTACTCTTGGGTGTTTGAGCACCCTAGACGGTTGAGGTCACCTCGGAGCCATAGTCCATTGTGGTGAAGCTTCGTGGTGTCGTTAGGAGCCTCCAATTAAGTTGTGGAGATTGCCCCAACCTTGTTTGTAAAGGTTTGGTCGCCGCCTTCAAGGGCACCAATAGTGGAATCACGACATCTCGCATTGTGTGAGGGCGTGAGGAGAATACGGTGGCCCTAGTGGCTTCTTGGGGAGCATTGTGCATCCACACCGCTCTAACGGAGACGTACTTCCCCTCAAAAGGAAGGAAATTCGGTAACACATCCTCGTCTCCACCGGCTCCACTCTTGGTTATCTCGTGCCTTTACTTGTGCAAGCTTATTTGTGTTGTATCCCTTGCTTTCTTATGTGCTAGTTGTTATTGCATCATATAGGTTGGTCACATAGTTGCATATCTTGACAGCCTACTTTGATGCAAAGTTTAAATTGGTAAAGAAAAGATTAAAAATTGTTAGTTGCCTATTCACCCTCCCTCTAGTCAACTATATCGATCCTTTCAAGAAGATAACCCCTCAGGGAAGAAATCAAAGCATGGGCGTCATTGGCGCCGCTCTAAGCCCCGCCACAGCAACACCGGCACTGGAGAAGAAAACAATCCAGATGGCGCCGAAGAGGAATACAATCCTGATCAGCCTACCTTCAAGCAGGCCAAACAAGAACACGGGCAGGTCAGCCCAGATGAACAGGCGACAGACGGATAGTTGGAGGACGACAACTATATGCCTCCCTCGGAAGATGAGGTGAGCCTCGGTGATGACGAATTCAGCGTACCGGAGGATCCCATAGAGCAGGAGTGCTTTAAGCAATGGCTTATAGCCACTGTAAGAAGCCTGAAAAAGAAGCAGCAGCAGCTCCAAGCTGATCAAGATCTGCTCACAGACAGATGGACCGAGGTCCTGGCAGCCGAGGAATACGGACTCGAGCCCCCCACCAAGGGTTACCCAAAACATAAGTTGCTACCTCAGCTAAAGGAAGAGGTCGTAGAGCCTGCACTACCAGCACAAGACGAGGCTGACCGGCCACCTCGTGGCCGGGATAAAATGACGTACCAGCCCGCACCCCCATGCCAGTTCACTATGGCCCGGGGCAATACGCATGACCTGCGAGACATATTGGAAAACAACGGACAACCAAGATTGATCTACGGATCACGGGGGCGCGCCACAGCACATGACAATGACCGTCATGCCGGATACACTAATAATAAATCCGGCCGGGCCGAACATAACCGACCAGACTTAGTCGGACTGCGTCGTGACATAGCCCGACACAGAGGCGCCGCACACCCCCTCTGTTTCACTGATGAAGTAATAGATCATGAATTCCCAGAAGGGTTTAAACCTGTCAACATCGAGTCATACGATGGCACAACAGACCCCGCGGTGTGGATTGAAGATTTCCTTCTCCACATTCACATTGCTTGCGGTGATGATCTACATGCCATCAAGTATATCCCCCTCAAGCTTAAAGGGCCAGCCAGACATTGGTTGAATAGCCTGCTAGCGAACTCCATCGGCAGTTGGGAAAATCTTGAGGATGCATTCCTCGACAATTTCCAGGGCACCTACGTGCGACCACCGGATGCTGATGACTTAAGTCACATTACCCAACAGCCTGGAGAGTCGGCCAGAAAATTCTGGACTCGGTTCCTAACTAAAAAGAACCAAATTGTCGACTGTCCGGACGCCGAGGCCATGGCGGCCTTTAAGCATAATATCCGCGACGAGTGGCTCGGCCGACACCTCGGCCAAGAATAACCGAAGTCCATGGCGGCCCTCACGACACTCATGACCCGCTTTTGCGCAGGCGAGGACAGCTGGCTGGCTCGCAGTAACACCGCGCCAGGAAACTCCGGCACTCCAGATGTTCGTGACATTAATGGAAAGCCACGACACAATAGACATAAGCGTCAGAACAATGGAGACAATGCCAAAGATACGGTAGTCAATGCCGGATTCAGCAACTCCAAATCTGGTCAGCGGAAAAAGTTGTTCAAGAGAAACAATCTGGGATCGTCCAGTCTGGACCGCATACTCAACCGCTCGTGTGAGATTCACGGCACCCCCGACAAACCATCCAATCACACTAATAGAGATTGCTGGGTGTTCAAACAGGCCGGCAAGTTGAATGTTGAAAACAAGGACAAGGGGTTGCACAGCGATGACGACGAGCAGCCCCGGCATCCGAACACTGGGGGACAGAAGAAATTCCCTCCCCCCCCAGGTGAAAACGGTAAACATGATCTATGCCACCCACATCCCCAAACGGGAACGAAAGCGTGCACTTAGGGACGTCTATGCGATGGAGCCAGTCGCCCCAAAGTTTAACCCATGGTCATCCTGTCCGATCACCTTTGATCGTAGGGACCATCCTACCAGCATCCGCCACGGTGGCTCAGCCGCATTGGTCCTTGACCAAATCATCGATGGATTCCGTCTCACGCGAGTCCTTATGGACGGTGGCAGTAGCCTGAACCTGCTCTATCAGGACACAATGCGCAAAATGGGCATCGATCCCTCACGGATCAAACCAACCAAAACCACCATTAAAGGTGTAATTCCAGGGGTGGAGGCCCGCTGTACGGGCTCAATAACACTGGAAGTGGTCTTCGGATCTCCGGATAATTTCCGAAGCGAGGAATTAATCTTCGATATCATCCCTTTACGTAGTGGCTATCATGCACTACTGGGACGAACTGCGTTCGCTCCATTCAATGCGGTACCGCACTATGCATACATTAAGCTCAAGATGCCAGGACCCCGCGGGTTTATAATAGTCAATGGAAACACGGACCGTTCCCTCCGTACGGAAGAACACACTGCGACCCTTGCGGCAGAAGTACAAAGCAGCCTTCTTCGACAGACAGCCCATTCGGCAATAACAACCCCGAACACCGTCAAGCGAGTCTGGAGCACCCCACAGCAGGATGGTCAAGCATGCCAAGAGCTCGATTAGCAATCCGTCCTCCGCCCCAGCCCCACTAAGGAGGCATTTGTGCCACGCGTACACAACTATGCACTCAAAATACCATGGGCATAGGCGGAGGCGAGTCGACGATGCAGCTCACAGTGCGGTTTAGCCTCCATGAGGCCCGCACACCCTTCTCCTTTCTTTCTTTTCAGGACCCTACTTTCGGGCAGCCCCTTCGGAGAACCGGACTACCGGACTCATCACTGGGGGGAACACCAAGGAGGCAAGAGGCTTTGCACACAAGGGAATACCCAGGTGGTCTCTTTCAATGATCGTTATACCTGTTTTTACATACCTGCGTGCAGCCTACCCTTGGATAGGACATGTCAAATAGTCCTATTTGTTTCTGCTTAATGCATTAATTGTACACATATGCCTTGTCGTATTATCCAAATAACAATGGGAAATAGTATATAGCGTCAGCTTCTTATTACTATCTTCATATTTTCCCTTGAATATTTATTTAATGTTGGATCCGTACACTTTGGTACGATCAGTTTGCCAAGGGCTTTTTTGAGCCCCATAACATGGCAATAAAAGTCTGAACACTTTCGACAGTGCACCCCGAACTTATAGCATTATATGCATAAGCTCCGAATCATGTCTTGGATCAATAGTTGCGTTAGCCCGGCTCCCTTGTTTTGGTACCTTACGTTCCATTATATCGGCTAAGGTAGTGCAGGGAGAACTACTGTGATTGTGTCCCGGTTCTTCTGGACGAGCACCTCAGTAGAGAAAGCCGAAAACTCACTATCATGATTGATAACCCACAAGTGTAGGGGATCGCAACAGCTTTCGAGGGTAAAGTATTCAACCCAAATTTATTGATTCGACACAAGGGGAGCCAAAGAATATTCTTGAGTATTAGCAGTTGAGTTGTCAATTCAACCACACCTGGATAACTTAGTATCTGCAGCAAAGTGTTTAGTAGCAAAAGTGGTATGATAATAATGGTAACAGTAGCAACAGTAAAGATAAATGTTTTTGGGTTTTTGTAGTAGTTGTAATAGTAGCAACAGAAAAGTAAATAAGCGAAGGACAATATGTGAAAAGCTCGTAGGCAATGGATCAGTGATGGATAATTATGCCGGATGCGATTCCTCATGCAATAGTTATAACATAGGGTGATATAACTAGCTCCAATTCATCAATGTAATGTAGGCATGTATTCCGTAAATAGTCATACGTGCTTATGGAAAAGAACTTGTATGACGTCTTTTGTCCTACGCTCCCATTGCAGCGGGGTCCTAGCGGAAACTAAGGGATATTAAGGCCTCCTTTTAATAGAGAACCGGAACAAAGCATTAGCACATAGTGAATACATAAACTCCTCAAACTACGGTCATCACCGAGAAGTATCCCGATTATTGTCACTTCGGGGTTGTCGGATCATAACACATAATAGGTGACTATAGACTTGCAAGATAGGATCAAGAACACACATATATTCATGAAAACATAATAGGTTCGGATCTGAAATCATGGCACTCGGGCCCTAGTGACAAGCATAAGCATAGCAAAGTCATAGCAACATCAATCTCAGAACATAGTGGATACTAGGGATCAAACCCTAACATAACTAACTTGATTACATGGTAAATCTCATCCAACCCATCACCGTCTAGCAAGCCTACGATGGAATTACTCACGCACGGTGGTGGGCATCATGAAATTGGTGATGGAGGATGGTTGATGGTGACAACGGAAACGAATCCCCCTCTCCAGAGACTCGAACGGACTCTAGATCAGCCCTCCCGAGAGAGATTAGGGCTTGGCGGCGGATCCGTGTCGTAAAACGCGATGAAACTTTCTCTCTAATTTTTTTCTCCCCGAGACGGCATATATGGAGTTGGAGTTGAGGTCGGAGGAGGTCCAGGGGGCCCACGAGATAGGAAGCCTCGCCCTAGTGGGGGCGCCCCCTGTCTCGTAGACAGGCTGTGGGCCCCCTGGCATTAATTCTTTTGCCAAAAATTCTTATTAATTCCAAAAAGTGCCCCTGTGGATTTCCAGGACATTCCGAGAACTTTTCTTTTCTACACATAAAACAACATCATGGCAGTTCTGCTGAAAACAGCGGCAGTCCGGGTTAGTTTCATTCAAATCATGCAAGTTAGAGTCCAAAACAAGGGCAAAAGTGTTTGGAAAAGTAGATACATTGGAGATGTATCAACTCCCCCAAGCTTAAACCTTTGCTTGTCCTCAAGTAATTCAGTTGATAAACTGAAAGTGATAATGAAAAACTTTTACAAACTCTGTTTGCTCTTGTTGTTGTAACATGAAAAGCCAGCATTCAAGTTTCAGAAAATATTACGAACTAACCATACTCACAATAACACATAGGTCTCATAATTACTCACATCAATAACATAATCAGCTAGCGAGCCATAATAATAAAACTCGGATGACAACACTTTCTCAAAATAATTATAACATGATATAACAAAATGGTATCTCGCTAGCCCTTTCTGAGACCGCAAAACATAAATGCAGAGCACCTTTAAAGATCAAGGACTGACTAAACATTGTAATTCATGGTAAAAGAGATCCAGTCAAGTCATACCCAATATAAATCAATAATAATGAATGCAAATGACAGTGTGCTCTCCAGCGGGTGCTTTTTAATAAGAAGGATGATGATTCAACATAAAAGTAAATAGATAGGCCCTTCGCAGAGGGAAGCAGGGATTTGTAGAGGTGCCAGAGCTCGATTTTAAAATAGAGATTGAATAACATTTTGAGCGGCATACTTTCACTGTCAACGCAACAACTATGAGATGGTTGTATCTTCCAAGCTACATGCATTATAGGCAGTTCCCAAACAGAATGGTAAAGGTTTATACTTCCCCAACCACCAACAAGCATCAATCCATGGCTTGCTCGAAACAACGAGTGCCTCCAACATACAACAGCCCTGGGGGAGTTTTGTTTAATTATTTTGATTTGCTTTGATCTTTTTGGATCATGGGACTGGGCATCCCGGTTACCGGCCCTTTCTCGTGAATGAGGAGCGGAGTCCACTCCTCTTGAGAATAACCCACCTAGCATGGAAGATATAGGTAGCGCTAGTTGTAACATGAGCTGCTCGAGCATACAAAACAGAATTTCATTTGAAGGTTTGGAGTTTGGCACATACAAATTTACTTGGAACGTCAGGTAAATACCGCATATAGGTAGGTATAGTGGACTCATATGGAACAACTTTGGGGTTTAAGGAGTTTGGATGCACAAGCAGTATTCCCGCTTAGTACAGGTGAAGGCTAGCAAAAGACTGGGAAGCGACCAACTGAGAGAGTGACAACAGTCATAAACATGCATCAAAATTCATTTACACCGAGTACAAGCATGAGTAGGATATAATCTACCATGAACATAAATATCGTGAAGGCTATGTTGATTTGATTCAACTACATGCGTGAACATGTGCCAAGTCGAGTCACTTAATACATTCAAAGGAGGATACCATCCCATCATACCACATCATAATCATTCTAATAGCATGTTGCCACGCAAGGTAAACCATTATAACTCATAGCTAATCAAGCATGGCACAAGCAACTGTAATCTCTATTGTCATTGCAAATATGTTTACTTCATAATAGCTAACTCAGGAATGATGAATCATCATATTTACAAAAACAAGAGAGGTCGAGTTCATACCAGCTTTTCTCATCCCAGTAAGTCCATCATATATTGTCATTATTGCCTTTCACTCGCACGACCGAACGATGTGTATAATAATAAGAGTGCACGTGCATTGGACTAAGATGGAATCTGCAAGCATTCAACTCAAGAGAGAAGACAGATAATATAGGCTCTAAGTTAAATAAACAATCATGCATATAAGAGCCACTAAGCATTTTCAATATGGTCTTCTCGACCCCCAAAAGAAAGAAAAGAAAAGAAAACTATTTACACGGGAAAGCTCCCAACAAGTAAAAGAAGAACGATCTTTTTGGGTTTTCATTTTAACTCCTACTACAGGCAAGGAAATTAAACTAACTAAATTTTTTTTGGTTTTTCTTAAGGTTTATCAAACACACAAGAAGAAAACTAGAAAAAGAAATTTAAGCTAGCATGGATAATACAATGAAAGAGTATGAGCACCGACGACTAGTGTGTGAACATGAATGTAAAGTCGGTGAGAAATACATACTCCCCCAAGCTTAGGCTTTTGGCCTAAGTTGGTCTAGTACCAAGGACCGCCTAGCTGATATCCATAAGTGAAACTGGGGTAGTACTGAGATGCAGAGGCGACTGCCTCCTGAGCAGCAGCGTGTTGGCGAACTGCCTTCATTCCCCTCTCGTATTCAGCTGCTTCTTCCCTGGTGACAACATATCTTCCTTTTGCCTGATAATCAAAAAGGTAGGGAGCAGGAAGAGTAACAGGGACGACATTGCATCTATCATAGATTAGTCGATAATGGAGGAATTGTTCATTCCTCTCAAGAAAATGATGATAAAACATAGCTTCTTTATCCAAATAAACAGAAGGTACAATCATATATCCCTCTCGTGGAGCTATATTAAGAAAATTAGCCACACGGGTTGCATAAATTCCTCCAAAGAAATCTCCCCTTTTACTATTATTCTGCAACCTACATGCAACTATTGCCCCCAAGTTATAACCTTTATAACCTGACATAGCACTCTTGAGGACACAAAGATCAGGGGCACGCATGTGACATACCTCGTCCTTACCATTATTGCATCTACCAATAAAGAGAGCAAAGTAATGTATAGCAGGAAAATGAATGCTCCCTATGGTAGCTTGTGCTACGTCCCTAGATTCTCCCACAGTAATACTAGCAAGAAAATCTCTAAATTCATATTTGCGAGGATCATTGATATTACCCCACTGAGGGAGTTTGCAAGCAGTTGTGAAATCCTCTAAATCCATGGTATAAGATGTATCATAAATATCAAACATGACACTAGGAGAATTACGCGCAGAAATATATTCGAACCTCCGCACAAAGGAATCAGTCAATTGATAATATTGAGGACACTTATCTTGTAAGAAGTCCTCCAGCTCGGCATTATGCACATACGCGTCAAATTCTTCCTTGAAGCCTGCTTCGACCATAAAATCATCGGATGGCCACTCACAAGCCCGTACATTTGCGTCCCTTGGCAAATTATCATCTTGTTCACGTATAGCAATTCTTGGCCCTTTCTTTGCTGAGGAGCCTCCTTGGTACATTCTTCTAAGCATATTTCTTTTTTCTGAAAATTTCTGAAATTTAATAACTTCAAAATAAAAGTGGATAAAACTAAACAAGATTGATAGCAACTACTCCTACAAGTGCCTAGAGCCTATATCATGCATTGGAATTGCTTGGGACCTCAAACATTTAACATGCAAGCTCAAGAACATGGTCATCTATGCAGCAAAAATTTGCAATGAATAAAGCACTAGAACAAAAATTAATTGGACCAATGGAGGTGTCACATACCAAGCAACAATCTCCCAAAGCAGTTTTGTGAATGGAGCTTTGAGCTAAGAGATCGAAAATCACAGCAAAACGAGCTAGAACTCGTGCTTGAGCTGGATGGGGATTTTTTTGGGTAGAAGATGAAGTGTGTGGGTGCTGGCATAAGTGGAGTGGAGCCACCAGGGGCCCACGAGACAGGGGGGTGCGCCCTCCTCTCTCGTGGCCTGGTGCTTGCCCCTCCTGCAGTGTTTTCAGTGCCTAAAATCCTCAAATATTCTAGAAAAAATCATACTAAATTTGCAGGGCATTTGGAGCACTTTTATTTTTGGACTATTTTTTAATGCATGGATAAATCAGTAAACAGACGGATAATACTATTTTTGCTTTATTTATTCTAAATAACAGAAAGTAAAAGGAGGGTACAGAAGGTTGTGCCTTCTAGTTTCATCCATCTTGTGATCATCAAAATGAACCCGCTAACAAGGTTGATCAAGTCTTGTTAACAAACTCATTCCGAATAACACGGAATTGGAGAAATTTTGAATAACACTAAGTTACCTCAACGGGGATATGAATATCCCCAACAATAAGAATATCATACTTTTTCTTGACAGTAGGAAGAGGAAATTCGAAGCCTCCAAACATGATAGTTGGAACTTTTTCAATAGAATTGATGCTGTGAACTTGAGATTGTTTCCTCGGAAAGTGTACCGTATGCTCATTACCATTAACATGAAAAGTGACATTGCCTTTGTTGAAATCAATAACAGCCCCTGCAGTATTAAGAAAAGGTCTACCAAGGATAATAGACATACTATCGTCCTCGGGAATATCAAGAATAACAAAGTCCATTAAGATAGTGACATTTGCAACCACAACAGGCACATCCTCACAAATACCGACAGGTATAGCAGTTGATTTATCGGCCATTTGCAAAGATATTTCAGTAGGTGTCAACTTATTCAATTCAAGTCTACGGTATAAAGAGAGAGGCATAACACTAACACCGGCTCCAAGATCACATAAAGCAGTTCTGACATAATTTCTTTTAATGGAGCATGGTATAGTTGGAACACCCGGATCTCCAAGTTTCTTTGGTATTCCACCCTTAAAACTGTAATTAGCAAGCATGGTGGAAATTTCAGCTTCCGGTATCTTTATTTTATTTGTGATGATATCCTTCATATACTTAGCATAGGGATTTACTTTAAGCATATCACTTAAGCGCATACGTAAGAAAATAGGTCTAATCATTTCGGCAAAGCGCTCAAAATCCTCATCATCTCCTTTGACTTGGATGGTTTAGGAGGAAAGGGCATGGGTTTCTGAACCCATGGTTCTGTTTCTTTACCGTGCTTCCTAGCAACAAAATCTCTCTTATCATAACGTTGATTCTTTGATTGTGGGTTATCGAGATCAACAACAGGTTCAATCTCTTCATCATTATCTTTGCTAGATTGAGCATCAACATGAACATTATCATTAACATTATCACTAGGTTCATGTTCATCACCTGATTGTGTTTCAGCTTCAGAAATAGAAATATCATTGGGATTCTCAGGTGTGTCTACAGTAGGTTCACTAGAAGCATGCAACGTTCTATCGTTTTTCTTCTTCTTCTTTTTAGAAGAACCAGGTGCCTCTAAATTATTTCTCTGAGAATCTTGCTCGATTCTCTTAGGGTGGCCTTCAGGATACAAAGGTTCCTGAGTCATTCTACCAGTTCTAGTAGCCACTCTAACAGCAAATTCATTTTTATTATTTAATTCATCAAGCAGATCATTTTGAGCTTTGAGTACTTGCTCAGCTTGAGTAGCAACCATAGAAGCACATTTGCTAACACGGTGAAGTTCATCTTTGACTCTAGCCAGGTTATCGCCTACGCGTCCTATCTCGAAAGCATTATTCTTTAACTCTCTACCAATATAGGCATTAAAACTTTCTTGTCTAGCCATAAAGTCATCAAATTCATCTAAGCATGGGCTATGAAATTTAGTAGAGGGTATTTCAACTTTATCATATCTATAGAGAGAACTTACCTTTACTACCTATGTCGGGTTATCAAGACAATGTGGTTCTTCAGGTGGTAAATTAAGACCATGTATTTCTTCAATAGGAGGTAAATTCTTAACATCTTCAGCTTTAATACCTTTTTCTTTCATTGATTTCTTTGCCTCTTGCATATCTTCAGGACTGAGAAATAAAACACCTCTCTTCTTTGGAGTGGGTTTAGGAATAGGCTCAAGAGTTGGCTCAATTGGTTCAGGAATTACTTCAGGAACTAGCTCAGGAAGAGTCCAATTATTTTCATTAGTCAACATATTATTCAATAATATTTCAGCTTCGTCGACTGTTCTTTCCCTGAAAACACAACCAGCACAACTATCCAAGTAGTCCTTGGAAGCATCGGTTAGTCCATTATAAAAGATATCAAGTATTTCATTTTTCTTAAGAGGATGATCGGGCAAAGCATTAAGTAATCGGAGAAGCCTCCCCCAAGCTTGTGGGAGACTCTCTTCTTTGATTTGCACAAAATTATATAGTTCCCGCAAAGCAGCTTGTTTCTTATGAGCAGGGAAATATTTAGCAGAGAAGAAATAAATCATATCCTGGGGACTACGCACACAACCAGGAGCGAGAATTATACCAAGTCTTAGCATCATCCTTTAATGAGAACGGAAATATCTTAAGGATATATAAATAGCGAGACTTTTCATCATGAGTAAATAGGGTGGCTATATCATTCAACTTGGTAAGATGTGCCACAATTGTTTCAGATTCAAGGCCATAAAAAGGATCAGATTCAACTGAAGTAATAATCTCAGGATCAACAGAGAATTCATAATCCTTATCAGTAACACAGATAGGTGAAGTAGCAAAAGCAGGATCGAGCTTCATTCTAGCATTAAGAGACTGCTGCTTCCATTTAGCTAATAATATCTTAAGATCATTTCTATCATTGCAAGCAAGAAATTCCATAGCAGCTGCTTCATTCATAACATAACCCTTAGGAACAACAGGTAATACATAATCATTGGGGGAACGTTCATCATCACTATCATCAATAATAGGTTCTTCAATATTTTCTTTACCCCTAACTCTAGCAAGTCGTTCATCTAGAAATTCACCTAATGGCAAAGTAGTATCACACACAGAAGTAGTTTCATCATGCATAGCAGAAGTGGCATCATCAATAACATCCGACATATCAGAATTCATAGCAGTAGCAGGTTTAGGTGTCGCAAGCCTACTAATAACGAAAGGAGAATCTAGTGCAGAGCTAGACGGCAGTTCCTTACCTCCCCTCGTAGTTGAGGGCAAAATCTTGGTCTTAGCTTCTTTCAAGTTCTTCATAGTGATCAACAGATATAAATCCCAAGTGACTCAGAGAATAGAGCTATGCTCCCCGGTAACGGCGCCAGAAATTAGTCTTGACTAGTCGTCAACCCGTGCATTCGCACAGGCTAGCATGAGAATGTTATCTTTGAGCAATGTTGAACATACATTATAATTCATCTATTATTTGTTTTTTGTGGAAATTATCTATTATTATTTAATGGTGGTTTTTTAGTTACTTAATCATTTTAGTATGGCAGCAATCATTATTATTCACAGAAGGCCCGACATGGCTTCCCATGTATCCATTTCTTTGAACATTGGTTTCTGAATTTATTCCACTTGGTGCACGTTGTATAAGATACTTAGCTTTAGTGTATAACTTTAAATTTGGTTGAACTCTAGGATGAAAAAAAAATTAGTTGCACCTCTATGGTCCATGTATTACATATTCTGTTTGCATTTGTAGCAATGCGTATCATCATGTATGATTTATGCTTATCTATAATTCTATATCTCCTCATTGTAAAACTAATTTTAAATTATAATATAAATTATTGGCTGATGTACCTTATGGGTTGGCAATGCAGATCATTGGTTGCTGCACCTTATTTTGACCAGTCATTGATCTAATTACATTGTTAATTTGTAACCTAAACAAAGTGTACAGATGAATTTGAACATTCTATGTGACTCTAGCTCAAGGAATAGACACCTGGGAGAGCACTGTACTTCTTCAGATGTCAAGGTGTGCTAGGTTGCGAACTATATTATGCTTGGTAGCGAGGAGAGCAGATGGCTAGTGCAAAATAGCCGATTTTCGTCTTAAGTATTCTGGTACCAGTGTTGCATGTTTAGTATTTTTTACCTTAGGTCATATGCTCTCTCTTGATATAGCAAGCAGCACGGGTGGATTGAACTCTTCACGCACTCAACATATACGACAACTATCTGCTCTTTACTAAGAGGCGTATTAGGAACTTAGTGACATAGATGAAAGGGACTAACACCAAAGTATATATGTAAAGCTCAAGTCTCATGTTCTTTTCACATTCGTAATAGTAGAAGTGATTACCATTTTTTCCTTTTCTCGTATTTGCCACATCCTATGTAGTACCACTCATAGAATGTAGTAATTGATTTAATTGTTGGTTCGGTAGTATAGGAACACTTACCTGCTATCAAAAGAAATACAAACATGTCAATTTTCTAACAGTTGTTGCTGTTACTAAGACAACATGTCCCAAAGAATCTTCATCAATTTGGTTGACCTTCTCACCATATAGTCTAACCTTAATTTATCCATAAATGTATATTCCAAGAGTGGTATATATTAGCAATGAACCATGATACACATACGCATATTTTTGATTTGCAGCCATGTATTTGTATGTATTTTTTCTTCCAGTATACTCACCCAATTAGAAGGGCAATATCTCCACATGTTCGAAGTACCATGAATAGTCTGTGTTTCTCCCATATATCCGATGTAAGTTGCTATGCCAATGACATATGCTAAATAAGTTGGTGTTAGTATGCAAAAAAAAATCATTTATAAAATATAGTCATACCGATAAGTAAATCTTCTGGCCATCTCTCATGTGGAAAGAATTCAATTCTAGGAAATCTGAAGCACTATTATGAGGATATATTTGAGACCTTTTACCTCTCGTGTGCAAGAAAATAAGCATCTTGTTGCCTTCAACTGGATGGAAATTCAAAGCACATGCTACCCTAAAATCGTATCTAATGTAGTCTAAACCTTCTTGTATCAACGGCCTAAACTTGGTAACCAGTCATCTGACCTCTTCATGATAAATTCGTAGTTGTTGAGCATAATAGCTTCCCATAAACTGCGTTAAGTATAATCACACCCCATAGTTTTAGACCCTAAATTCCAAAAAATGTAGAAAGCAAAACTTTTATATAACAGATCAAAGTAATATGAATTTTGAAGATTATTCAAGTTGCAAATCAGAAAGTAAGGAGTTCTAAAATTATTGAATCAAATGTTGGTTGTCCTGTTCCTGTAAGCAATATAAACTGCATATTCTCACAACATGATTGAAAAATGCTACAGCAAATCGCTAGAAAATAATTGGACAGAAGATGATTCACTAATCAGAATCCAATGTTAAAGTTCAGATAGATTCAAGAATAAATCGGGAAAAGAAAAAAAATACCTAAACTTCAACTTGTTTTAACACATCGTTGCGATAGTCACAACATGGTAAAGAGCCACATCGTTTGCCTCTCCCATCTCACACATTACACTCTATGTTTTCTTCCATGTCACCAAAAGGGGAATAGTATTTTTGTCAGTAAGATTGAACATAATAAATCCATATAATGATGACAGAGAAGCCTCTTCCAACCTTCTAGTAATAAACAACTATCGTAAGCCCAACTGGGTATAAATTAAGAAGCTTAAGTAGTCAGAAACTCAGAATAAGAAAAACTTAAGCAAACAGGGAGAAAGTAGGACACACATGGATAGAATTGGAGAGGAGCGACACGTAGCACTAGTGCTGGTTTCTTAAAGTGCTGGACCCTGTACTCCTGGATCTCCCCAACTACAAATACGGATCTGTTGAATGGTTAGAAACTTACTCAAGTGTTGGTCCGGTATGGGCTTTTCTTTAAATGAGATGATCCGTTCAGCTGCAACGTACTTTCCTGTGAAAGAAATCTGCAAAAACTGGCTCCATTTGCCTGTTGTGATGTTGCCTGAACCGATCTACATCACTACATGTATAAAGCTAGCTTGTGAAAAACAAAACAATCAACCTGCAATAACACATGCCAAAATACATAATGCCAGAATCAATATATGGCTGAAGACAAATAATGATATGTGTGCGTGCATGCATGCACTGTACGTGACTCAATCAGCTAGCTGCCATTTACTTGCCTGTTTTCCCCCGTCCGGTCAGTTATAGAAGTAGTCGAGTTAGCTTCTGTATGTGCGTGATGCTGTTAAGAACTCTGCTTGTTGCATCGGCGAGGTCGGGCTGTACCACCACAGTAGAGGCGAAATTTGGAACACTTCTTCTTCTTCTTCAACCAAAGACGTCCTGGAGAGCTGGCAGACATGTTAGACTTGGACTCGGAGATTGGATCGGAGGCTTCCAACGAAGGGGTACACCAAATCAGATCCTAATGTGATTCAACGGTTTAGAACCGGATCGGATCAGTGCATCCATGTATGGAAGAACCTATAAGTAGCCATCTTTGTACTCCTAGTCTGTCAGATGTTCTAGATCAAAGCAGTGCATGATTGGACTTTGAAGATGTGAGAGTATGGTTACCTGAGATCAGAGAGATTTGTGTTGGAGCGGCATATACTGCAGGATCTCCATGTAGGTTGGGGGTAGAACTGGGCCTGGATGCACACAGTTCATGCTGAGACATGCTAGCACACGAGAAGTTCGAGGCTCATTATCCATCTTGCATCGCCATACCTGGTATCAATGGGAGTTTAGGTCCAGATGATTTTTTTTCTTTTTGAGTTGAACCCAATCTTGATGAGGACCTCAAATTTGAGGCAATAAGATGTTGATCAACTGGATCCATGCCGCCAAACTTGCTTGCTTCAAGTTGGAGGGAGATGATTCGTTTGTTTTCCGTCCAGGAAGAGAGAGGATGGAGAGGAAGGGTCGGTCGGGGGAGAGAGAGAGGATGATACGGGGAAGAGAGAACACGGAGAGATAGATGGAATGTGTGTTCGCACGGGGGGAGAGATATTCAGGAATACAGAGGGCAGGTGGAATTAGTTTTTTTGCAACCTATGGATTTTTTTATAGAGGATGCCATGAGTCGATCTACACCGTAATAATTTGGTCCCCACCAGATTAACGGCTCGTAAATTCTAATTATTGTGGGAATTTTTAGGGAGTCACAAATTAATATAGGTATAGATAACCCACAAGTGTAGGGGATCGCAACAGCTTTCGAGGGTAAAGTATTCAACCCAAATTTATTGATTCGACACAAGGGGAGCCAAAGAATATTCTTGAGTATTAGCAGTTGAGTTGTCAATTCAACCACACCTGGATAACTTAGTATCTGCAGCAAAGTGTTTAGTAGCAAAAGTGGTATGATAATAATGGTAACAGTAGCAACAGTAAAGATAAATGTTTTGGGGTTTTTGTAGTAGTTGTAACAGTAGCAACGGAAAAGTAAATAAGCGAAGGACAATATGTGAAAAACTCGTAGGCAATGGATCAGTGATGGATAATTATGCCGGATGAGATTCCTCACGCAATAGTTAGAACATAGGGTGAAATAGAACTAGCTCCAATTCATCAATGTAATGTAGGCATGTATTCCGTAAATAGTCATACGTGCTTATGGAAAAGAACTTGTATGACATCTTTTGTCCTACCCTCCCGTTGCAGCGGGGTCCTAGTGGAAACTAAGGGATATTAAGGCCTCCTTTTAATAGAAAACCGGAACAAAGCATTAGCACATAGTGAATACATGAACTCCTCAAACTACGGTCATCACCGAGAAGTATCCCAATTATTGTCACTTTGGGGTTGTCGGATCATAACACATAATAGGTGACTATAAACTTGCAAGATAGGATCAAGAACACACATATATTCATGAAAACATTATAGGTTCAGATCTGAAATCATGGCACTCGGGCCCTAGTGACAAGCATGAAGCATAGCAAAGTCATAGCAACATCAATCTCAGAACATAGTGGATACTAGGGATCAAACCCTAACAAAACTAACTTGATTACATGGTAAATCTCATCCAACCCATCACCGTCCATCAAGCCTACGATGGAATTACTCACGCACGGTGGTGAACATCATGAAATTGGTGATGCACTAGTAGAAAAAGGATCTAATATGAGTAACATTAGTACCGGTTTGCATATGAGCCGGCACTAATGCGTCCATTAGTGCCGGTTCAAATGACAAGGTGGGAGGAGACCTTTAATACCGGTTCATTGCGAATCTTTAGTACCGGTTCGTGCCACAAACCGGTACTAAAGATGCTGGTCGGGCACCAGCATTTTTTGTACCGGTTCGTGGCACGAACCGGTACTAAAGAGGTTGTGGCAGGGGCTATTTTTAGTCCGACATCGCTCCCTTAGCAAAAATTTGACCATCTTAAATATGTTACTTCTCAAACTATCACAAGCATTTGGTCTTCATTGAACTCTATGTGGAGGATCTGAGGGTGCAATAGGAGTCTTCGCCGGTTCTTAAATCGGTGGTAGATTCCTATTGATAATTTAGATTCTATACAAAAAGATCATTGATGATCAATGAATTTCTTATGTATTTCTGTGTAGCACTAGCGCGTTTTGGCTGAAAGGCTGTACTGATCAATATATTTTTTCTGTGTTACTTCTCAAACTATATAAAAAGGAAGAAAAGAGGAAGAAGAAGAAGAAGAAGAAGAAGAAGAAGAA
>NC_041391.1:64915437-64916568 GCF_002162155.2 Triticum dicoccoides
GCAAAAAAGGAATAACTATATATTAAATTAATCAAAAATAAATAGAAGAAAATAAATACTATTCAGAAAAAAATAGAAGAAAAAAATAAAGCAGAAAAGGAATAACTATATAAAAAATTACTCAAAAATAAATATAAGAAAATAAATACTATTCAGAAATAAAAAGAAGAAAAAAATAAAGAAGAAAAGGAATAACTATATAAAAAATTACTCAAAAATAAATAGAAGAAAATAAATACTATTCAGAAATAAATAGAAGAAAAAAATAAAGCAGAAAAGGAATAACTATATAAAAAAATTACTCAAAAATAAATAGAAGAAAATAAATAATGCAGAAAAGAAAATAATTTATAAAAAACATGTTGGGGCGCTGTCCAGTGGGCCTGCCAGACCTTGGGTGTGCAAATACATGCTCAGTAGGGCCAGCAGGCTCACAGGGCAGCGCGCCCTAATTAGGCCCAGAAGCCTGCTATATAGAGGAGTTCGAAAGGGCAGCCGCGGCTGGGTTTATAAACCAGTGCGGCTGCCTTTCGCTCGGCGAGGTGGGACTAAATGTAGCGCACTGCGGGGTGGCAGCGCACGGGCATTAGTACCGGTTGGAGGTTCCAACTGGTACTAATGTGTTGCCCTTTAGTACCGGTTGGAGCCACCAACCGGTACTAAAGGCCCACGTTTCCCGTCGCTTGGGCTGGCCAAAATTGGACTTTAGTACTGGTTGGAGCCACTAACCGGTACTAAAGGCCCATCCTATATATATGGCACTTATGAAAATTCAGTTATCGTCGCCAGTTCGTTCCACTTTTCTCACGCGTGCGAGTCTCGATCTCGACGACGCTGACGCCGCCGCGCCGCCGTGTCGTCGCCCTCCCCGCCCCCGACGTCGTTCGTCATTGTCGCCGCGCGCCCCCGCCGCCCGTCGTCGTCGCCGCGCCCGCTCGTCTCGCCGTCCCCGGCCGCCGCCGGCCCGTCTCGTCGCCGTCCCTGGCTGCCGCCGCCCGTCTCGTCGCCGTCATCGGCCCCCGCCGCCCGTCGTCGCCGCCCGCCCGTACGTGCCCGTCCCGCTCCATACATGCACACACACACACTACACACACACACACACATACATACACACACACATGTACACACACA
>NC_041391.1:64916978-64998005 GCF_002162155.2 Triticum dicoccoides
ATATAGAACTACTTTATTTTAGTATATGCTTAGTTTGAACTAGTTGAATTAATATAACTAGTTTATTTTTAGTAAATATTTAGTTGAACTAGTTTAATTAATATATAGAACTACTTTATTTTAGTATATGCTTAGTTTGAACTAGTTGAATTAATATAACTAGTTTATTTTTAGTAAATGTTTAGTTGAACTAGTTGAATTAATATATATAGAGAACTAGTTTATTTTTAGTAAATGTTTAGTTGAACTAGTTGAATTAATATATAGAACTACTTTATTTTAGTATATGCTTAGTTTGAATTAATATAACTAGTTTATTTTAGTAAATGCTTAGTTGAATTACTAGAAGCAGTTGAATTAATTGAATTAGTAAGTGATTAATGTTTCGCCTAATATGAACATAGGAAATGTCGTCTGACGATGGAAAATATTTCATTATGTGCGATTACTGTGAAGACCAGCGCGGCCAGTGCGACAGAAATTTCCTTGTTGATGGTAGGCGATTCAGCATCAAGCTGGATGAGACTTTCGAATTCGATACAGTAAGTCACAACGACAAAGTCTGTTTTCGTAATTAAGCATGACTTATATATGCTTCATTTGCCTGACTTATAATTTTTAATTTTCACTATTCTACTAGCGCATCCCGTGCCATGCAAGAATTTTTGTCTTGGATAAGATAGGTTTCAAAGATATGGAAACTATGGAGGTAAAGAGAGCTTACCTGAAAACTGAGCATGATGGTTATACTTTCAACGTCAAAGTATACAATACACACACGTACACATATTTTGAATACAAAACTTGGCAAGCACTATGCAAGGCTTATGCATTTGAGCCTGGTATGGTTATCACCTTTGATATTCGTCCGGAAGATGATATTGAAGGTAATAGCGACATATGGGTCGATGTGTAGAGGCCTCCAGTTCTATCATTATGTGAGTTCTTCTCAACTATATTTTTGTCTTTGATATTGCTTATTCAAAAATAACTGACAACTAATTTCTATTGACAGCTTATCTCCACTCAACCAAACATGTCCGGCGCTTGGTAGATAGGACCTACTACTGTCCCGGAGCTGAACTAAACTGCGAGGAGATAAGTCATTATGTTTCATGGCTTGAGGATCTTCATATTGTCAAGACAAATTTTCTTCCTGCACTTAGAAATGTTAGTACTCAAAATGTGTGACCAATAGTGATGGTATTGAACTATGGTCACATCTATTTAGGAATGATGGTAAGATATTTACTATTTGTCCTCATTGCATATTTTGCATACATAATTTTTTTGCTTAACTTTCATTGCTAAGTATATTAATTAAGTACTATACAATGTTCTTCAACAGGGACTCCCAATGACAGTTGTGCCTCAGGGGATCGAGACTAAAGGTCAGATGTCAATTGTTAGCTTACGGCCAAGATATCCTGCATTGCACATGAATGCATTCAGGATTTCTAGAAGCGATGAATGCTTAATAGTGAAAGATTGGAGGAAAATTGTTAATGATCGCAGAGAAGTACTAGGGGGCAGCAATGAGAAGCGCGGCCCACAATTAGGAGACAGGTTCATCGGCATGCTCTAGTATGATCAATCAGGAGAGCTATACATGTTCTATGCTATTTTACCAGAGAGAGAGTAGCTAGCAGGAGTGATTTAGCTAGTTCTTCATGCCGCTCTTAATTAGTACTTGTCCTTTCATGTCCGGTGTTCTTCGTTCTGAACTTAAGTGATTTGCTTTTGTGGTGTTATATATATATGAACGCTTATAATATCATGACAATCATGTTGAACTCGATCGATAATATTTTTGCTTCTGGTATACAAGTGAATGTTTCTTCTTTAAGCTAGTAGTGCTGGTGGTGATTAGATAGCTAGTTAATTATTATATCATTTGATGAAAGAAACCGCAGATTAGTTTCAGCTGGATGAATCCTACCTAGCTAAGTGATCAAGTATATGCCATATCCGTATATATTATATCGTTGATCAAGTATAATATGGATATGGCATATACTCTAGCTAGCTAGCTATATATAGAGATATCCAATAATGCATCCAGTCGAAACTAATCTGTGGTACTTTCACCTAATGATTTAACAACTCATTATAATATAAAACAATCACTAAATTAAATTGAAAACACAAAATTAAAGAAAAATTAAAAAAAAACACCCAAACATTTAGTACCGGTTGGTGTTACCGACCGGTACTAATGCTCTCCACACAAACGGGCCTGGCTCGTGCCACGTGGTGGCACTTTAGCACCGGTTCGTGATGAACCGGTACTAAAGGCCGGGGACCTTTAGTCCCCACTCTTTAGTGCCGGTTCGCCAACCGGCACTAAAGGCCGTCATGAACCGGCACTAAAGCCCGGTTCTGCACTAGTGATGGAGGATGGTTGATGATAACGATGGTGATGAATCCCCCTCTCCGGAGCCCCGAACGGACTCCACATCAGCCCTCCCAAGAGAGATTAGGGCTTGGCGGCGGCTCCGTGTCATAAAACGTGATGAAACTTTCTCTCTGATTTTTTTCTCCCCGAGACGGAATATATGGAGTTGGAGTTGAGGTCGGAGGAGGTCTAGGGGGCCCACGAGATAGGAGGCCGCGCCCTGGGGGGCACCCCCCCTATCTCGTGGCTAGGCTGTGGGCCTCCTGGCATTAATTCTTTCGCCAAAAATTCTTATTAATTCCAAAAAGTGCCTCCGTGGATTTCCAGGACATTCCGAGAACTTTTCTTTTCTACACATAAAACAACATCATGGCAGTTCTGCTGAAAACAGCGTCAGTCCCGGTTAGTTTCATTCAAATCATGCAAGTTAGAGTCCAAAACAAGGGCAAAAGTTTTTGGAAAAGTAGATACGTTGGAGACGTATCAATGATGCGGCGAGAGCTGGTCGCTGTTTGAGAGGTACTAAATCCTTAAAGATTTTTTCCGCTTAAGGCGAGGAATCAGCCTGTTCGATTTAGGCGTGTATAGCGCCCCAGTTCGGCCTTCCGAATACTAGGGGCTTCGCCGAAATTTAAAATTATAAACTTCTATGGCCAAGTGAGAGTTATAAAGCCGCATAGTCCGATTGCCTCGCTCGCTGCGCCAAACACCTCCTTAAAGGACCAAAAACTTGGATAAAGAGTGTTTGGTTTTCCACGAACACCCCAGTACTAGCTACACGGGGGCGGAAGCCGAGGACTGGCCTACTCTTAGAATTTTATAAACGGTCGCACAGAAGGTAATATTTTAAATCAACAAAGTGTTATATAGCGTAAACAAACTCGTTCTCATATTACAAAGACGACACGAGTACATTCACTCAAAGATTAAGTTCTTGGCGCATTCATCAGCCACAAGGCGAGCGCCTTTCATAATGCCATCATAATATTTCTCGGGGTAGCGATGCTCCTTACCCTCCGGGGGGCCATCCTTCACTAGCTTCACAGCATCCAGTTTGGCCCAATGCATCTTCGCACGGGCGAAGGCCCGGCGGGCACCCTCAATGCAGACGGACTGCTTGATATCTTCAAGCCACGGACAGGCACTTACCATCTGCTTTATAAGGCTGAAGTAGCTGTCGGGCAGGGGCTCACCAGGCCACATCCGGACTATGAGGTCCTTCATGGCCAATTCGGCCGCCCTGTGGAGTTCGACCAATTGCTTCAGTTGGTCACTCAGAGACATTGGGTGTTTGGCTCCGGTATACTGGGACCAGAAAAGCTTCTCCGTCGAGCTCCCCTCTTCAGCACGGTAGAACTCCGCGGCATCTGATATGCTGCATGGCAGATCTGCGAATGCCCCTGGAGAGCTCCGAATGCGGGTGAGTAAAAGAAATGTCTCCTCCACATGCTTGCTTTGCATAATGAATGCCTTACCCGCCGCTATCTTCTTGGCCTCCTAGATTTCCTGGAGGGTCTTTTGGACTTCGGCCTTGGCATCTTTCACGCTCTCGAGGGCTTTGGCAAGCTCGGACACTTGCGTCTTGAAGTCATGCTCCAAGGACTCGAACTTCTTACCGAACTCCTGGAGCTCTTGCTGTACCTCCCCCACCCGAGCATCTTGTTTCTCATGCTCGGTGCGCTCTGTGGCCGCCTTGGCTTCGGCTTCGGACAGCGCTTTCTTCAGGGTTGCCACTTCGGTCGCCGCCCCTATTAAAAATCATAATGCTTTTTTGTTAGCATCATCAATTTTCTCCTCTACACGACACACGGACGGGGTATCACTTACCTTTGTTCTCCTCGAGCTGCCTCTTCACGAGGCCAAGCTCCTCTTCGGCCTGCCCCAGGTCTTGCCTGAGTCCGGCGACCTCAGCTATGCGCGCAGCAGCGGTCAGCAGTAGCGCATGCTTATTAACATAGACAAGTACTGTCAGACTCCTGCGGATTAAAAATTGACCCTCCGTTTGGCTTTTTCTTTCCGAACACCAAACAGAGTATCAGGGGCTACTGTCTATCGGGTGATATTTTCTCACACTTTTCATTACTTACCTCAAAGCCTGTTAGAAGACTGGTGCAGGCTTTGGCCAATCCGCTTTTGGCAGACCGGACCTTCTCAAACACCGTGCTCATTAGAGTACGGTGCTCTTCGTCAATGAAAGCGCTGCGAAGCACTTCCAGCAAATCATCTGATGCCTCCGGCTGGGTGGAGGTCATCGGCACGGCTGGCTCGCCCTCCTTAGTGAGGGGCTTCTCACTTGAATCCAGAACTCATGAAGGCTCTGGTGCATTAACCGGCGGGGAGCCAGACTTGCTGTGGCTCCCGTCCGCATAATCCATGGGGATCTTACCCCCCATGTTCCCGGCGTCTGGGATTTTGCCTTGGGGCGTCTCCGGAACCGTCGCCCCCTGCTCTGGTGTCCTTTGGGACAACACCTCAGTGTCATCCGCGGGTCATGGGGAGGTGGCCGTCGGGAGTGAATCCATCTCCGACACACTCAAGGACCCATCCGAAGAGGATACCCTGAGATTGGACCTGGCCAGACTGCATATACGTGTTCGGTGTCATTACGAACCAGAAAGTTAGAGTCGCCGAAAGTATTACCGAGTGCGGATACTTACGACTACGCCTGGGGCTTCCTCCTAGGCAGCCACTCCTCCTCGTTGTAGGCGGTTGTGGTGGAGTGGTCCGGAAGGGATACATTTCCCTTCTTCGGCATCCTAGCCTCCCCCTGTGGGGCGACTTTCCTTTTCTTCTCCTCTCCTGTGCGGGGAGGGGGCATTTCTTTGTGTTTCTCCCCGTATCCATGGGAGGAATCTGCCTCACCGTCTTCTGACGACAAGTCTATTACGGCCTGGAGCCGGGGACCCTTCCTGGTCCCCGCGACCACTTTCTTGGACCCTTCGGCCTCCCCGGATGGGGTGGCCCTCTTCCTCTTCTTCTCCTCCCCTTCGTGGGAGGAGTGCACCTCATCGTCCTCAGGCGAGGCATCCGGTGCAACCTCGCGTCGGAGACCCTTCCTGGTCCCCGTGGCCTTCTTTTTGGCCTTCTTCTCTGGCACCTTATAAGGCGCCGGAGGCAGCATTTCCGTCAGGAGTGCGGTCATTGGATCTTCGGGCAGCGGAGCCGAACAGTCGATCTGCTCTGCCGTCTTCAAGTATCCTGTTTTGTCAGCATGATGACTTAAAATCCTCTCATGAATATGCTGGGAAAGGTACATCTTGTGATGGTTAGAGGACTTACCGAATTGGGGAGGCGCTTTGCGCTGAGCCCGCGGTCCTTGGAAATGGGAGGAGGAACTTCGCAGGTCTTGAACAACACCTTCTAGACGTCCTTATGCATCGTGTCGAAGAGCCCATGCAGCATCTGGTGTTTGGCCGGATTGAACTCCCACATATTGAATGACCGTCTTTTACGTTGAAAAGCTTGATCTTCTTGTCCCTCATACTTTTGATGCAGGTCTCGAGTCCGGTCAGCTCCATAGGTTCGCCCCAGGCCAGGCCCTTCTTTTCCCAAGAGGTGAGCCGCATGGGGATTCCGGATCGGAATTTGGGGGCCGCCACCCAATTGGCGTCGCTCGGCTCGGTGATGTAGAACCACCCTGATTGCCACCCTTTCACGGTCTCCACAAAGGAGCCATCAAGCCATGTAACGTTGGGCATTCTGCCCACCATGGCGTCTCCGCACTCCGCCTGCTGGCCGCTAACAATCTTCGGCTTCACGCAGAAGATTTTCAGCCACAGGCCAAAGTGGGGTCTGATGCGGAGGAAGGCCTTGCACACGATAATGAACACCGAGATGTTGAGGACGAAATTTGGGGATAGATCATGTAAATCTAGCCCATGGTAATACATGAGCCCGCGGACGAATGTGTGGAGTGGAAATCCTAGTCAGCGGATGAAATGAGGGAGGAATACTACTCTCTCCCGAGACTTTGGGGTAGGGGTTATCTTTCCCTCTGCCGGAAGCCTGTGCGCGATGTTTTCGGCCAGGTATACGGACGCCCGAAGCTTGGTGATATCCTCCTCTATGACGGAGGAGGCCATCCACTTGCCTCCCACTCCGGACATGCTGCGGATGGTCCTACAGAGAAGGTGAGAACTTGGGGCTGGGCCTCGAGAGTGCGAGAACGGATGAGCAAAGGAGGAAGAAGGCGTGGGTGAAAATAGGTGATCCTTATCCCTTATAAAGACGGTGAAAAAAATGTGCGCCTCCCCACTTGCCTGTCAAAATTACTCATTTTCCAAGCGCCACGATTGATGGCACGGTTGGGTTACCCATACCCGTATTGATGAGGATCCCGCGATAAGGGGGGCAGATCTCTGCTTTGACAAGACGTGCCAAAGAAACCGCCTCGCGATGTGTGTGGTGACTGGTTATAAAAACGGTTCGAATAAAAGCCGGACCGTGGCGTGATGTCACACTACAAAGAGTTGTCAGCAGATTGGATTCCTGGATTATTGTTCTCTCTACGGTGGTATGCGAAATTTGTCTTGCAGAGTTAGACACGGTCCTTGTGTTCGGAATTTATCTTGGAGTATTCGGAGATGGAACCCGCCTTGCAATGCCAAAGAAAATCTACGGGCCGGACTCATCGTCATTGAAGCCTGGTTCAGGGGCTACTGAGGGATTCCTGGATAGGGGGGTATCCAGACAGCCGTACTATGTACTTTGGCCGGACTGTTGGACTATGAAGATACAAGATTAAAGACTCCGTCCCGTGTCCGGATGGGACTCTCCTTTGCGTGGAAGGCAAGCTTGGCGATTCGGATGGTAGATCTCCTTCTCTGTAACCGACTCTATGTAACCCTAGCCCCCTCCGGTGTCTATATAAACCGGAGGGTTTAGTCCGTAGGACAACAACAATAATACCATAGGCTAGCTTCTAGGGTTTAGCCTCTACGATCTCGTGGTAGATCAACTCTTGTAATACTCATATCATCAAGATCAATCAAGCAGGAAGTAGGGTATTACCTCCATCGAGAGGGCCCGAACCTGGGTAAAACATCGTGTCCCCAGTCTCATGTTACCATCAGCCTTAGACGCACAGTTCGGGACCCCCTACCCGAGATCCGCCGGTTTGGACACCGACAACGGGGTGCGGGCTGGTGTTCGGATTGATAAGCTGCTTTGTCTCGGCCACGAGGTGGTCGGTCAGCCGCATCCTGCGCTGGTAGTATAGGATCTAGTGCCCCGTCCTCGAATTGAGGTAACAACTTGCGCCTCGGGTAACTTTTGGTTGGGCGCTCGAGTCCATATTCCACGGCCGCCAGGACCTCAGTCCATCTATCAGTGAGCAGATCTTGATCAACTTGAAGCTGCTGCTGTTTATTCTTCAGGCTTTTTGCAGTGGCTATAAGCTGGCGCTTGAAGCGCTCCTGCTCGACGGGATCCTCAGGCACGATGAATTCTTCATCGCCGAGGCTCACCTCGTCTTTGGATAGGGGCATGTAATTGTCATCCTCCGAGTCTTCATTCATTACCTGTTCATCGGGGCTAGCTTGCCCGTCCTTCCATCCGGCCTGTTCGAAGCTTGGCTGGGCGGGATTGTTTTTGTCTTCGGCATCATCTGGAGTGCTATTGTCTCTTGTGCCGGTATCGTTGTTTTTGCTATGGTGTGGTTTAGAGCGGCACCGCTGACGTCGGTGCTTTGGTTGCTTCTCAGGAGGGTTATCCTCCTTTGCATCCTTTTGATCCTTTTGATCCTCGCCATTGTTTTCTTTGGGTATGTCCACCATATATATGTCATATGATGAGGTGGCTGTCCAGCACCCTGTGGGTGGTGGTTCTTGTTCTTCTTCGGCATCGTCGTCCATATCATCGATGTCTTCGGAGTCGAAGTCAAGCATGTCAGTTAAGTCGTCGATAGTGGCTATTAAGTGGGTGGTGGGTGGGTAACGAATTCCTTCGTCATCCGCTTCCCACTCAAGCCGGACATAGTTCGGCCAAGAGTCTCCTGACAAGGAGAGAAACTTTAATGAGTTTAGCACGTCGCCCAGGGGCGAGTGTTGAAAGATGTCCGCGGAGCTCAACTCTAGGATCGGCGCCCAGTCAGATACGATGGGCGCAGATACGTGCGGTTCGGAGCCTATGGCCGAAGATGAGTCCGAGGGTCCGATGACACAGACCTCATCGGAGGTGAAATCTGTGTTTGGCTCTAACGCCGTAGAGTGTGCGGCTTCCGTGGTGGGGTTCATCCTCTCGTCCTCGGATGGCATGATCTGCTCCAGATCTAAAGCCAGGGTAGCTTCGGGTGCGATCTCCTGAACACCGCCCGATGGCAGATCTAGGTCATGCTCATCATGGACTTAGGGTGCACCTATTGTAGGCTTGAATCCGCCAAAGATCAAGTCTCCGTGGATGTCGGCAATGTAGTTTAGGCTTCCAAACCTGACCTGATGGCCAGGGCCATAACTATTGATCTGCTCCAGATGGCCAAATGAGTTGGCCCGCAGTGCGAAGCCACTGAATACGAAGATCTGTACGGGGAGGAAAACCTCACCCTGGACCTCGTCGTTGTAGATGATTGGAGGAGCCATCAAGCCTTATGGCGATGTCACAGTGGAACTCTCAATGAAAGCACCAATGTCGGTGCCAAAACCGGTGGATCTCGGGTAGGGGGTCCCGAACTGTGCGTCTAAGGCTAATGGTAACAGGAGGCGGGGGACACGATGTTTACCCAGGTTCGGGCCCTCTCTATGGAGGTAATACCCTACTTCTTGCTTGATTGATCTTGATGATATGAGTATTACAAGATTGATCTACCACGAGATCGTAGAGGCTAAACCCTGGAAGCTAGCATATGATTCTGGTTGTTGTCTGGCCTACGGACAAAACCCTCCGGTTTATATAGACATCGGAGGGGCTAGGGTTACACAGTCGGTTACAGAGAAGGGAATCTACATATCTGAATTGCCAAGTTGCCTTCCACGCAAAGGAGAGTCCCACCCGGACACGGGACGAAGTCTTCAATCTTGTATCTTCATAGTCCAACAGTACGGCATGAGCATATAGTCCGGCTGTCCGAGGACCCCCTAATCCAGGACTCCCTCAGCACCCAAGAGGGGTAAGATGACCCTCCAGGATAGTTCGGACTCAGACGCTGAACTGGTCCCCAAAAAACCTCCCAGGGCGAAGCCCCTGACCGACGTAAGTATTTAGACACTCACTGTTTATCTTTCAGTTTTCTTATTTGGGATTTTTATTTCTGTGCCCTTGGTTTGTTAGTTGTACTCATTCATCCCCACTCTGTTAACTTTTGCTCACTTTCCCCCCACCCATGCCCGAAACCCTCAGAATAGGTTACAACGGACGTTGTCGTCGGGTCAATGCCTTTGACCGTTAACTCTGACGAGTGGGGCCGCGTAGGGCCGAGTACACCTTTGACCATTTACCCGTATAGTAGTTTCGTATGTTGACCGTATAGTGGTATTCGTATATTTGGGCGCATGCAACTGACTGCGGTCGTGGGGTAGCACGTGTCCATGGGACATGCCCCGAAACGTCCCATCGTATAAAACAGGGGGAACCACCTCATGGTGCATCGCCCCTACCATTTCCCCCAAATCCGCTCCTTGTCGCATCGTCTTTCTCTCCCCCATTGGCGTCGTCTCGCTCTCCTCCACTGCCTCCAACGCACCGCCTCACTCTCCCTCACCGCATCCTCTTCCTCACCTTCATCGCCTCCATCTGTCCGATGGTCGAAGCTCGTGGCGACGCCAGTGCAGCGGCCAGAGATGTGGTGGAGCTGCAGGGCGCGGTGACCGCAGATGTCGGCAGCGTCCACGGCGGTGCAGGGAAACTCGCAACTGCTGTGGATGTGGAGAAGGAGGTGGCGGGCTCCGCCTCAGCGCTGCAGAAGGTGAACGCGTCGAGAGGCGCAGTCCAACCCGATACCCCCCCATGCGCAGACTGGCAAGGAGCAGGAGGTATTTGCACAGGGTCACTTGCTTGTTAGTTGCTATATTTAGGATATTAGCTTGTAGAATTAGTTGCATTGGTTAGATTGTGATTAATACGTTAGTACAGATGGTTAGAGTAGTTGGTTTGACGGATGGGCCTGGGTTTTCTGTATTGGGCGGATGGGGGGGTTTTGTACTAGGGTTTGTTTGATAAATTCGTTGGAAAAATGCTAGATAGATTTGTATGAGAGATAGGGATCTCTATGCTTCAATTCTACACAGATGTATGCTTATTAGATTTGTTTTTAGTGCTCACGGATTGGGGGTTTTAATGCTACAAACATGTATGCTTATTAGATTGGGTCCCTATTAGATTTGTTTTTTAATGCTACTCAGATTGGGTTTTTGAATGTCATATGCCCAAATGGAATCCATTGATTAAGAAGTTATTTGGTTCATGGGTTCCCTTGATTCATTAGTATATAAATTTATCCACAATATGTAGTTATATTAGCTCTGTTGTTCAATGTGTGTGCATGACAATGGCAAATGCAAATAGGATCATAGTATATTGGGATTATGTTAGCCCTATGATCAATGTGTCATGTGTGCATATCTAAATTTTCAATTGGCTTCTGTATTTACTAGTGATGGATGTAATTGTATATTCAGGAGGATGATGGTTGGGGGAGAAGAGGAAGCTAGCCCAGTACAACCCATACGATCCAGAGTTTAGTGACGACTCAGAATATTAGGTAAGCCTACTTGAAATTTAGGTTGTTCATTTAGTTCCTCTGACATGGTGTATATGAATCTATAATGTATTAATGAAATTCATTCATGTGTGCAGTATGATTCTGGAGATGATGTGTACAAGGGCAATGTCGCATCCTTCATAGCGAAGGAGGTGGGGAAGATCAAGTCCAAGGGGGTTTCTTCCTTCTACAACCGCAAGATCAAGAAGTGGCGCTGCCCCTACTGCACCACCAAGCCAAAGCCAAAGGATGGCCGCTTCGATCACCTTCTGTCTCATGCAGAGGATGTAGCGATTCGCAGGGAAGACTACATGATCAGGGGGCAGCATGCTGCCCTCGCGAAGGCCCTGACTCCGGCATGATGGTGTGATGATGATGTGATGCTGTGATGAGCTGAATCTTTATCTTTATCTTTTGGGTTACTTTTGGTAAACTGAATTTGGCTATTTATGGTGTGTTGAACTGAATCTATATTATGCTAGTAACGTATTATGATATCTATATTTTTTCTCTCCTTAAATTTGCATGTGGTGTATGGTTAGTTCTGTTTAGATGTTGTGAACTATGAGTTTAGGTGCTGCAATGATCACACATGTTGTTTCAGTGTTGCTTCACTGATCAGACATGTTGTTTCAGTGTTACTTCACTGATCTCACATATTATTTGTCTCATGTTTATTGATCAAATCAAATGCATGCTTTTTCCCACCAGCGTATTTCACTATCCGATTTTTTGAACTGGCATTCGTCAGGACAGTATAAATTCAAGAAAATGCAAAAAAAAATAAAACCTTCGCAAACTATCTATGTTTGTGTAGGAGATCATGTGTGCAAAATTTGAGGTGATTTAAAGGAGGTCAAAGAAATTTTAATTTGAGAAATGTGCTCCAAATGAGCTCCTAGGCTAGGTTAAACAACCCATTTGTAATCAAGTTTTTTTGGACCTACTCTAAATGAGCCAAATGTTTTTTATTAACACCTATTCAATCTATATAGTGTAGAATCGAAGTCTAACTATTTTTTGAATTAATCTTCATATTTATACATTTCCTTTTGAAAAATATGCTTTAATATAAAAACTATTATAAAACATGTTTAAAATATGAAAATGGAAAACTAAGTTCAGATCCTTCTTATTCACTTTGAAATAAAGTTTTGGTGATTTTTTTTAACTTTTTTAAAAACAGAAGGTAACCCTACCTCATCTCCTTGAACTCTATGAGATCTTGTAGATGATAACTCATATGTGTGAAGGTTTTCTCATGAAAATGACCATAGACCAAGTTTATGATTTTTGGTTGGTAACATGTCACATAAGATAACATTGTGCGCAGGCTTTATATTTTTTTGGGTTTTTTCAATTAATGGTGCTCATTTGACCTCGATCGTGCCAGCTAGGGTTTTTTCATGAAAATGGCCATAGACTAAGTTTAGTATTTTTCCTCGTGACTGTGTCTTATAAAATGACGAACGGCGAAGGTTTCATATTTTTCATTTTTTTAAATTAGTTATGCTCAGTCAAAGCTTTCAAAACCCCGTTGACCAGCTCAAAACCCCTCTAAACCCTGAAGGGCTTCGCCTATCCCTAGCTCCGAACATTAGCCGTCCGATCATACCCTGGCGCCAAGCGAAGAATTTGGTGGGCAAGCTGCATGCAGGCTCCGGGCCATTGGATCACAAGGACGGCTCCGCATCGTTGGATCATGGGGCGATCCGCGAGAGGTGATCCCGTTGGTTGTGCTCGGCTGCTCGCCCACCACTGACTCCGTGAAAAAAACGTTGTTATTGGGCCCAAAAGGAAACCAAGCTCTGGTTGGGCCGTCGAATAGCGTCATTTTTTGTGAACGTGTTGGCTCTGTTTTTTTTGCATCATTTGAAATTACACAACAATTGACATTGCATAGAAATTTAGTTCTTTTTGTTCTATAGAAATGCAAAATGACCAAATGTATAAGGGCCAAATTTATTTTTATCGTGCAAAATGGCCACAAACTATTCAAAAATGGGTCACTTTGTATTTGTATAATGGACACAAGCCCTCTATCTTTTATTTATCATGCAAAATGACCAAATTTATAAGGGCCAAATTTATTTTTATCATGCAAAATGGCCACAAGCCCTTCAAAAATTGTCTCTTTTTGTTCATATAATATATATGACCACGGATTCCCATGCGTGCAATTAGCTTCTTTTTCTTCTTCTTTACAAACCACCGTTTCCCATGTGTGTACACTCCCAATGCCGCGGTGGGTTTGAAAACGGGCCACTTCACATTTGACCCCCTTCACGTTTGACCCCGTTATTGCCACAGCCAAATAACACATAGCACTACGGCTATTTAAGCCACCCTCTGCCTCTGCCATCCCTCATCCATCTCCCATCCTATGCCATCTGCCCTTCTTGCTCTTCGACCCCTTCTCCTTCTTCCACACATCCCTCAGCTATGCAGTACACCGGACCAACCTACCGCTTCCCACCCACCGTGCCGGGGAGGCTCTACCCTATCGGCGTGTACGTTGATCGCACGCTATGTGTTTGGGCGATATCAAGGTTGAGGGCCGCAAGGAACTTCATCGAGTTCTTCCTCGCGTCCGGCTACCACCACCTCCCGCGGGGATCTCCAACAATGTTCCGCGTTGAGGAGGTCATCCAAAACCGGGTGCTGGTTGCTCTCCTTGCCCACTTCACCAACACATTCGACGCCTTCTACCTCCTCGCCCGGGTGTTTTGGTGTGTCTCCGAGTTCATCGCTTTCACCACCCACAACAGGTTCACGGAGTACACCAACATCTTCCCCACATGATGCGCATGCACACTCTTCCGTACCCCATCGACAACGCCCTGGAGGAGCAGTGAAAAGGGCGCCCGGAGGAGGAGTGAGGTGGAGAAGGCAGTGGCTAGGGTTCTAAACCCTTTATCTTTTTTTAGTCTATGTTATGTTAAGTTGTAATTGAACTATGTTGGAGTTTCTATGGGCTTGTTGGCCCTTTTCTTAAGTTCTATTCTTAAGTTTTCTATCTATTTTATTATTAAGTTCTTCCTAGTTTGAATTATGTGATCGTGCTATGGGCTTGTTCGCCCTATCTACATATTGGGACTACATATTTGTTGACTGTTTTCTTAGAGAGCTCGGTTTGTTTGTAGGGTTCCCTTGTTAGTAACCACCTAGTGCATGCAAGCAAGCTTTGTTCGTAGGGATGAATGAGTAGAGCTAAGCAAGGAATGGCTCTTTTTTTACACAAGCCACAAGTATGTAGCCAGCTAGCTAGAAGAGAGGAACCAGCGGTAGTGACCGTCGCTGCATCCGTGGCGGATGGCGTGCAAGAAAGCTGCTCGGTCAATGCATCCTAACGGATGCATCGGCGCATGCAGGCTCAGTGGATGCATCGTGGCATCGGCGCATGCAGGCTCGATCAACGCATGATAGGCTTTGCTGGGTGCATGCATAGCAGGCTTCTGTCCTGGCGACACGCGCAGGCGTTTAATGCAAGGGACAGCCCAACAAAACCACGGCTCAACGGTTGAACAACGACACCACCCAACGCGGCCCCACTTGTCAGGTCCAACGGATGACACAGTCCAGTGCGGCCCCACTCATGAGAGTTAACGGACAAGCCTTTGACCCGACGGCAACGTCCGTTGTGACCAGTTATGAGGGTTTCTGGCAAGGGAGTGGGGAAAATTGAGCAAAAGTTAAGAGCGTGGGGATGAATGAGTAGAGCTAAGGAACCAGGGGCACAGATGTAAAAAACCCTTCTTATTTGCATTATATAATTTATTATGCCATGTTCCTTTCAGCCCTCCCCGCGATCTCCCGAACCCTTCATTATTGGAGGGGAGTTCTCTGCCACCAGAGATGGCAGAGAGCAAGACGCCGCCACGAGCCTCCTCGCCCATCACCATGGATGGCACTGAGGTGATTTCCCGAAGGACCTCTCCTGGCTGCGGAGGGCCGGGCGAGGCTGTCGAGAAAGCGCCAGAGGTTAACACCTCGGTCGCTGAAAAAAAATAGTGGAGGCGACCCCTATGACAACCGAAGGTGGGGACCCCTAACAAGCGGGGCCCCGGCCGGACACCATTTCGGAGACCAATGCGGCTCCGGGAACAGGTGAGTAGCCTCCTTCGAAGGACGGAGGAGCATCAGCTCCCTCAGCGGCCTCCTCTAATCCGGAGGCGCCGAACACTCTAGTGGAAGCACTGCAACGTGCTTCCATCATGGAGGAGCACCGCACCCTGATGGGTGCGGTGGTGGAGCTGGTTCAGTCTGCCAAGAGCAGACTGAATGAAGCTTTTACCAGCCTACTAACAGGCTTCAAGGTATGCGATGCAATGCTCTAAACACCTTTCCATATATAGAGCAATCGATCTGTACACAGATAGTAGCCCCTGAGGCTCTGTTTGGTGTAAAAGAACCCGGATAGAGGATTCACATAAGATTTTGGAAAACTAACATACTACTCTATTATTGTAACATGCCTTCCTAGAGTGCTCGCGAGGAGATCTGACAGGCGAAGCAGATAGCGGTTGGTAAGGCCTTTCTTTTGCAGAGTATATTTGGAGGTCAAAGATATGCTTTGCTCACTCAGGTGTGGAGTTCTCTAGATGCGTTTGCGGATCTTCCGAGGAGTGCCGCCGTGTAAGGGTCCCAATCTAGATCTGGGGAAGAGATAGGAGGGGAAGGAGGGTGAAGGAGGCCGGTGGAGAAGATCAGCTTCTCTTGGTTAATGTTGATACAATAATCGATAACCACCCACTCTCATCCACGCCTAGTTATATCAACGGCACGCAGGCCACACTCACGCGGCATGTCCTGACGATGTGGGCCCACTGGTCGCCCCTCTTCCAAGCGCCTTGACTCTGTCAACTCTGTCTGGTCGTGGCTCAGTTGTCTCGCTCCCCAGTGGGGTCGCCGTGGCCGGTGGGGTAGCTGTGACAGTCGTGACATTCCCCCTGCTTGTGTGCCGACTTGTCCCCAAGGTGGTGTAGAGGGAAACTCCTGCTGCAGCGCCACTGGGTCTTCCCATGTTGACAGTGACGGAGGAAGGTGGATCCATTGCACCCAGATGTGAGGGCGGATGTCGCCGGCCACGCGCACCATCTTGCGGTCGAGCACCAGCTCCGGAACATGTTCTGCCTGCAAAATGGAGTTATCCGGAGGTAGATCAGCACTTACCGGCATAGTAGCTCCAAAGGCCTTCTTCAGTTGTGAGATATGCACCACAGGGTGGATGCGGCTGGAGGCAGGCAGTTGTAGTTTGTATGCCACTGCCCCCACTCGAGCCAACACCCTGTATGGCCCATAGTAGCGGAAGGCGAGCTTCTGGTGCGGCCGTTGCACCACTGATGATTGAATAAACGGTTGCAGCTTGAGCTGCATAGCATCCCCAGCGGCAAACTCTCTGTCAGTACGGTGTCGATCGGCCTCAATCTTCATGTGATCCTGTGCGCGTTTGAGTTGTTGCTGTAAGTGTTTGAGCATCACTTCTCTTTCCTGGAGCCATGCTGCAAGATCAGGGACCGCACACTCATAGACCTGTGCAATGCCAAACTCTCGGGGAACATGGTCGTAGATGACCTCGAAACGAGTCTTGCCCAGAGCCGAATGAAAGGATGTATTGTACCAGTATTCCATGAGAGACAGCCACTTGGACCAGTTGCCAGGGCAGGAGTGGACTACGCACCTTAGGTATCCTTCCAGGCACTGATTGACGCGTTCGGTTTGCCCGTCTGTCTGGGGTGGTATGACGAACTGAGACGCAGGTCCGTCCGGCAGAGCTTGAACAGTTACTGCCACACATGCCCTGTGAATATACGGTCTCGGTCTGATATGATAGCTAGTGGCAAGCCGTGGAGTCGGAAGATTTCCTTCATAAAGATTTTGGCAATTTGGAGAACCGTGAATGGGTTGGTCAGGGACACAAAATGCGCGTATTTGGATAACTTGTCCACCACTACCAAAACCGTGTCGTACCATCCTGACCGGGGCAACCCTTCAATGAAATCAAGTGAGATAACTGACCATGGTTTTTGAGGTACTGGCAACGGTTGGAGGAGCCCTGCTGGCGAGATGCGCTCCGTTTTCGCTTGCTGACACACCATATAGTTGTGCACCAGGGTTTTGATCTGTAGCTGCATCCCTTTCCACGCGAACAATCGCTTGACTCTGTTATAGGTGGCATGGAAGCCCGAATGTCCACCCGTTGCACTGTCATGAAGCGCTCGAATCAGATGTTGTTGGGTGTCAGTATCTTCATAGATCCACACTCTCCCTCGGAAGTGCAGGATGCCATCCTGCAAGGTATAATTGGGCTCGTTGTCCGGTGCCAGGGCTAGCTTTGTCATACGTTGCTGCGCCGCTGGATCTGCTTGGTAACTGTGCTTGATAGCTTCTAACCACGTAGGTTTACGTATGGAGATTGCTGCCATCTCTGATTCTGACTTGTGCTCGCGTCGTGACAGCGCGTCTGCCGCTCGATTGGTCTCCCCCGTTTTGTACTGGATTGTATATTGTAACCCAATCAGCTTTGTAAACGCCCGTTGTTGAATTGGAGTATTGAGTCGTTGATCCGTCAGGTTCAGCGGGCTTTTTTGATCTGTGCGGACCACGAACTCTGAATGTTGCAGGTAGGGCCGCCAGTGGTCGATGGCCAGAAGCAGAGCCAGGCATTCTTTCTCGTACGCCGAGAGGCCGAGGTTTCGTGGAGCCAATGCTTTGCTGGGATACGCAATGGGGTGTCCTCCTTGCATTAGAATACGCCAATTCCCGTGGCACTTGCGTCCGTTTCGACGATGAATTGCTTTCGGAAATCTGGTAGTGCGAGCACTGGGGCCTGCACCACGGCTTGTTTCAGCATGGAGAACGCGGCCTCGGCCGTTGGTGTCCAGATGAATATCGCCCCTTTTTCAGCATTTTAGTGAGGGGTTTGCTGTGTACTCCAAAGAAGTGAACAAATTTCCGATAATAACTTGCTATCCCCAAGAATCCATGTAACTCTTTGACATTCTGCGGCTGCAGCCATTCTTGCACTGCTTGGATCTTGCTCTTGTCTGTGGCCACCCCTTTGTCACTGATGACGTGTCCCAAGTAGCTGATTTCCTGTTGGGCAAATGTGCATTTGGACATCTTGGCCTTGGGATCTTTCTCGGCCAATAGCTGCAAGACAAGTTCCAGCAGTTGTCGGTGCTCTTACAGCTCTTCAGAGTGAATTAAGATGTCTTCCATGAATGCCGAAACCCCGTGGCGAAGCACTGGGTTAAGCACGGTGTTGACCACCCCTTGGAAAGTTGCAGGAGCATACGCGAGGCCGTACGGCATCACTCTGAACTGAAAGTGCCCCAAGTGCGTTCAAAATGTTGTCTTGTGCTCATCCTCCGGGACCAAGCGGATTTGATGATATCCGGCTCGCAACTTCGAGAACCACTTAGAACCAGCCAACTCGTCGAGCAGCTCGTCGATCACAGGCATCGGATAGGTCTTTTTTAGAGTGATGGCGTTGAGATGACGGTAATCGACATAGAAACGCCATGTTTGGTCCTTCTTTTTGACCAGCAGCACAGGCGATGAAAATGCACTTGTACTGGGTATGATGATCCATTTTTCCAACATCTCCTTGACCTGAGCTTCTATCTCATCTTTCTGTTCAGGAGTGTAGCGATACGGTCTTATATTAATCGGTTTGACCCCTTCAAGCAGAGGAATGGTATGTTCCCATGGTTGACGATCGGGCAACTTTGATGGCTCTGCAAACACTAAGTGGAAACTGTTGACAACATGTTGAATGGTTGGGGCACTTCTGTGGCTTTGTCTGAGCGATCGATTGCACAGAGCGATATCACATGAGCAATACAATCACTTTGCTCCATCCTGAGTAATTGATCCCACTACAAAAAAAAAGACACATCCGTGACATTTTGGGACGAACGAATTTTTTTCCTGTCATACATATGACACTTCTATGACGATAATTGTGACAAAACCCGGTATCATCATAGATGTGGTGGGCTCCTACTTCTATGACAAAAAATCATCACAGAAAATGGGCTTTTCATCCTGGGCGGGCCGGAGACGCAGTTGCATGACATTCTTTGGGCCGTCCATGACGGAAAAACCGTGGTAGAAGCGAGGGCGAGGAAAATTTTGGGGAGTTCCCGGTTACGGTGGGAGGTCGGGGCCGAGCGATGCGCGTTTCTCTCATACACGTATGCGCGTGTGTGCAAGGCGTTGGCTCTAACTGAACCCGAGTGAGGCGTTGGGCTCTAACTGAACCCAAGTGATTGCACTGCAGGCTACACGTTACTGAACCCGAGCGATCGATTCCTTCGCTACTACTGCTAACTGAAGCCGATGGATGCTGCCTCTCTGGATGAACAGTGAGTGTTGCGGGGGGGTTTGGATGAACAGTGAGCGGTGGGAGTGGATGAACAGGACCCGTGGCGTTGCCTCTGGATGAACAGGACCCCGATCGATCGAGCTGGTTGGGGCTGGATAAACAGGACCTCGTGGATGGCTGGATGAACAGGACGACCCCGTGGAGGGTTGGATGAACAGTAGACGGTGGAGGGGTGGAAGAACAGCAGCCCGTGGAGGGGTGGTTGAATAGGAGCCCATGGAGAGGGGTGGTTGAATAGTAGCCGGTGGAGTAGCGCACGGTGAAGGCTGGATGAACAGGAGCCCGTGGATGAACAGTCGCAGGTGGAGGCTGGAGGAGTTCGACGGTGGATGAACAGTAGCCAGTGGAGGCTGGAGGAGGTCGACGGTGGAGATGAACAGTATCCCATGGAGTCCCGTTTTGTGGTACGCCACACCCCTCCCAACGAATAGGACCCTCGTTTCGACCGTAGCGCTCCAACACAAGTCCGTTTCGTCCGTTTTGCGGTATGCCACACCCCTCCCGATCAACAGGACCCCCGTTTCGACCGTAGAAGGTCCGTTTCCTCCGTTTTGCGGTACACCACACCCCTCCCGATCAACAGGACCCCTGTTTCGACCGTAGGAGGTCCGTTTCCTCCGTTTTGCGGTACGCCACACCCCTCCCGATGAATAGGATCCCGTTTCGAACATGGCCGGTCGAACACAAGGCCGTTTCCTCTGTTCTGCGGTACGCCAGGCCTCGTTTCCATCGCCTATTCCATCCAAACCCTCCCGATGAACATGACAACGCATTCCGTTCCGACCCAGCCGGTTGGCTCCCCATGAACACGATGATGACGCTGTTTCTCCGTTCCGACCCAGCCATGGACACGAGCCCTGGCCGTACGTATGCGCGAGTAGGCGTTCAAGACCCCGCCCGTATGTACACCAACGAAATACATAGGCCCTTTCGGTGGGTCCCTGATGTCAGGTGGAGGAATCATTATTTTACGCGTAATAAGGAGGCATTTCCTTGCGTGCGTCCGTGGACCCAGCTGTCGGCCTCTCCACGTACAGTCCACTTCAGATGCATGTCGGTCGTTGACCACGTTGACCAGGCCGCACCGAGAGCACCAGGGCGGTGGACGATGGCGAGGCCTAGGAAGGGAACGACACGGAGGCAGGGAAGATTCAGCAGTTGTTTCCCATGCGGAGGGGAGTATGACTGTACGAGGGTTTACTGGTTCGTCTGCCGTCGCCGGAGAATAACAGCAGGTGTGGGTGAGTAGAGGGATGGCTAGGCCAGCGATGGGAGTACGGTGGGGTGGTGAGGCCTGCGCGGCAGCACAGCCGGCCGTGGGGAGGAGGGAGTAGGCAGTCCCGCCGGCGCTTGTTTGAGCGGCTGGAGCAGGAAGAGCAGAGATTGAAGAAGCACGACGACCGTTGGATGGCCATCCAACAGTCACTGCTTGTGCATCAACCTTTTTTTAGGAAAGCCTCAAATCTGTGGAAAACAGCATACAACCCATCTTCCATTATTTCTAATAATTTACAGCCCATTTGCTAATTCTTAAGGTTTTTTTTGGAGCCCATATTCTTTTTTTAGCATTACAGCCCATATTGTGGCCACGGTTAAAAAATTATACGAAATTTTGCATATTTCGGTGTGGTCTAAACTGTTTTTAATCCCGAAATTTTGACTCACATTCAAACTGATTTCAAAAATAAATGTATATCAATATAAAATCCAACAAATTCTCCACGCATAAAAATTAATGTAATTTAAAATCTCGAAATAAAAAAAAGATATTTGAAACTAATTGCCGGTTTGATGTATTTAAAAAATGTACAGCCCATTTCTCATTACTGATGGGCCATTTTCTCGGCCAGCCGAATGAAATCTCTCCTCGTCTTGAAAGATTTGCAGCCCAATAGGCCTGACAAAGCGACTTACTTGGCAAATCACAAAAAATCTGGGCTGTGGTCGTGGACCCAGCTGTCAGCCTCTCCACGTACAGTACTCTTCCGATGGAATGTCATTGACCACATTGACCATGCCACGCCGAGAGCACCAAGGCGGTGGACGACGGCGAGGCCTAGGAAGGGGACGACGCGGAGCCGGGGAAGACGCGGCAGTGGATGCCCACACGGAGAGGAGTACGACTATACGAGGGTTTACTGGTTCGTCCACCGTCACCGGAGAATAACAGCATGTGTGGGTGAGTAGAGGGATGGCTAGGCCAGCGATGGGAGTACGGTGGGGCGGTGAGGCCTGCACGGCAGCACAGCCGGCCGCGGGGAGGAGGGAGCAGGAAGTCCCGGCAGCGCTTGTTTGAGCGGCTGGAGCAGGAAGAGCAGAGATTGAAGAAGCACGACGACCGTTGGATGGCCATCCAACAATCACTGCTTGTGCGTCAACCTTTTTTTAGGAAAGCCTCAAATCTGTGGAAAATAGCATACAGCCCATCTGTCATTATTTCTAATAATTTACAGCCCATTTGCTAATTCTTAAGGGTTTTTTGGAGCCCATATTCTTTTTGTTAGCATTACATCCCATATTGTGGCCACGGTTAAAAAATTATACGAAATTTTGCATATTTCGGTGCGGTCCGAACTGTTTTTAATCCCAAAGTTTCGACTCACATTCAAACTGAATTTAAAAATAAATGTATATCAATATAAAATCCAACAAATTCTCCACGCATAAAAATTAATGTAATTTAAAATCTCGAAATAAAAAAAAGATATTTGAAACTAATTGCCGGTTAGATGTGTTTTAGAAATGTATAGCCCATTTGTCATTACTGATGGGCCATTTTCTCAGCCAACCGAATGAAAGCTCTCCTCATCTTGAAAGATTTGCAGCCCAACAGGCCTGACAAAGCGACTTACTTGGCAAGTCACAAAAAAACTGGGTTGTGGCCGTGGACCCAGTTGTCAACCTTATTTTGCATATTTCGGTGGAGTCTGAACTGTTGTAATCCCGAAAATGTTAAACATTTTTTTAAGAACTTATTGATTTGCCAAAAAAATCTTTTTGTTTTTGTAAGCAAATAAGACGGGGGACAATTGAGTTGGTTTAAGGGAAAACCAGTGGTAAAAAAATCAGCGCTGGGTGGGAAAAAACAACAAAAATAAGGATGTAAATATGAAAAGGGAATTTTATGTGTTTTCAATATAATGATATGTGTATATGAACTAGTAAAACTATAGGTAGAGATTAGAAAATGGATGTAGGACATGCGTTTCAAGAGGAAAATAGAACTGGGCCGTGTGTTTGATTCAGTAAAAAAAACTGCCTATGGATGTTGTAAGACAAAATATAACTAACGCTGGCGGGCCAGAGGCCAGTAGATACCTGCTGGATCTTTGTGCCCCATTGTCGTCATGGGCTGGGCCTGGTAAAAACAAAACCAACCCTGGGCAGTCTACGGCCCAGTTGAAACTTGCTCGACCTGAAAAACAATATACGTGCTCAATGAACGAGAGAATTCTGCAAGTACGCACTGATAACTGGGATGCAGCATGGATATTGTTTTTTATCGTGATAATAAGTGCATGCACTTGTTTCAAAAAAATTGGAGAACTGGGAATTTGAATGGCAGGTGCTTATGCTACCCATCAAATAAAAATTAGGTGCCTGAAAATTCGTTTCGAAACAAATGATTCAGCTTTATATCCACATCGACCCTCGGCATGATGGTTGGAAACTAATTCAAGTTCACACCAAAAGATCGTTAACAACAATACCAACTTGCGGATGACAAGGTAGTACAACTACCAATACCAAACTAACTTATAATCTTTTTACTCCTGGCCCTAGTGTTCGTCTGGTAGAAAATCTTGCAGAGGACCAGCTCCCGCTCCTTCTCTTGCTCCAGGTCCCCGAGGTGGTACTGGTGCACCACACAGTTGGTCCTTTGCTGGTCGAAGTTCTTGTTGGTGTGCAGCACCAGAACCTTTTTTGTTGCCCGTCTGCCGGCCATTGACCATCACCGGCAAGGTATTGCCGGTCTTGTGCCACATCGCGTGCATGCGGCACTCCGATTGTATCTTGCAACACGTCCACGTGCCCCTTTTGAACGCCCTGGAATTGTGCTGGGAGAAAGGATTCCTTAGGCCACTCAGTGTGATACCTGCAGTATTGTGGAATGCAGGTTTTAGTGTATATAGTTGGCATTTTCATAACATCTTTGGCATGTTGCAGTCACTTGTTTCACTTTTTATTAACTGTCAAATTGTAATTGCTTCACGAGCTCTGCGTCTAAAAAGAAAAATAGAGCTACAAACAAAGGAATATGTTTGTGCAAGTAGACGGCCGATCGGTGTCTTATCTGGAAGTTTTTCAGGTTGGGTGTAGCATATGTCGTGCTCGCTGTCGATGGTTGGTATGAACAAATCGATGAGAGACTGAAATCTCGCGCTGTCAGCACTCACTTTGGCCTCAAGGTGCTTGATCAGCTCTTGGTCCATGGGATCGAACTTGACGCCAGCCGGCAGCATCGGCCAATCCTTCTTCGACTTGCATCGGTAATTCTAGTTATATGGTACTCAATGTATGATCAATCGACTGTTTTAAGTGAATGATGAAAGATTTCGACAGATAAGAGGTACTCCAAATCTGAAGTCCAGAATACCCGAACACGCCGTCGGGATTCTTGTGTCACCTCACGCGCAGCGTGTTGTCACATCAATTCAATGTGTCGACATGATGAATAATTTGACCGACGTATACTAGTACTGCTACTGTACTACTTACTAGTCGTATTTAGTGTCACAATTTATACATAGGTTTAACTAACAAGTACGCACTTGAAGCCTAACTGATATATATATATATATATATATATATATATATATATATATATATATATATATATATATATATATATATATGGCTTCTGCACAACATCTCCATCATCATTATCAGTACATTCTACGCAGGTGAGTTAGGATGCACTTGATCCCAGGAAGGTATCTACTATCCTTCAAACCAGATGAGTGCTTCAAACTAACAACAGTACATAATATCCAACAAAAGATGGTCATGCTACAGCAGCAGAATAAATGGCTCAGTCTAGATATCAGCACGAATCAAGTTGTGCATATTTGTTGTTGGCATGAACCACATCGCCGCATGTCGGGTTTGCAAAAGCCATCCATCGCATGGAAGCTTGATGCCTTTCACACACTGAAGATTATCCGACAACAAGCTGTGTCGACGAATCTCTGGATATGGTGATTCATGAAACCCATGGTATGATGTGTAAACACAGTCCCCCCTCGCGAATGGAAGTTGCATAGCACGGTAATCATCACCGGTGATATGATTGATGATTGGTTGGATGATCGGATAATTGAGCCTGAGGAAACAGGAGTGGTTGCCGAGGCTGTAAACCCGCCTCCAGTTGAATACGCCTGGCCCAATGGAGCTGGGATCTTTCTCGAACACGAAGCAACCATAGCCATCAATGTCACGAACGCCCCATGCATTGTACTGCATGTGGTTTGATGTAATGGTTTGGTCAATTTGGTACGTGCGAATGAGCATCAAATGACCGCCGTCAGCTGAACAAGCGATAAACCACCACCCATCGGCTGGTACGATTCCAGGTCCTGGAATCATGAAGGCCAGCGCATTTGCGTCTGCTGCAACAATTCAAATTGGAGACCAAAAGGACAAAAATAAACAATCATGTTCAAAGTATGTGTGGAATTAAGATTATTATAACAGTGACACATATCATAGACAAAGAATTGCAATGCCGTGGTCATAATCATACCCCAAGTTAAAAAAATAAGCCAATGGCTTTCATATTCTAGCAATATGTCATGGTTCAAACATCATGTAACAATGAGAGGAAAACAGCTATGATAGTGTGATGCGGGACGCCTCAGAAACGATCTTTCACGGTGCTAAATAACTCACAAGGAGCAGCAACAAACTCACTCGAAACTTGTTTCAACAAACTTTGTTACTCTCAAGTGGCAAGAACAAGAGGAAACACTCTCAGATAAATTGCAGCGGATAACTAGCTTGGTTTACAAGGATGCAACCCAAACCATGAAGCTTGTGAACATATGAAGAATCACAAGAGGGAACCACAAGGATCCTATATGAATTGAGGATAGGCCCTCCAATCCACACACACGAGCTAACACTCAACGATACTAGTGCTCACAACACAACACAACCTCACCGGCTGTCTACAAACATAAACTCAGAAATCTCATCCCCCCTCACATGGAACAGCTGGGGAGTATTTATACTATAAGCACCCACTAGTTAGGTGTGAAAACAACTCAAAAAGAAGGGTAAATTCGTGAGCCCCAAGCTGTAGCAGGAGAAAACTTGTTGAGCCTCGCGCTGTAATAAATTCCTGGACAGCTTGCATGGAAACTTGCACAACTTTTGACTCAAGACCTCAAATGATGCACCGTTTTTTGAATGAAAGCTGACTTCTAAGACCATCTTTTCAGCCTCTATAAAGTGCTAGATACTTCCAGAATTAATTAGGTTTAGGTGGGAAGTTGCTGCTGGAAATCTGATGTGTCATTTCTCCCAAAATAGGCACCGGAAGCTTCCCAACTAAGATAATGGTTTTGCCCTTGTCTTCCTTTGGATGCTCTAATGGTTCAGCATTTGTGCTAGCATTAACCTCACTCTTGGATGCCTTGTTCATGATCTGGTCCACATCATCCTCCCTTCCTTCAAACAAAACCGTCCTCGGTTTTGAGGTATTCTTTTTGGGCTTCTTCACTTGTGGGAATTGCTCAACCTTGAGTACTTGATCCACCATAGGTTCCAAGACATGGTTCACTCCTTGATGCATGAAAGAATACTTGTTAGACCTCCCATGGTGAGCAGCATCATGATCAAACAGCCACGGTCTTCCCAAAAGAAGGTGACAAGCTTGCATTGGCACCACATCACATACCACTTTTTCCATATAACTTCCCACTGAAAATTGCACCCTAGCACGATGCGTAATCTTCAGCTTACCAACACCATTGAGCCACTTCACATAATATGGCTGGGGCTGCCTCCATGTTGATATCCCAAGAGCATGTACGAGATCACTACTAATGATGTTGTTATAGCTGCCTCCATCGATGACGACCTTGCAGTTTTTGTCCTTGATCTTGCAAATGGATTGGAACACATTTTGTCGCTGGCCCCTCTCAACAATAGGAGCATCATCATGAGCCACTTTGCGAACCATGAGATTAACACCATCTCCTCCATCTGAACTCAGAGGTGCTCCGGTCTCAAAAGTACAATAATTTGCATCTTTCTTCTCTGATTCAGATTTATCACTTGAGTCATCGGTGACATATCCATCATTTGTGAGTAAAACCTTCTTCAGATTAGGACAATCCTTCTTGAAGTGACCTCTACCCTTGCATGTATGGCACTGAATATTACTAATGCGAGTGGCAGGAGTATTGGAAGATTCAACCTTTGATGCATTAGCTTCTTTTGTAGTCATCTTGTTGTGTGAGCAAAAATCTGCAGCGACACTTCTGTCTACTTCTCGCTGAGCTGAACCTCTCCAAGTGCTTGATGTATAGGTTTGGCTGCGATTTTGGCGACGCTTCAGCAGCTGCTCTACACGAATAGCTTGATGCACAAGTTCTTGCAAATCTTGATATGTAACCATCTCTATCCTTTCTTGCACATCTTCATTCAGTCCATGAAAGAATCTTGACATTGTGGCATCCTCTGGCTCATTCACCGCTGTCCTAATCATCAAAATCTCCATCTCTTTATAGTACTCATCAACACTAGAATTACCTTGGCACAACCGTTGGAGTCGATTGTACAAGGTTCTTGTGAAATGTTCAGGAACAAACCTTCTCCGCAAGAGATTTTTCATTTGCACCCATGTCTCTGGACGACCTCCAGCACGACACAATTGGTTCCACCAAATCAAAGCATATCCAGTAAACTCAATGGATGCATATCGTACCTTCTTTTCCTCCGTATAGCGGTGGCTGTCAAAAATCTGATCCACACGCATCTCCCACTCCAAATAATCATCGGGCTCGATTTTCCCATTGAATGATGGTATGGTAAGTTTGAATTTACCAATCCCATCATCTTCATGGTCACAATGAGCATGCTCATGACCTCTTCCTCCCATGGCAAAGCCTTCTTGGCCTTCTCCGCGACGATCATGATGAACACGTCGTGGTCGAGGCTCGTAGTAGTTTCAAGCATCATCGGAGTGGTCGCTCCAATGCTCTCCATGGTGGTCCTGCTATATGGGGAGTTGTCGATGTCGACCCCGTGCCGCAAGCCCATCTCGTGGTGGCGATGGTGGCGCCCAAGTAGCACCTCGCTGGTCGTAGCGAGCACGCCGAGGTGGTGCAACGTAGTAGCTAAGAGCATCACCCGAGTAGACGTGGTTGTGCTCTCCATGCTCCTCCTCAAGGTGGCGTTAGCCCTGCTGTTCAGGGATTTATCGATGTCGATCCCGTGCAGCAAGCCTATCTCGACGGAGTTCCTCAGTGAGGGAGTCGATTCTCCGGCCAAGGTTGGTCTCCACGGCCGATATGCGCCTCTCCGCCTTGTTCAACACATACTCTCGTGTATCCTCCAATGCTAACACATAGGCGGGCTGCAAGCTTGGATCGTACACGGGAAGTGGCAGCTCCTCCATGAGGTGCCTACCTCCATGCACACCATCAGCACTGCTAGATCTCCTCGAACCCATGGAAGCTTCTCAAGAACAAAATCAGCAAGAGAGAAAATAGCACCGCGAACAACCTAAAGCTCTGATTCCAAGATGATGCGGGACGCCTCGAAAACGATCTTTCACGGTGCCAAAGAACTCACAAGGAGCAGCAACAAACTCACTTGAAACTTGTTTCAACAAGCTTTGTTACTCTCAAGTGGCAAGAACAAGAGGAAACACTCTCAGATAAATTGCAGCGGATAACTAGCTTGGTTTACAAGGATGCAACCCAAACCATGAAGCTTGTGAACCTATGAAGAATCACAAGAGGGAACCACAAGGATCCTATATGAATTGAGGACAGGCCCTCCAATCCACACACATGAGCTAACACTCAACGATACTAGTGCTCACAGCACAACACAACCTCACCGGCTGTCTACAAACATAAACTCAGAAATCTCATCCCCCCTCACATGGAACAGCTGGGGAGTATTTATACTAGAAGCACCCACTAGTTAGGTGTGAAAACAACTCAAAAAGAAGGGTAAATTCGTGAGCCCCAAGCTATAGCAGGAGCAAACTTGTTGAGCCTCGCGCTGTAATAAATTCCTAGACAGCTTGCATGGAAACTTGCACAACTTTTGACTCAAGACCTCAAATGATGCACCGTTTTTTTTGAATGAAAGCTGACTTCTAAGACCATCTTTTCCAGCCTCTATAAAGTGCTAGAGACTTCCAGAATTAATTAGGTTTAGGTGGGAAGTTGCTGCTAGAAATCTGATGTGCCATTTCTCCCAAAATAGGCACCGGAAGCTTCCCAACTAAGATAATGGTTTTGCCCTTGTCTTCCCTTTGGATGCTCTAATGGTTCAGCATTTGTGCTAGCATTAACCTCACTCTTGGATGCCTTGGTCATGATCTGGTCCACATCACAGCACCTACTCATATTCTACCATAGCACTTACTACTACTATTCTCATATCAACTCTAAGCAATAACATGTGTTGTTATAAAAATCTTGTAAACAAGAGTAACATATAGCAATCATGATATTATGACCATAATATGTATTCTAACAATCTTTAGATGCCAATTGTTCTCATATCAACTCTAACAATAACATGTGTGGTCATAAAAATCTAGGAAATGAGAGGAACATATAGCAATGATGTGGTTATAGACATGCTATGTATTCTAAATTTGTAACAAATGAAAAGGCAGTCATATTCATAAGGTAAAGATGAGATGAGATAGAACAATTACACGACGATAGATTCCACCAGTACAGGCAGAAAATCTGTGCGTCGACCGCGTAAACGATGCCATCGTGCACTATAGCATCAGACAGAAATGTTGCCTCAACAGGATTGATGATGAGTGATACGTCTCCAACGTATCTGTAATTTTTGATTGCTCCATGCTACTTTATCTACTATTTTAGGCAATATTGGGCTTTATTATCCACTTTTATATTATTTTTGGGACTAACCTATTAACCGGAGGCCCAGCCCAGATTTGTTGTTTTATGCCTATTTCAGTGTTTCGAGGAAAGGGAATATCAGACGGAGTCAAAACGGAACGAAATCAACTAGAGAAGTTAATTTTGGAAGGAAACCAACCTGATGGGCTTGGAGTGCATGCCAGGGGAGTCCCTGGCTGCCCACAAGGGTGGGCCCCCCTGGGCGCGCCCCCCTACCTCGTGAGCAGCCCGGAGGTCCACCGATGTACCCCCTGCACCCATATATACTCTCGTACCCTAAAACTTCCAGAATAGAAGATAGATCGGGAGTTCCGCCACCGCAAGCCTCTGTAGCCACCAAAAACCAATTGGGACCCTGTTCCGGCACCCTGCCGGAGGGGGATCCATCACCGGAGGCCATATTCATCATCCCGGCGCTACCCATGACGAGGAGGGAGTAGTTCACCCTCGGGGCTGAGGGTATGTACAAGTAGCTATGTGTTTGATCTCTCTCTCTCGTGTTCTCTCTCGTGTTCCATCTATGGCACGATCTTGATGTATCCCGAGCTTTGCTATTGCAGTTGGATCTTATGATGTTTCTCCCCCTCTACTCTCTTGTGATGAATTGAGTTTCCCCTTTGAAGTTATCTTATCGGATTGAGTCTTTTATGAACACTTGATGTATGTCTTGCGTGGGATAACCATGGTGACAATGGGTTATTCTATTGATCCACTTGATGTATGTTTTGGTGATCAACTTGCGGGTTTTGTGACACTTGGGAACCTATGCATAGGGGTTGGCACACGTTCTTGACTCTCCGGTAGTAGCTTTGGGGCACTCTTTGAAGTACTTTTATGTTGGTTGGATGAATCTGAGATTGTGTGATGCATATCGTATAATCATGCCCACGGATACTTGAGGTGACAATGGAGTATCTAGGTGACATTAGGGTTTTGGTTGATTTGTGTCTTAAGGTGTTATTCTAGTACGAACTCTTTTATAGATCGATCCGAAAGAATAGCTTTGTGGTGGTTTCGTACCCGACCATAATCTCTACGTTTGTTCTCCGCTATTAGTGGCTTTGGAGTGACTCTTTGTTGCATGTTGAGGGCTTGTCATATGTTCTATCTATGTTATTATTGTTGAGAGAACTTGCACTAGTGAAGTATGAACCCTAGGCCTTGTTTCCTATCATTGCAATACCGTTTGTGCTCACTTTTACCGCTTGCTACCTTGCTGTTTTTATATTTTCAGTTTAAAAATACCTTTATCTACCATCCATATTGCACTTGTATCACCATCTCTTCGCCGAACTGGTGCACCTATACAATTTACCATTGTATTGGGTGTGTTGGGGACACAAGAGACTCTTTGTTATTTGGTTGCAGGGTTGTTTGAGAGAGACCATCTTCATCCTACGCCTCCCACGGATTGATAAACCTTAGGTCATCTACTTGAGGGAAATTTGCTACTGTTCTACAAACCTGTGCACTTGCAGGCCCAACAACGTCTACAAGAAGAAGGTTGCGTATTAGACATCAAGCTCTTTTCTGGCGCCGTTGCCGGGGAGGCTAGGTAAGTGAAGGTATATCTTTAGATTTTGCAATTGAAATTTTGTGTTTCTTGTTTTAGCACTAGTTTAGTTTATCAAAGAAAACTACAAAAAAATGGAGTTGAGTTTGTCTCATGCGCTTCACCTTTTTAATATCTTTCGTGAGTATGATGGAAAGGAAAATTGTGCTCAAGTACTAGAAGAAGAAATCTATAGAATGTGTTTATATGATGAGCATGATTGCAATGTTGTTAGTATGAATTCCTTGAATATCCATGATGCTAATGATGTGCAAAGCCACAAGCTTGGGGAATCTATGTTTGATGGAGATGATATTTTTTGTCCCCCAAGCTTTGATGAGCAAATTTACTATGTTGAAAGCATGCCTCCTATTTATGATGATTATTGTGATGATACGTATGCTATAAAGAAGAAGTTTGCTTATGTGGAGAGTAGAAAATTTTCTATGCTTGTAGATCATGAAAAGAATGCTTTAGGTGCTGGTTATATTGTTGAATTAATTCATGATGCTACTGAAAATTTTTATGAGGGAGGAACATATGCTTGTAGGAATTGCAATCATATCAAGTTTCCTCTCTATGTGCTTAAAGTTTTGAAGCTATGCTTGTTGTGCCATCCTATGCAAGATGATTATTGTTCCCATAAGTTGTTTGCTCACAAAATCCCTATGCATAGGAAGTGGGTTAGACTTAAATGTTCTAGTCATATGCTTCATGATGCTCCCGTTATGTTTCAATTCTTATCTTTTATGTGAGCATCATTGTCATCATCATGCCTAGCTAAAAGGCATTAAAGAAAAGCGCTTGTTGGGAGACAACCCAATATTTATCTTTACTGTTTTTGTGTGTCCACATGATTATGCTACTGTAGTAATCATGTTTTATAGCTTTTGTTTCAATAAAGTGCCAAGTAGAACCTTTGGGAAGACTTGGGTGAAGTTTATGTGATCTTGCTATGAAAAACAGAAACTTTAGCACTCACGAGATTAGCTTCCATTTTTTACTGGAGAGTGATTTTAGGTTGATTCTTTTTGCAGATGATTAATAGACAAATTTCTGAGGTCCAGCAATTTATTTCATAATTTTTGGGGTTCCAGAAGTATACGTTTGATACAGATTAGTACAGACTGTTCTGTTTTTGACAGATTCTGTTTTCTATGAGTAGTATCAGAGGGTATGAACCATAGATAAGTTAGAATACAGTAGATATTACATCAATATTAATTTAGAATGAGTTCATTACAGTACCTAAGTGGTGGTTTCATTTTCTTATACTAACGGAGCTTACGAGTTTTGTTTTGAGTTTTGTGTGGTTGAAGTTTTCAAGTTTCGGGTAAAGATTCGATGGACTATGGAATAAGGAGTGGAAACAGCCTAAGCTTGGGGATGCCTAAGGCACCCCAAAGTAACATTCAAGTAAAACCAAGAAACTAAGCTTGGGGATGCCCCGGAAGGCATCCCCTCTTTCGTCTTCGTTTATCGGTAACTTTACTTGGAGCTATATTTTTATTCACCACATGATATGTGTTTTGCTTGGACCGTCATTTTATTTTGTTAGTTTTTGCTTGGTGTTAGTTAGAATAATGTTTTGTATCTTTAGTTTCAATAAAAAAAAGTCAAGGATAGCCTTTGCCATGCTTATTTTGCTAGTTTGCATGTTGCTGTTTGAAAACAGAAAGTTTACCGCTGTTACAAAAGTTCCCTAGAAAAGTAAGAGCATGGTATAACGTTGAATCTTTTTGCATATTGAGCTCTGATAAATTTATTACAGTGGGAATTTTAGTTCATAATTTTTGGAGTCAGGGAAGTATTGATACTCTTGCATTCTTTACAGACTGTAATGTTTTGGCAGATTGTTGTTATGTTTGTGTTGTTTGCATATGTTTGCTTGTTTAATGATTCTATTTGAGGATAGGAGTATTAAATATACAGAGGCATTTAGTATGAAATGTTGAATAATAATTTTAGTGATTTGTTACAGTAGAATATGATAAGGTTTTGCATTGGTTTATACTAACCTATCTCACGAGTTCTTGTTGAGTCTGTTGTGAATGAAGCTTTTGATAAAAAGAAGAGAAACCATGATATGAGAGGAATTAAGGAGACACAAAAGTTCAAGCGTGGGGATGACCAAGGCTAAGTTTTTGCTTCTTCACATGAGTTGTGCTTCCTTGCAATGTAGTTTCCTTTAGCTTTGCTTGCTGTTTGAATAAAGTATCACGATCTGAAATCCTTTAATGGGAGAGTCTTCACATATTTTCATAATTATTAGAATACTCTATGTGCTTCACTTATATCTTTTGAGCTTGATAGTTTTTGCTCATAGTACTTCACTTATATCTTTTGAGCGTGATAATTTTTGCTCTAGTACTTCACTTAGATCTTTTAGAGCACGGTGGTGGATTTGTTTTATAGAAACTATTGAACTCTCATGCTTCACTTATATTATTTTGAGAGTCGTTATTAGCATGGTAATTTGCTTAATATTAATATACTTGGTATTCAAGATATGTGAAACTTTCTTTTGAGTGCATTGAATACTAAGATAAGTTTGATGCTTCATAATTGTTTTGAGATATGGAGGTGATAATATTAAAGTCATGCTAGTTGGGTGATTGTGAATTTAAAGAATGCTTGTGTTGAAGTTAGCAAGTCCCGTAGCATGCACATATGGTTAAAGTTGTGTAACAAATTTGAAACATGAAGTGTACCTGGCTTGTGCATCCTTATGAGTGGTGGTCGGGGACGAGTGATGGTCTTTTCCTACCAATCTATCCCCCTAGGAGCATGCGCGTAGTACTTGATTTTTGATGACTTCTAAATTTTTGCAATAAGTATATGAGTTCTTTTGACTAATGTTGAGTCCATGGATTATACGCACTCTCACCTTTCCGCCATTGCTAGCCTCTTCGGTACCGTGCATTGCCATTTCTCACCTTGAGAATTGGTGCAAACTTCGCCGGTGCGTCCAAACCCCGTGATACGATACGCTCTATCACACACAAACCTCCTTATATATTCCTCAAAACAGCCACCATACCTACCTATTATGGCATTTCCATAGCCATTCCGAGATATATTGCCATGCAACTTCCACCACCATCATCATGACATACATTACTTTTGTCATATTGCCATTGCATGATCTTGTAGTTGACATTGTATTTGTGGCAAAGCCACCATGCATTATTTTCCATACATGTCACTCTTGATTCATTGCACCATCCCGGTACACCGCCGGAGGCATTCATATAGAGTCATATCTTGTTCTATGTTTCAAGTTGTAATCCTTGTGTTGTCATCAATAGAAGTGTGATGATCATCATTATTAGAGCATTGCCCAAATAAAAAAAAGAAAGGCCAAAAAGAAAAGAAAAAGGCCCAAAAAATAATATATAAAAAGGGCAATGCTACTATCTCTTTTTCCACACTTGTGCTTCAAAGTAGCACCTTGTTCTTCATGTAGTGAGTCTCATATATTGTGCTTCAAAGTAGCACCTTGTTCTTCATGTAGTGAGTCTCATAAGTTGTCTTTTTTATACTAGTGGGAATTTTTCATTATCGAACTTGGCTTGTATATTCCTACGATGGGCTTCCTCAAATGCCCTAGGTCTTCGTGAGCAAGCAAGTTGGATGCACACCCACTAGTTTTCTTTTGTTGAGCATTCATAGCTCTAGTGCATCCGTTGGATGGCAATCCCTACACCTCATGTTGACATCAATTGATGGGCATCTCCATAGCCGTTGATTAAGCCTCGTCAACGTGAGACTTTCTCCTTTTTTGTCTTCTACACACAATCCCCTATTGGAAATATGCCCTAGAGGCAATAATAAAAGGATTATTATTATATTTCCTTGTTCATGATAATTGTCTTTATTCATGCTATAATTGTATTATCCGGAAATCGTAATACACGTGTGAATACATAGACCACAATACGTCCCTAGTGAGCCTCTAGTTGACTAGCTCGTTGATCAACAGATAGTCATGGTTTCCTGACTATGGACATTAGATGTCGTTGATAACGGGATCACATCATTAGGAGAATGATGTGCTGGACAAGACCCAATCCTAAGCATAGCACAAGATCGTGTAGTTCGTTTTGCTAGAGCTTTTCCAATGTCAAGTATCTTTTCCTTAGACCATGAGATCGTGTAACTCCCGGATACCGTAGGAGTGCTTTGGGTGTACCAAACGTCACAACGTAACTGGGTGACTATAAAGGTGCACTACAGATATCTTCGAAAGTGTCTGTTGGGTTGACACGGATCGAGACTGGGATTTGTCACTCCGTATAATGGAGAGGTATCACTGGGCCCACTCGGTAGTGCACCATCATAATGAGCTCAAAGTGACCAAGTGTCTGGTCACGGGATCATGCATTACGATACGAGTAAAGTGACTTGCTGGTAACGAGACTGAATGAGGTATTGGGATACCGACGATCGAGTCTCGGGCAAGTAACATACCGTCTGACAAAGGGAATAGTATACGGGGTTGCTTGAATCCTCGACATCGTGGTTCATCCGATGAGATCATCAAGGAGTATGTGGGATCCAACATGGGTATCCAGATCCCGCTGTTGGTTATTGACCTGAGAGCCGTCTCGGTCATGTCTACATGTCTCCCGAACCCGTAGGGTCTACACACTTAAGGTTCGGTGATGCTAGGGTTGTATGAATATGAGTATGCAGCAAACCGAATGTTGTTCGGAGTCCCGGATGAGATCCCGGACGTCACGAGGAGTTTCGGAATGGTCCGGAGGTAAAGAATTATATATAGGAAGTGCTGTTTCGGCCATCGGGAAAGTTTCGGGGTCACCCGGTATTGTACCGGGACCACCGGAAGGGTCCCGAGGGTCCACCGGGTGGGGCCACCTATCCCGGAGGGCCCCGTGGGCTGAAGTGGGAGGGGAACCAGCCCCTAGTGGGCTGGTGCGCCCCCCTTGGTCCCCCCCTGCGCCTAGGGTTGGAAACCCTAGGTGGGGGGCGCACCACTTGCCTTGGGGGGCACTCCACCCCCCTGGCCGCCGCCCCCCTTGGGAGATTGCATCTCCCAGGGCCGGCGCCCCCCCTGGGGGCCTACATAAAGGAGGTCAAGGGGGAGGGCAGCCGCACCCTGTGTCTTGGCGCCTCCCTTCCCCTGCTACACCTCGTCCTCCTCCCGCAGCAGCTTGGCGAAGCCCTGCCGGAGTTCTGCTGCATCCACCACCACGTCGTCGTGCTACTGGATCATCATCAACCTCTCCTTCCCCCTTGCTGGATCAAGAAGGAGGAGACATCATCCACTCCGTACGTGTGTTGAACGCGGAGGTGTTGTCCGTTCGGCACTTGGTCATCGGTGATTTGAATCACGGCAAGTACGACTCCATCATCACCGTTCTCTTGAACGCTTCCGCACGCGATCTACAAGTGGTATGTAGATGCAATCTCTCTCCCATGACTCGTTGCTTAGATGAACTCATAGATGGATCTTGGTGAAACCGTAGGAAAATTTTTATTTTCTGCAATGTTCCCCAACAGTGGCATCATGAGCTAGGTCTATGCGTAGTTCTCTATTGCACGAGTAGAACACAAATTTGTTGTGGGCGTAGATCTTGTCAACTTGCTTGCCGCTACTAGTCTTTTCTTGCTTTAGTGGTATTGTGGGATGAAGCGGCCCGGACCAACCTTACACGTACGCTTACGTGAGACAGGTTCCACCGACTGACATGCACAAGTTGCATAAGGTGGCTAGTGGGTGTCTGTCTCTCCTACTTTAGTTGGAGCGGATTCGACGAAAAGGGCCCTTATGAAGGGCAAATAGAAGTTGACAAAAATCACGTTGTGTTTATTCATAGGTAAGAAAACGTTCTTGCTAGAACCCAATTGCAGCCACGTAAAAGATGCAACAACAATTAGAGGATGTCTAACTTGTTTTTGCAGCAATTGTCATGTGATGTGATATGGCCAGAAGTTGTGATGAATGATGAATGATATATTGTGATGTATGAGATCATGTTCTTGTAACAGGAATCACGACTTGCATGTCGATGAGTATGACAACCGGCAGGAGCCATAGGAGTTGTCTTTATTTTTTGTATGACCTGCGTGTCATTGAAGAACGCCATGTAAATTACTTTACTTTATTGCTAAACGCGTTAGCCATAGAAGTAGAAGTAATCGTTGGCATGACAACTTCATAAAGACACAATGATGGAGATCATGGTGTCATGCCGGTGACGAAGATGATCATGGAGCCCCGAAGATGGAGATCAAAGGAGATATATGGTATTGGCCATATCATGTCACTACTATATAATTGCATGTGATGTTTATTATGTTTTATGCATCTTGTTTACTTAGAACGGTGGTAGTAAATAAGATTATCCCTTATAATAATTTCAAGAAAGTGTTCCCCCTAACTGTGCACCGTTGCTAAAGTTCGTCGTATCGAAGCACCACATGATGATCGGGTGTGATAGATCCTTACGTTCACATACAACGGGTGTAAGACAGATTTACACATGCAGAACACTTAGGGTTAACTTGATGAGCCTAGCATGTACAGACATGGCCTCAGAACACAAGAGACCGAAAGTTCGAACATGAGTCGTATGGAAGATACGATCAACATGGAGATGTTCACCGATGATGACTAGTCCGTCTCACGTGATGATCGGACACGGCCTAGTCGACTCGGATCGTGTAACACTTAGATGACTAGAGGGATGTCAATCTGAGTGGGATTTCATTAAATAATTTGATTAGATGAACTTAATTATCATGAACTTAGTCTAGAACTTTTGCAAAATATGTCTTGTAGATCAAATGGCCAACGCTCATGTCAACATAAACTTCAACGCGTTCCTAGAGGAAACCAAGCTGAAAAATGATGGCAGCAACTATTCGGACTGGGTCCGGAACCTGAGGATCATCCTCATATCAGCCAAGAAAGCATATGTCCTAGATGAACCGCTAGGTGAAGCACCCATCCCAGAGAACCAAGACGTTATGAACGCTTGGCAGTCATGTGCTGATGATTACTCCCTCGTTCAGTGCGGCATGCTTTACAGCTTAGAACCGGGGCTCTAAAAGTGTTTTGAGAAACACGAAGCATATGAGATGTTCGAGGAGCTGAAAATGGTTTTTCAAGCTCATGCCCGGGTCGAGAGATATGAAGTCTCCAACAAGTTCTATAGATGTAAGATGGAGGAAAACAGTTCTGTTAGTGAGCACATACTCAAAATGTCTGGGTTGCACAACCGCCTGTCCCAGCTGGAGATCAACCTCCCGGACGAGGCGGTCATTGATAGAATCCTTCAGTCGCTCCCACCGAGCTACAAGAGCTTTGTGTTGAACTACAATATGCAGGGGATGGTGAAGACCATTCCTGAAGTATTTTCAATGCTGAAATCAGCAGAGGTTGAAATCAAGAAAGAACATCAAGTATTGATGGTCAATAAGACCACTAAGTTTAAAAAGGGCAAGGGTAAGAAGAACTTCAAGAAGGACGGCAAAGATGTTGCCGCGCCCGGTAAGCCAGTTGCCGGGAAGAAGTCAAATAATGGACCCAAGCCTGAGACTGAGTGCTTTTACTGCAAGGGGAAGGGTCACTGGAAGCGGAACTGCCCCAAATACTTAGCGGACAAGAAGGCCGGCAACACTAAAGGTATATTTGATATACATGTAATTGATGTGTACCTTACCAGTACTCGTAGTAACTCCTGGGTATTTGATATCGGTGCCGTTGCTCATATTTGTAACTCACAGCAGGAGCTGCGGAATAAGCGGAGACTGGCGAAGGATGAGGTGACGATGCGCGTCGGGAATGGTTCCAAGGTCGATGTGATCGCCGTCGGCGCGCTACCTCTACATTTACCCACGGGATTAGTTATGAACCTCAATAATTGTTATTTAGTGCCAAGTTTGAGCATGAACATTGTATCTGGATCTCGTTTAATACGAGATGGCTACTCATTTAAATCCGAGAATAATGGTTGTTCTATTTATATGAGAGGTATGTTTTATGGTCATGCCCCAATGGTCAATGGTTTATTCTTAATTAATCTCGAACATAATGTTACACATATTCATAGCGTGAATACCAAAAGATGTAAAGTTGATAATGATAGTCCCACATACTTGTGGCACTGCCGCCTTGGTCACATTGGTGTCAAGCGCATGAAGAAAGTCCATGCTGATGGACTTTTAGAGTCTCTCAATTATGAATCATTTGACACATGCGAACCATGCCTCATGGGCAAAATGACCAAGACTCCGTTCTCCGGAACAATAGAGTGAGCAACCAACTTGTTGGAAATCATACATACCGATGTGTGCGGTCCAATGAGCGTTGAGGCTCGCGGAGGATATTGTTATGTTCTCACTCTCACTGATGACTTGAGTAGATATGGGTATGTTTACTTGATGAAACACAAGTCTGAGACCTTTGAAAAGTTCAAGGAATTTCAGAATGAGGTAGAGAATCAACGTGACTGAAAGATAAACTTCCTACGATCAGATCGTGGAGGAGAATACTTAAGTCACGAATTTGGTACACACTTAAGGAAATGTGGAATCGTTTCACAACTCACGCCGCCTGGAACACCTCAGCGTAATAGTGTGTCCGAACATCGTAATCGCACTCTATTGGATATGGTGTGGTCTATGATGTCTCTTACCGATTTACCGCTATCATTTTGGGGATACGCTCTAGAGACAGCTACATTCACTTTAAATAGGGCACCGTCTAAATCCGTTGAGACGACACTGTATGAATTATGGTTTGGGAAGAAACCTAAGCTGTCGTTTCTAAAAGTTTGGGGATGCGATGCTTATGTTAAGAAATTACAACCTGAAAAGCTCGAACCCAAGTCGGAAAAGTGCGTCTTCATAGGATACCCCAAGGAAACCATTGGGTATACCTTCTACTTAAGATCCGAGGGCAAGACCTTTGTTGCCAAGAATGGATCCTTTCTGGAAAAAGAGTTTCTCTCGAAATAAGTAAGTGGGAGGAAAGTAGAACTCGATGAAGTACTACCTTTTGAACCGGAAAGTAGTACAGCTCAGGAAAATGTTCCTGTGGTGCCTACACCAACTGGAGAGGAAATTAATGATGATGATCAAGGTACTTCGGATCAAGTTGCTACAGAACCTCGTAGGTCCACAAGGACACGTTCCACACCAGAGTGGTATGGCAACCCTGTCCTGGAAATCGTGTTGTTAGACAACGGTGAAACTTCGAACTATGAAGAAGCGATGGCGGGCCTAGATTCCAACAAATGGCTTGAGCCATGCAATCCGAGATAGAATCAATGTATGAAAACAAAGTATGGACTTTGACTGACTTGCACAATGATCGGCGAGCGATAGAAAACAAATGGATCTTTAAGAAGAAGACGGACGCAGATGGTAATATTACCGTCTATAAAGCTCGACTTGTCGCTAAGGGTTATCGACAAGTTCAAGGGGTTGACTACGATGAGACATTCTCTCCCGTAGCGAAGCTGAAGTCCGTCCGAATCATGTTAGCAGTTGCCGCATACTATGATTATGAGATATGGCAGATGGACGTCAAAACGGCATTCCTTAACGGGCATCTTAAGGAAGAACTGTATATGATGCAGCCGGAGGGTTTTGTCGATCCTCAGAATGCTAACAAAGTATGCAAGCTCCAGCGATCCATTTATGGGCTGGTGCAAGCATCTCGGAGTTGGAACATTCGCTTTGATGAGATGATCAAAGCGTTTGGGTTTATGCAGACTTATGGAGAAGCCTGCGTTTACAAGAAAGTGAGTGGGAGCTCTGTAGCATTTCTCATATTATATGTAGATGACATACTTTTGATGGAAAATGATATAGAATTCTTGGACAACATTAAGGCCTACTTGAATAAGTGTTTTTCAATGAAGGACCTTGGAGAAGCTGCTTACATATTAGGCATCAAGATCTATAGGGATAGATCGAGACGCCTCATAGGTCTTTCACAAAGCACATACCTTGATAAGATTTTGAAGAAGTTCAAAATGGATCAGTCCAAGAAAGGGTTCTTGCCTGTATTACAAGGTGTGAGATTGAGCTCGGCTCAATGCCCGACCACGACAAAAGATAAAGAAGAGATGAGTGTCATCCCCTATGCCTCATCCATAGGATCTATTATGTATGCCATGCTGTGTACCAGACCTGATGTAAACCTTGCCGTAAGTTTGGTAGGAAGGTACCAAAGTAATCCCGGCAAGGAACACTGGACAGTGGTCAAGAATATCCTGAAGTACCTGAAAAGGACAAAGGACATGTTTCTCGTTTATGGAGGTGACGAAGAGCTCGTCGTAAAGGGTTACGTCGACGCTAGCTTCGACACAGATCTGGATGACTCTAAGTCACAAACCGGATACGTGTATATGTTGAATGGTGGGGCAGTAAGCTGGTGCAGCTGCAAGCAGAGCGTCGTGGCGGGATCTACATGTGAAGCGGAGTACATGGCAGCCTCGGAGGCAGCGCATGAAGCAATATGGATGAAGGAGTTCATCACCGACCTAGGAGTCATACCCAATGCGTCGGGGCCAATCAGACTCTTCTGTGACAACACTGGAGCTATTGCCCTTGCCAAGGAGCCCAGGTTTCACAAGAAGACCAGGCACATCAAGCGTCGTTTCAACTCCATCCGTGAAAATGTTCAAGATGGAGACATAGATATTTGCAAAGTACATACGGATCTGAATGTCGCATATCCGTTGAGTAAACCTCTTCCGCGAGCAAAACATGATCAACACCAGAACTCTATGGGTGTTCGATTCATCACAATGTAACTAGATTATTGACTCTAGTGCAAGTGGGAGACTGTTGGAAATATGCCCTAGAGGCAATAATAAAAGGATTATTATTATATTTCCTTGTTCATGATAATTGTCTTTATTCATGCTATAATTGTATTATCCGGAAATCGTAATACATGTGTGAATACATAGACCACAATACGTCCCTAGTGAGCCTCTAGTTGACTAGCTCGTTAATCAACAGATAGTCATGGTTTCCTGACTATGGACATTAGATGTCGTTGATAACGGGATCACATCATTAGGAGAATGATGTGATTGACAAGACCCAATCCTAAGCATAGCACAAGATCGTGTAGTTCATTTTGCTAGAGCTTTTCCAATGTCAAGTATCTTTTCCTTAGACCATGAGATCGTGTAACTCCCGGATACCGTAGGAGTGCTTTGGGTGTACCAAACGTCACAACGTAACTGGATGACTATAAAGGTGCACTACAGGTATCTCTGAAAGTGTCTGTTGGGTTGACACGGATCGAGACTGGGATTTGTCACTCCGTATAACGGAGAGGTATCACTGGGCCCACTCGGTAGTGCATCATCATAATGAGCTCAAAGTGACCAAGTGTCTGGTCACGGGATCATGCATTACGGTACGAGTAAAGTGACTTGCCGGTAACGAGACTGAACGAGGTATTGGGATACCGACGATCGAGTCTCGGGCAAGTAACATACCGTCTAACAAAGGGAATAGTATACGGGGTTGCTTGAATCCTCGACATCGTGATTCATCCGATGAGATCATCGAGGAGTGTGTGGGAGCCAACATGGGTATCCAGATCCCGCTGTTGGTTATTGACCTGAGAGCCGTCTCGGGCATGTATACATGTCTCCCGAACCCGTAGGGTCTACACACTTAAGGTTCGGTGACGCTAGGGTTGTATGAATATGAGTATGCAGCAAACCGAATGTTGTTCGGAGTCCCGGATGAGATCTCGGACGTCACGAGGAGTTTCGGAATGGTCCGGAGGTAAAGAATTATATATAGGAAGTGCTGTTTCGGCCATCAGGAAAGTTTCGGGGTCACCCAGTATTGTACCAGGACCACCAGAAGGGTCCCGGGGGTCCACCGGGTGGGGCCACCTATCCCGGAGGGCCCCGTGGGCTGAAGTGGGAGGGGAACCAGCCCCTAGTGGGCTGGTGCGCCCCCCATTGGGCCCCCCTGCGCCTAGGGTTGGAAACCCTAGGTGGGGGCGCACCACTTGCCTTGGGGCGCACTCCACCCCCCTGGCCGCCGCCCCCTTGGGAAATTGCATCTCCCAGGGCCGGCGCCCCCTTGGGGGCCTATATAAAGGAGGGCAAGGGGGAGGGCAGCAACACCCTGTGTCTTGGCGCCTCCCTTCCCCTGCTACACCTCGTCCTCCTCCCACAGCAGCTTGGCGAAGCCCTGCTGGAGTTCTGCTGCATCCACCACCACGCCGTCGTGCTGCTGGATCATCATCAACCTCTCCTTCCCCCTTGCTGGATCAAAAAGGAGGAGACATCATCGGCTCCGTACGTGTGTTGAACGCGGAGGTGTTGTCCGTTCGGCACTTGGTCATCGGTGATTTGAATCACGGCGAGTACGACTCCATCATCACCATTCTCTTGAACGCTTCCGCACGCGATCTACAAGTGGTATGTAGATGCAATCTATCTCCCATGACTCGTTGCTCAGATGAACTCATAGATGGATCTTGGTGAAACCATAGGAAAATATTTATTTTCTGCAACGTTCCCCAACATCCCCATCATCATATTCTATTCCACCCATAGTGCTATATCCATGGCTCACGCTCATGTATTGCGTGAAGGTTGAAAAAGTTTGAGATTATTTAAGTATGAAACAATTGCTTGGCTTGTCATCGGGGGTATAGAAGTTGGGAACATCTTTGTGTGATGAAAATGAAGCATAGCCTAACTATATGATTTTGTAGGGATAAACTTTCTTTTGCCATGTTATTTTGAGAAGACATGATTGCTTTGATTAATATGCTTGAAGTATTATTATTTTTGTGTGAATATGAACTTTTGTCTTGAATCTTTTGGATCTGAATATTCATATCATAATTAAGAAGTTTTACATTGAAATTATGCCAAAGTATCACTCCGCATCAAAAATTCTTTTTTTATCATTTGCCTACTCGAGGACGAGCAGGAATTAAGCTTGGGGATGCTTGATACGTCTCCAACGTATCTATAATTTCTGATTTCTCCATGCTACTTTATCTACTGTTTTAGGCAATATTGGGCTTTATTATCCACTTTTATATTATTTTTTGGACTAACCTATTAACCGGAGGCCCAGCCCAGATTTGCTGTTTTATGCCTATTTCAGTGTTTCGAGGAAAAGGAATATCAGACGGAGTCAAAACGGAACAAAATCAACTGGAGAAGTTAATTTTGGAAGGAAACCAAACTGATGGGCTTGGAGTGCACGCCAGGGGAGTCCCGGGCTGCCCACGAGGGTGGAGGGCGCCCCTCGTAGGTGCGGCCCCCTACCTCGTGAGCAGCCCGGAGGTCCACCGACGTACCCCCTGCACCCATATATACTATCGTAAGCTAAAACTTCCAGAACAGAAGATAGATCGGGAGTTCCGCCGCCACAAGCCTCTGTAGCCACCAAAAACCAATCGGGACCCTGTTCCGGCACCCTGCCGGAGGGGGATCCCATCACCGGAGGCCATCTTTGTCATCCCGGCGCTACCCATGACGAGGAGGGAGTAGTTCACCCTCGGGGCTGAGGGTATGTACCAGTAGCTATGTGTTTGATCTCTCTCTCTCGTGTTCTCTCTCGTGTTCCATCTATGGTACGATCTTGATGTATCCCGAGCTTTGCTATTGTAGTTGGATCTTATGATGTTTCTCCCCCTCTACTCTCTTGTGATGAATTGAGTTTCCCCTTTTAAGTTATCTTATCGGATTGAGTCTTTTATGAACACTTGATGTATGTCTTGCGTGGGATAACCGTGGTGACAATGGATTATTCTATTGATCCACTTGATGTATGTTTTGGTGATCAACTTGCGGGTTTCGTGACACTTGGGAACCTATGCATATGGGTTGGCACACGTTCTTGACTCTCCGGTAGTAGCTTTGGGGCACTCTTTGAAGTACTTTTAGGTTGGTTGGATGAATCTGAGATTGTGTGATGCATATCGTATAATCATGCCCATGGATACTTGAGGTGATAATGGAGTATCTAGGTGACATTAGGGTTTTGGTTGATTTGTGTCTTAAGGTGTTATTCTAGTACGAACTCTTTTATAGATCGATCTGAAAGAATAGCTTTGTGGTGGTTTCGTACCCGACCATAATCTCTATGTTTGTTCTCCGCTATTAGTGGCTTTGGAGTGACTCTTTGTTGCATGTTGAGGGCTTGTCATATGTTCTATCTATGTTATTATTGTTGAGAGAACTTGCACTAGTGAAAGTATGAACCCTAGGCCTTGTTTCCTTTGATTGCAATACCGTTTGTGATCACTTTTACCGCTTGCTACCTTGCTGTTTTTATATTTTCAGTTTACAAATACCTTTATCTACCATCCATATTGCACTAGTATCACCATCTCTTTGCCGAACTAGTGCACCTATACAATTTACCATTGTATTGGGTGTGTTGGGGACACAAGAGACTCTTTGTTATTTGGTTGCAGGGTTGTTTGAGAGAGACCATCTTCATCTGACGCCTCCCACGGATTGATAAACCTTAGGTCATACACTTGAGGGAAATTTGCTACTGTCCTACAAACCTGTGCACTTGCAGGCCCAACAACGTCTACAAGAAGAAGGTTGCGTAGTAGACATCAATGAGCCATAACCATGTATGGTGACTGGATTCCAGATAGACTAATCCCATGTTGAACAAGGCAATGAGCTTGTAATCCATGTAGTCTTCTGATGGTGTGGGCACTTCACAGATTACAACTTTCTGCAAATAGAGGTCGAGCCAAAAGCTTGATGTGTCTCGTGCGTAGTAGGCAGGAGTGTCCGGCGGGTCGCGAGGCTCGCTGGCGGCGGTATCCAACGATGGAAGGGTGATCTCTTGCTGGGTGTAGATATCCACGAGACGCCATGGACTACCGGAGTGGTGGATGAGGACGATCCAGTTGGCCTTCATGCCCGCCCAGTAGTATCCGCGCATGAAGGACAGGTGGACGGGTAGTGGTATCATGTCGAGGGGCACCACGGCAACCTCCGTAGGATCGTCAAGTCGGTGTCTGGGCCACCTGCGAGGATCGGGCATCAGCAAGCAGGGTGTCTTGAAAAGAGATGGTCGGTTGCAGACGAGTAGACGGTACAAAGACACCGAGCATGCGGCCAGACGGATGGTGCTGAGTAGGTCCATACGACTACAGATCTGCTCCAAGAGAACATCGGGGAGGGAATTCCAATCGCGGCTCTGCGTGTCAGTCGGTTCTGCCATTGGGGTTTTTGGTGCCTGCGAGCCAACGGGGAAGTGGATTTGGGCGGGCGAGCGAAGAAGCTTCTCCTTGTGTGGCCGAGCAGTGAGCGGGGGGATATGGTACGCGTGAGCTACCAAGGAAGATGGTGCGGGCGGGCGAGCAGTGAGCGGGGGTAAATGGTGTGCGGCCGACGATGGGGAAGAGAGGAGGAAGAAGAAGAGAGGAGGAAGAAGAGTGGAAGACGGGGAAGAAAGTGCATTAAATCTCAATTCTACTAGTACTACTACCAAGATATACCATCCTTCGGAGTGTAAATAGTTACACCGATGACATGTGGGTCTACCACAAGAGGGCCCATATGTTAGTTAATGGAAGACAGAGGTGCGTAGGCGTATTTGCGGAAGCGTGCTCTACTGGCAAAATGATGACAGTACTGGGTAAGGCTGATTTAGTAACACCAACATGCTGGTTCAGCTTATTAATTACGTGTCCCATCTGCTGCAGCGTGTATTGTCACTTCACTGCGAAGACTAGTTGAATAGTTCTCTCTGACCGAGATGGTGAATAATGGATCGTGAGGACTTCCTTTCTACAGTATCCCTATGCCTCTACGCTCACTTCACTCATTTTGCTCCGTACCTAGTCACTTGTTGAAATCTGTAGAAAGACAAATACTCCGTATTTGGGAACAAAAGTAGGCTTTTACTCTGTATTTGGGAACAGAGGGAGTATCACCATATGGAGGGAACAGAGGAAGCTCGAAATATGAACATGTCAATGGGAGGGAGTACGCCCCATGCATGCATGCAACATGCAACACTCACACGTACACATGGACGAACGCAACACTCACGCACCCATGCGGCACACAGCACACGACGCAACACACACGCTCATGCTCAAGTGCTCAAGCTACTCCCTACGTCCGTGAAAGACTGTACATTTAGAGATTTACACATCGACTAGGGCATAATTAACGCCCAAAAGTATCAGACTTATGTGTGCATGCGACCATTGAGAGAAGAAGATTAAATGAAGGCTAAATGCATTGGAAGTGCAGATGTACATCATGTACTACACTCTTTGTTTTAGGCTGGCCATAGTGGGGGTAACATAACTAGTATCATGTACTTGGGACTCGCAAACATGCTTATGTGGCAAACAATTAAAGAAGAGAGAGAGGGTAGTAGTAACATAGGTACATACTGTAACACAATAAATGTTATGCTACAACCAAATTGAGCCGTATAAAATGGAAAAACTAAAATTTTCAGATAAGCCCTATAAACCGGAAAGGAGGGAGTATGTGTCATGCATGGCAATAAATGAGACCATCTATGATAACTACTTTATGATACTATGCACTATAGATGTAGTATCATACACTAGTATCATATATTCATATGCATGATAGTAGTATATGTTACTCTCCACTATGACCAGCCTTATAGCTGATGTACACTCTTTTTTGGAAGACCGAGGGAGTACACGTGCATGCACTCACATACACAGCCAGGGCGGTTCGCGCGCAAGGGTTGGACTCGTGTCGCGCTTGCGTAAAGTTTTGTTTAACTGATTTCTTTGCTCTGCCAACTGACAGGTGGGACCCAGAAACCAGGTGACAATTTAACCAGTCAACAAAGTGCCACGTCGACTATGTGGCCGGTCAGTAGGGTGCAATACGGTGCTCTACGATGAGCTAGTGATCGTATAATCACCGCAAAACTATATATAGTGACTGTAAAGAGCGTATTGTTACATACGTTGACCGCCAGTGTATTTTTCCCGTTTCAAATTAAGCCATATTTATCGGAAAGGATGCAGTATGGACTACTACTAGTACTAGTACTGCTTTGATGTGTCCCATCAACTCGCCGAACGAGGAGAAGCTTGCTTCCTATGCCTCTCCCTCGCCCACGTGCGTGGTGGTTCGCAGGACGAGGAGAGGGTTTTGACTACAACGCCCTCTCCCTCTACCTCGCCCTCGCCCTCGCGGTGGACGTGTAGTAGTTCAATCGGTGTCAGATTGCCAGAAGCATATTGTACTGTAGTATCATCATTGTTGGACCTTATGAAGAGGCGAAGAGCCAAGTGCAAGGTTCACACGAGTACGAACTGTTGAACCTCCCGAAGAGGCAAAGAGCCAAGCGCAAGGTTTTATAGGAGTTGTCGTCCTAGTAGGAGTGTACTACAACTATAACGAACGATGCTACTGTATGATGCCGCCACGTCACGTATATCCAAAGTTGTGCCACCTTTTTTTCTCAAAGAGCGTGTTGGAGCCCGTGCAACAACCACACAAGTTGCACGTACACATAACACATTTACTAGTAATAAATTCTAAAGGACAAATGCCACTATGCCACACAAGTTCATCTCCAATTCATGTGATGAATTTGTGCACGACTAGTCCACATATATTCACAGCGCTACCGTTCATAATTACCGTACTCCACTTACACGTTATAGATGGGCTACATGTCCTCCTCCAGGTTCCCGTCCCAGGTGTTCTTCATGGATGGCATGATCCATAGAGGTGGGCAACGGTAATCATTGTCGCAGCTTTCTAGTCCGGTTCCACACGATGGAGACTCATCCAAGCTGAAGCGGCATAAATCAGGGATAGCGTGTCCCAGCATGTTATTCATTCGGCTGTGCGCAATGAAGACACAACCATGTTTCATGAACGGCAGGCCTTCCGTGTCGTGCACGGAAGGTGGCATCCGCTTCACAATGGGGTAGCTGTCCCTGATGAAAAGCGAGTACTCTCCAAGAGTGTTCCTCGGCACCCACGTAGCATCACGGGGGTCGAACTCGGCGCCGTTCATCTGGTACACACGGCATCCTAGATCTGGACACATGGTGACGTACATAGTCAAGGTCCATGCATAATAATGTTGTGCTCAAATATGGCGGTCAGTAATACTGTGCAGCAAATAGTACTACTCCGATATAGAGGAAGTAAAATAATTGGCTTATTATATATAGCCACACTCTTGGCTACATGGATGAGATAGTAAGTCATGGAAAAACAAAAAAGGTGGCAGCTAGTGGGTTCAAGTCTTCAAGGGACTAGCTAGCTATACGCATCCTCCAAGGTAAAAAGTACTCCTACTAGTACTACTAAGTATACTACTAGTACAAGAATGAAAGAGAAGGCGAGAGGGTTAAAAAATGGACTACCTGGGTAGATGGTGACGGTCCGATCGTGGTAGATTGTGTGACCATGTTGCACATGTTGGGGAACGTAGTAATTTCAAAAATTTCCTACGCACACGCAAGATCATGGTGATGCATAGCAACGAGAGGGGGAGTGTATCTTCATACCCTTGAAGATTGCTAAGCGGAAGCGTTTATCAACGCGATTGATGTAGTCGTACGTCTTCACGATCCGACCAATCCAAGTACCGAACGCACGGCACCTCCGAGTTCTGCAGACGTTCAGCTCGATGACGTCCTCGCCTTCTCGATCCAGCAAGACGGGCGAAGTAGTAGATGAGTTCCGGCAGCACGACGGCATGGTGACGGTGTTGGTGAAGAACAATCTCCGCAGGGCTTCGCCTAAGCACTACGAAAACTATGACGGAGGATAAACTATAGGGGACGGGGTTGCCGGCACACGGCTTGGTGTTTCTTGATGTGTCTTTGGTGCTAGCCCTGTCCCTCTATTTATATGTTGAGCCTTGGGGCCGAAACTTGGAGTAAAAGCCTCCACAAAGTCGGTTTCACCCGAAAGGCAAGAGTCCTTCTCGGACTCCAGGGCCAGACGCCAGGGTTCCCGGCGTCTGGACCCAGACGCCAGGGACCCTGGCGTCTGGCCCCTGGACTCTGCAAAACTTCCTTTTGCGCTTTCCAAAAACCTTGTGGGCTTTCCCCTTTGGCCCAAATAACGTGTTCTCGTACCCAAACATTTCGGGAAACATCCGGAACCCCTTCCGGTGAATTCCGGAACTCTTCCAGAGATCAAACACTATTATCCCATATATCAAACTTTATCTCCGGACCATTCTGGAGTTCCTCGTCATGTCCATGATCTCATCCGGGACTCCGAACAACATTCGGTTACCAACATACATAACTCATATAATACTATATCGTCAACGAAACGTTAAGCGTGCGGACCCTACGGGTTCAACAACTATGTAGACATGACCTAGAACTTGTTTCCGGTCAATAACCAATAGCGGGACCTGGATGCCCATATTGGCTCCCACATATTCTACGAAGATCTTTATCAGTCAAACCGCATAACAACATACGTTGTTCCCTTTGTCATCGGTATGTTACTTGCCCGAGATTTGATCGTCGGTATCCAATACCTAGTTCAATCTCGTTACCGGCAAGTCTCTTTAATCGTTACGTAATGCATCATTCCGTAATTAACTCATTAGCTACATTGCTTGCAAGGCTTATAGTGATGTGCATTACCGAGAGGGCCCAGAGATACCTCTCCGACAATCGGAGTGACAAAACCTAATCTCGAAATACGCCAACCCAACATGTACCTTCGGAGACACCTGTAGTACTCCTTTATAATCACCCAGTTACGTTGTGACGTTTGGTAGCACCCAAAGTGTTCCTCCGGTAAACGGGAGTTGCATAATCTCATAGTTACAGGAACATGTATAAGTCATGAAGAAAGCAATAGCAATCTACTAAACGATCAAGTGCTAGGCTAACACAATGGGTCATGTCAATCACATCATTCTCCTAATGATGTGATCCCATTAATCAAATGACAACTCATGTCTATGGCTAGGAAACTTAACCATCTTTGATTCAACGAGCTAGTCAAGTAGAGGCATACTAGTGACACTATGTTTGTCTATGTATTCACACATGTATTATGTTTCCGGTTAATACAATTCTAGCATGAATAATAAACATTTATCATGATATAAGGAAATAAATAATAACTTTATTATTGCCTCTAGGGCATATTTCCTTCAGTCTCCCACTTGCACTAGAGTCAATAATCTAGTTCACATCACCATGTGATTTAACACCAATATTCACATCTGTATGTGATTAATACCAATAGTTCACATCATCATGTGATCAACACCCAAAGGGTTTTACTAGAGTCATTAATCTAGTTCACATTGCTATGTGATTAACACCCAAAGAGTACTAAGGTATGATCATGTTTTGCTTGTGAGAGAAGTTTAGTCAACGGGTCTGTCACATTCAGAGCCGTATGTATTTTGCAAATATTCTATGTCTACAATGCTCTGCACGAAGCTACTCTAGCTAATTGCTCCCACTTTCAATATGTATCCAGATTGAGACTTTAGAGTCATCTTGATCAGTGCCAAAACTTGTATCGACGTAACCTTTACGATGAACCTTTTTTCACCTCCATAATTGAGAAACATATCCTTATTCCACTAAGGATAATTTTGACCAATGTCCAGTGATCTACTCCTAGATCACTATTATACTCCCTTGCCAAACCAGGGCAGAGTATACAATAGGTCTGGTCCATAGCATGGCATACTTTTATAGAACCTATGACTGATGCATAGGGAATGACTTTCATTCTCTTTCTATTTTCTGTTGTGGTCGGGATTTGAGTCTTACTCAATTTCATACCTTTACAACACAGGCAAGAACTCTTTCTTTGACTGTTCTATTTTGAATTACTTCAAAATCTTGTCAAGGTATGTACTCATTGAAAATCTTATCAAGCATCTTGATCTATCTCAATAGATCTTGATGCTCAATATGTAACTAGCTTTACCGAGGTCTTTCTTTGAAAAAAAAACTCCTTTCAGACACTCCTTTATGCTTTGCAGAATAATTCTACATTATTTTTGATCAACAATATGTCATTCACATATACTTATCAGAAATGTTGTAGTGCTCCCACTCACTTTCTTGTAAATACAGGCTTCACCGCAAGTCTGTATAAAACTATATGCTTTGATCAACTTATCAAAGCGTATATTCCAACTCTGAGATGCTTGCACCAGTCCATAGATGGATCGCTGGAGCTTGCACATTTTGTTAGCACCTTTAGGATTGACAAAACCTTCTGATTGCATCATATACAACTCTTCTTTAAGAAAACCATTAAGGAATGTAGTTTTGACATCCATTTGCCAGATTTCATAAAATGTGGCAATTGCTAACATGATTCGGACAGACTTAAGCATCGCTACAGTTGAGAAAATCTCATTGTAGTCAACACCTTGAACTTTGTCGAAAACCTTTTTCGACAAGTCTAGCTTTGTAGATAGTAACACTACTATCAGCGTCCGTCTTCCTCTTGAAGATCCATTTATTTTCTATGGCTTGCTGATCATCGGGCAAGTCCATCAAAGTCCAAACTTTGTTCTCATACATGGATCCTATCTCAGATTTCATGGCCTCCAGCCATTTCGCGGAATCTGGGCTCATCATCGCTTCCTCATAGTTTGTAGGTTTATCATGGTCTAGTAACATGACTTTCAGAACAGGATTACCGTACCACTCTGCTGCGGACCGTACTCTGGAAGACCTACGAGGTTCTTTAGTAACTTGATCTGAAGTTTCATGATCATCATCATTAGCTTCCTCACTAATTGGTGTAGGAATCACTGGAACTGATTTCAGTGATGAACTATTTTCCAATTCGGGAGAAGGTACAGTTACCTCATCAAGTTCTACTTTCCTCCCACTCACTTATTTTGAGAGAAACTCCTTCTCTAGAAAGGATCCATTCTTAGCAACGAATGTTTTGCCTTTGGATCTGTGATAGAAGGTGTACGCAGCAGTTTCCTTTGGGTATTCTATGAAGACGCACTTCTCCAATTTGGGTTTGAGCTTATCAGGATGAAACTTTTTTCACATAAGCATCGTAGCCCCAAACTTTAAGAAACGACAACTTGGGTTTCTTGCTAAACCACAGTTCATATGGTGTCGTCTCAACGGATTTAGATGGTGCCCTTTTAACGTGAATGCAGCTGTCTCTAATGCATAACCCCAAAACAATAGTGGTAAATCAGTAAGAGACATCATAGATCACACCATATCTAGTAAAGTACGATTACGATGTTCGGACAAACCATTACATTGTGGTGTTCCAGGTGGCGTGAGTTGCGAAACTATTTCACATTGTTTTAAATGAAGACCAAACTCGTAACTCACATATTCGTCTCCACGATCAGATCGTAGAAACTTTATTTTTCTTGTTACGATGATTTTCCACTTCACTCTAAAATTCTTTGAAGTTTTCAAATGTTTCAGACTTGTGTGTCATCAAGTAGATATACCCATATCTGCTCAAATTATCTGTGAAGGTGAGAAAATAACGATACCCGCCACGATCATCAACACTCATTGGACCGCATACATCGGTATGTATTATTTCCAATAAGTCACTAGCTCGTTCCATTGTTCCGGAGAACGGGGTTTTAGTCATCTTGCCCAAAAAGGCACGGTTCGCAAGCATCAAATGATTCATAACCAAGTGATTCCGAAAATCCATCTTTATGGAGTTTCTTCATGCGCTTTACACCGATATGACCCAAACGGCAGTGCCATAAATAAGTTGCACTATCATTATTAACTTTGCATCTTTTGGCATCAATATGTGTATCACTACGATCGAGATCCAACAAACTATTTTCATTGGGTGTATGACCATTGAAGGTCTTATTCAAGTAAACAGAATAACAATTATTCACTGACTTTAAATAAGTAACCGTATCGCAATAAACATGATCAAATCATATTCATGCTCAACGCAAACGCCAAATAACATTTATTTAGGTTTAACACTAATCCCGAAATTATAGAGAGTGTGCGATGATGATCATATCAATCTTGGAACCACTTCCAACACACATCGTCACTTCACCCTCAACTAGTCTCTGTTTATTCTGTAACTCCTATTTCGAGTTACTAATCTTAGCAACCGAACAAGTATCAAATACTCAGGGGTTACTATAAACACTAGTAAGGCACATATCAATAACCTGTATATCAAATATACCCTTGTTCACTTTGCCATCCTTCTTATCCACCAAATATTCAGGGCATTTCCGCTTCCAGTGACCATTTCCTTTGCAGTGTAAGCACTCAAGTTCAGGCTTTGGTCCAGCTTTTGTCTTCTTCACGGGAGTGACAACTTGTTTGCCATTCTACTTGAAGTTTCCCTTTCTTTCCCTTTGCCCTTTTCTTGAAACTAGTGGTCTTGTCAATCATCAACACTTGATGCTCTTTCTTGATTTCTACCTTCGTTGATTTCAACATCACGAAGAGCTCGGGAATCATTTTCGTCATCCTTTGCATACTATAGTTCATCACGAAGTTCTACTAACTTGGTGATGGTAACTAGAGAACTCTGTCAATCACTATCTTATCTGGAAGATTAACTCCCACTTGATTCAAGCGATTGTAGTACCCAGACAATCTGAGCACTTGCTCACTAGTTGAGCGATTCTCCTCCATCCTTTAGCTATAGAACTTGTTGGAGACTTCATATCTCTCAACTCGGGTATTTGCTTGAAATATTAACTTCAATTCCTGGAACATTCGCATATGGTCCATGACGTTCAAAACGTCTTTGAAGTCCTGATTCTAAGCCGCTAAGCATGGTGCACTAAACTATCAAGTAGTCATCATATTGAGCTAGCCAAACGTTCATAACGTCTGCATCTGCTCCTGCAATAGGTTTGTAACCTAGTGGTGCATCAAGGACATAATTCTTCTGTGCAGCAATGAGGATAAACCTCAGATCACGAATCCAATCCGCATCATAGCTACTAACATTTTTCAACACAATTTTCTCTAGGAACATATCAAAATAAACATATGAAAGCAACAACGCAAGCTATTGATCTACAACATAATTTGCAAAATACTACCAGGACTAAGTTCATGATAAATTTAAGTTCAATTAATCATATTACTTAAGAACTCCCACTTAGATAGACATCCCTCTAATCCTCTAAGTGATTACGTGATCCATATCAACTACACCATGTCCGATCGTCACGTGAGATGGAGTAGTTTCAACGGTGAACATCAATATGTTGATCATATCTACTATATGATTCACGCTCGACCTTTCGGTCCCCGTGTTCCGAGGCCATATCTGTTATATGCTAGGCTCGTCAAGTTTAACCTGAGTATTCCGTGTGTGCAACTATTTTGCACCCATTGTATTTGAACGTAGAGCCTATCACACCCGATCATCACGTGGTGTCTCAGCACGAAGAACTTTCGCAACGGTGCATACTCAGGGAGAACACTTCTTGATAATTTTAGTGAGAGATCATCTTAAAATGCTACCGTCAATCAAAGCAAGATAAGATGCATAAAGGATAAACATCACATGCAATCAATATAAGTGATATGATATGGCCATCATCATCTTGTGCTTGTGATCTCCATCTCCGAAGCACCGTCGTGATCACCATCGTCACCGGCACGACACCTTGATCTCCATCGTAGCATCGTTGTCGTTACGCCATCTATTGCTTCTACGACTATCGCTACCGCTTAGTGATAAAGTAAAGCAATTACAGGGCGTATGCATTTCATACAATAAAGCGACAACCATATGGCTCCTGCCAGTTGCCGATAACTTCGGTTACAAAACATGATCATCTCATACAATAAAATATAGCATCACATCTTGACCATATCACATCACAACATGCCCTGCAAAAACAAGTTAGACGTCCTCTACTTTGTTATTGCAAATTTTACATGGCTGCTACGGGCTGAGCAAGAACCGTTCTTACCTACGCATCAAAACCACAACGATAGTTCGTCAAGTTAGTGTTGTTTTAACCTTCGCAAGGACCGGGCGTAGCCACACTCGGTTCAACTAAAGGGAGAGAGACAGACACCCGCCAGTCACCTTTAAGCACGAGTGCTCGTAACGGTGAAACCAGTCTCGCGTAAGCGTACGCGTAATGTCGGTCCGGGCCGCTTCATCTCACAATACCGCTGAACCAAAGTATGACATGCTGGCAAGCAGTATGACTTGTATCGCTCACAACTCACTTGTGTTCTACTCGTGCATATAACATCTACGCATAAAACCTGGCTCTGATGCCACTGTTGGGGAACGTAGTAATTTCAAAAATTTCCTACGCACACGCAAGATCATGGTGATGCATAGCAACGAGAGGGGGAGTGTATCTTCATACCCATGAAGATCGCTAAGCAGAAGCGTTTATCAACGCGGTTGATGTAGTCGTACGTCTTCATGATCCAACCGATCCAAGTACCGAACGCACGGCACCTCCGAGTTCTGCACACGTTCAGCTCAATGACGTCCTCGCTTTCTCGATCCAGCAAGACGGGCGAAGTAGTAGATGAGTTCCGGCAGCATGACGGCGTGGTGACGGTGTTGGTGAAGAACAATCTCCGCAGGGCTTCGCCTAAGCATTACGGAAACTATGACGGAGGATAAACTAGAGGGGATGGGGTTGCCGGCACACAGCTTGGTGTTTCTTGATGTGTCTTTGGTGCTAGCCCTGCCCCTCTATTTATATGTTGAGCCTTGGGGTCGAAACTTGGAGTAAAAGCCTCCACAAAGTCGGTTTCACCCCAAAGGCAAGAGTCCTTCTCGGACTCCAGGGCCAGACGCCAGGGTTCCCGGCGTCTGGACCCAGACGCCAGGGACCCTGGCGTTTGGCCCCTGGACTCTGCAAAACTTCCTTTTGCACTTTCCAAAAACCTTGTGGGCTTTCCCCTTTGGCCCAAATAACGTGTTCTCGTACCCAAACATTTCGGGAAACATCCGGAACCCCTTCCGGTGAATTCCAGAACTCTTCCGGAGATCAAACACTATTATCCCATATATCAAACTTTATCTCCGGACCATTCCGGAGTTCCTCGTCATGTCCATGATCTCATCCGGGACTCCGAACAACATTCGGTTACCAACATACATAACTCATGTAATACTATATCGTCAACGAAACATTAAGCATGCGGACCCTACGGGTTCGAGAACTATGTAGACATGACCTAGAACTTGTTTCCGGTCAATAACCAATAGCGGGACCTGGATGCCCATATTGGCTCCCACATATTCTACGAAGATCTTTATCGGTCAAACCGCATAACAACATACGTTGTTCCCTTTGTCATCGGTATGTTACTTGCCCGAGATTTGATCGTCGGTATCCAATACCTAGTTCAATCTCGTTACCGGCAAGTCTCTTTACTCGTTACGTAATGCATCATTCCGTAACTAACTCATTAGCTACATTGCTTGCAAGGCTTATAATGATGTGCATTACCGACAGGGCCCAGAGATACCTCTCCGACAATCGGAGTGACAAAACCTAATCTCGAAATACACCAACCCAACATGTACCTTCGGAGACACCTGTAGTACTCCTTTATAATCACCCAGTTACGTTGTGACATTTGGTAGCACCCAAAGTGTTCCTCCGGTAAACGGTAGTTGCATAATCTCATAGTTACAGGAACATGTATAAGTCATGAAGAAAGCAATAGCAATATACTAAACGATCAAGTGCTAGGCTAACGGAATGGGTCATGTCAATCACATCATTCTCCTAATGATGTGATCCCATTAATCAAATGACAACTCATGTCTATGGCTAGGAAACTTAACCATCTTTGATTCAACGAGCTAGTCAAGTAGAGGCATACTAGTGACACTATGTTTGTCTATGTATTCACACATGTATTATGTTTCCGGTTAATACAATTCTAGCATGAATAATAAACATTTATCGTGATATGAGGAAATAAATAATAACTTTATTATTGCCTCTAGGGCATATTTCCTTTAGCACATCAGTGGTACCATGGGTAACGACTGCTAAGATAGTTGATCCCAATATGCCAAAGTCAGCTACAAGGTTCCAGGTTAGACCGAATTGCGGATGCAAATGCACATCCAGGATCGGCGATCTTATTTTGATCGGAGGATGACTGGTCCCTGCAAAATAATGGAGTACCGTTAGGGATGCAAAATGATGGTTTGTGCATTCCGTTTGTAATCTCCCGTACCGTAGGATGGCAACCAGATGAAACAAGTCCCTTGGCTTGTCACCGCGAAGATGCGGTCTAGATGGCGCACGGCATCTTCGAACGTGTAGGGGTACAAATCTGCCGCCGCCAACATGCACCAGCCTCTGCCGTTACTTCCTCTTGCATTGATGGAAATCCTTATGTCGAACACTGCGATGAGATAGTAATCGTCGTAGCCACGTCGCTTTGTCGGTAGGTCCGCAATTGCTATCTTCTTCAATCTCATGTAGGCATCATCATACGTATTCAAGCCCAGCCAGTCCGGCAGGCCGATCCCAATGGTGGAGAAGGGGTCTACCGGAACGGCCGCACTACTGTGGATGTTGTGCAAAATGATGGTGGTATCCGGCCGGAGGTATGCAAGCCAATCTTCGTTGGCACCGACCCAGACCTATATATAAGACGGTGGGTAGCGGAGAAATTACGGGATGGAAATGGAATAACTAAGTACTACATGATCAAACTCCATTACTGACCTGCTCATCGGACAAAATCCGGCTACCTCTCAATGTCGGCAACTCTAGCGGAGTCAATGTGCAACCATGACCAGGGAGCGGTGGACTGTTCGAAGGATTGTCCCATAGAAGAACCTTCTCCTTGAGGACGCATGGAAGACCAACAAGCATGGCCTTTTCCCAAGCCTGTTTAAGCAGCGTCTTGAAAAAGTTGGTGCAGGAAGCATCGAGTCTTGCGGCGGTGAGGACGTCGGAGCGGCGTGCAATTTCTCCCAGAGGATCATCGTCCAAGGTCTCCCAGCCCCGACGAGGAGGAGAACCGTCTGGCGAATCCATGGGAGCACCGACGAACTGCCTTCTCTTCGGGGGGAGGGGAACTGGCGAGGAGGAGATAAGAGCGTAGTAACCGCAGGGCCTCGTCCCTTCCAATTGTAGATCGTTCCTCATCGAAGGGGTGAGGCTTTATTTACTAGTACTAGTACTACCATTATGGAATGTTATGGAATTGCATTATACTGTAAACAATAGCACTAGTAAGAAATTTTTGGCAATATGTATTAGTTTTTGGCATGGATTAAGAAATTTTTGGTATGTTTTTGCCATTTTTTGTACATGCCAACTAGTGTCAAAAAACGTCTTACATTATGTGACGGAGGAGTACGTACTCGTACTGTAGCAGTACTAGTACTACTGTTCTCAACTAGTAGTGCGATGTACTGTACTTCTTGTCTAGTTCTAGTATAGTGCACCAGTTTTGAACTCTTGAATCTCAGGGCCAAGGAGCTATAGTTGGAAGTGGAGGGTACTACTGTTCACTAGAACCATCATTGTACTATCAATGCAGGGAAAGTACACCTGCGTAGTGGCCTAGTGGGTACTCTCGGTGCTCTATTCAGCCGCTCCTCTCATGTAGCTGGCCTACTCAGCCGCTCCTCTCACGCACCCACTAGCAGCCTGTTTATCAGCGACGGTTACTGCGGGGGCAGAACATTTGAGTTATTTGATACAGTGAGACTAGGCTTTTCGCTTCCATTTGTGGAGGTGTAATGGATCTCGTCGAACTTTGTTAGTAGTTCCTTCTTTATGAAGAGATGAAGCAAAGCTTTTGCCTCCGTTTCAAAAAAACACATCAATAGTAATTTCTTTTATAATAGAGCCGATAATGGAGTGAAGTCCATGTGTGCAACGCCACAAGCTATAGTAGAGCACTTTACGTGCAGAGCCATATTGCACAGTTCCCAATGCCCCGCTAGGCTTTTCCGGCTCCTCGGGCTTAATTGGGAGGCGCTAGTTTAAATATGCTACTAGCTGATGAGGAAGCTGCAAGTGAGGTGCGGCTAGGGTGAGCACGCGAGCCACGGGATGCTGGGAAGGAAAACCCGTTCATGTGGCTAGGCTATCCAGTGCACCCAGATTGTGGGGCCGCACGTCTGTTTGACTTCAAAACTCAAACTACCCGTGTAAAATATTGACTCATAGCGAAGTGTAGTAGTACTATTTAAAAAAAAGGCCGTCGTGCGTTCAGCCGGGATCGAACCCACAAAACGAGAGGTATACACTCCCGCGGCCACTAGTAGTACTCGTTGGAGTACAATGCAACCTAGAATCGCCTTTTGTCGCTAGTAGTACATGCATTGTTCCTTACAAGAAACCCCTATAATGCAAGAAACCACTAAAGTGCCAAGAAACTACTACCACTTGCATATGTGGCAGACTTAAGATAAGACTACCTTATCAACCATTGTACATGCTCTTACCAACATAAATCCTCGAGTGACCTCCTACCTCCGGCCCGTCCACCTAGTCATCCTCGGCCATGGGACGCAGCTACCGCCGCCGGCAGATGGCAAGGTCAAAACCGCCAGCGGTGCGGAGCCCATGTTGCGGCAGCCCGGATGCCTGCTCCGTCCGACGCTCGCGGCCGCTAGCTAGCCAAGATAGCTCTGTACAGCTGCTTGTCTGCAAGGTTTGCTAGCTAGATTGGCATGGCAGCGAGGTGGCTTGCTCGCGCGCGCCGCGCTAAGGCCAGCCATCTGGCTCGAGCGAAGGCCAGCGCGGCGGCTTGCTCGCTCGTGAGTCACGCTCGGGCCAGCCTGCCAACCCGTGCGGAGGCTAGCGCGGCGTCCGGCCCGTCCGGCAGAGCGGCGGCCAACTCGCTCATCACCGGCACCACCGACGAACACGCATCAGTACTGTTTGAAGTAATGTTCAGGAAAAATAAAAATTTGAGGGGGAATAACAGGATAGAAGGTTAGATGTGGGTCCCTCGTGTCAACGGTCAAACAAAATGTGTTGGTTTAAGCTGCCTCGTCAGCACGGACGTGTGGGCCAACCCTGTCATAAATGGGTTTAAACGAACCTAATTGGTAGGATTACTAGGTAGTAGTTTTTGGCATGGATTAAGAAATTTTGGGTATGCTTTTGATGTTTTTTGTACAATAGATTCTTCCTAGGGCTGGTTGAAAGTGGTAGTTTTTTGTTAAATACTCTACAAATTGTAAGTAGGAGTGAAAGTTAAGCTTTGGAAGCCAATAAGCAAGGCTAGTTACATAGCGCATATGTGTACATGATTGAAAGTAAATATCAACCATGAGTGACTAATATCTTGATGCAAAACTCGAAACTATGGAATACTAGGAAAAAATGCATGGTTGGAAATACTAGCAATGTTCATGTCCGTTGCAACGAATCATAATTAGAATAGTACTTATTCACAAACTTGGTAGAAAACACTCTAATTTTGATATACATATGTCACTAGAGATATACTATGTTTCAATTAGAATATATTCCTTGGGCTGTTTTGGTGAGGTCAGGGAGGGATGTGGTTGGTTTTAAGATACTAATTATGGGTTTTTCTGCAAATTGGTAGACAAGTGGGATGTTGGTGAGAAAAGGCAACAGCTTACCTCATAATCGTTAGATGTAGATCTAATGGTCAGAAACGACGGATGGCAGACACACCAGCATCACCGACTTAGTCTTGTTTAGGAGTACTAGCAAGATCCGTACATCGCACGGAACATCAAGACGCATTTTTTTATAAAACACTTGTTGTGATTGACCCTTGCGGGAGTAATCCCATGTGTAAAACTAATGATATCTCGAGAAATATGAGATAAGGTGAAGAGGAGTGGGGTGTGGTGGTGGTTGGTGGGGATCTGAGCGGAGGCATGGGGATTGACAACGCAGGCAGCGGCCACCAGGACAGTTTGTTCCAGAGGCTTCCTTTCTTAATTGCTCAACAATTAGGTTTGTTGGAGATAAGGATGAACGAGGGAAGGCCTTGTCTGTAAATGTGGAGAGGGGTGCGGGTATCTTTTAGTTTAATTTCCATCCGTCAGATATAGATCGGACGGTCTATATTGCAAGATGGCACACGTACCATCATCACCAACTCGGTTTTTTATAAGAGAAGAAATATAAGTATGGAGATACAAATGTATTATCAATACTTGCTTTCGTAAACTAGCATCTACATTCTATTCAATGCCTGGGCATGTGGGGCCTTAGCACAATGACTTCTCGACTGTGTAAAACAAAGATTTTCCCGTCACCGACAAGGAGGGGGTGACGGCGGTGTGCTTTTTGGCTTGGTCTAGTCCTAGTAGCCATACTAGGTGGTCTAAGCACGTGTAGATTTATTCTTTTTGACGTCTCGTGTTCGCCGTACTGCCATGACTGTTGATGAATAGACGGTAAGTTATTCATGTGGAAACCCTTGTTGAGCGTGTTTGCGAGAGAGAGAGAGAGAGAGACAGTGTGCGTGTGTGATATGTTAGAGACTGAGGCAATGATAACAGATTCTTTGTGTCTATGTGTGTGGAGGATAGAGAGAGACATGTACATGGGGCTTTGTGTTGTGTAACATGGAGACACATATACATAATTAGAGAGTGAGTGTGTGAGATACACATGCGGACATGGGGAGAGATGAGGATCCAGATAAATGGGTGTTTGTGTGTGTCTGTGTGTGTTTGTGCACGCGTTTGTGTGTGAGAGGGAGAGAGTGTATGTGGAGTGGAGAGACCACTGATGATGTAAACCTAGTATAAGGGAAGGGGGAATGGTGTGACATGTGTAGTAGCGGGATAGCGCGGGTGCGGGCGGGGGGAGCAGACTATTTGGAAGAGACATCGAGTGTGGGGGGGGAGAGGGGTGTGAGAGCGAGAGAAAGAGAGAGCTAGCGACAGAGAGAGATAGAGAGGAAGAGAGGGGGAGAGAGGGGTCGTTTGTGTCCATAAATGGCGTATAGATAGGGAGACAATGTTGATGTTGTCCGAAATTGGCCTATGAACGGAGACGCATGGGAAGCGAGTCATCGTGTGTGTGATAGGGACTTCATGAGAGATCTAGAATAGATGGTGTAGAGAATAATGTGCGAAATCGAGAACGATTATACATTAGGGAGCTATGCAAAGAGTCACGACATATATGTATACAGGGAAGGAGCTGGGGCGGGTCCGCATGTTGGAGAGATAGAAAGAGGAGAGTGGTGCACAAGGAGACAAAGTGTGCTTGTTTGAAGTGGGGGTGGTGTGTGAGGTGAGTGCGCGAGAACCACATAACTAGGGAGATAGACGTTTGGGGCGATGTTTTGTGTGTATGGGAAATATACACTCTACATAGTGCGTGTGCTTGGGTAAGAGAGATAGCGGGAGACCTAGAGAGTGAGGGAAGAGATGTGTGCATGCCCGAGAGACAAGGCGATAGAGACCTATGTTGGGGTCCAGACTTTAGAAGAGAGAGGGGTGTTAATGTGCTCGTGTGTTGGTGTTTGGGGGAGATAACGACTTCTCTATGTGTGTGGGTGTGTGGGTGTGTGGTGGGGGGTGACTTCAGATAAAGAGTGAGGTGTCCATATTTGAGGGACTTTAGCGTAATTGAGATATTGTGCACTCATGGTTGATCAATTTGTTTCACAGTTTGTAGTATGAGATGACGATACTTTTGAACATGCGTGATATACCTTGATGTACCAGAATTACAAACCTAAGATTGGAATTTTGGAATTCGACTCCATCATTAGCTTTTGTAATTCATTTAAACGGAGGTACATTTTTTAAGCCAGGATTTCGTGATTTCAAATTCATATATAAAACCTAGAGATATACACATACGGGCATGTTCAAACTTTATAATCATCCACTTTATTCATACACATACGCATTTTTGCTTTTTTCATCATATTTAGGATAAACACATTTGGAATTTCATTTGAATTGGACCGTATGATGGTATTTGCTTGCAGTAGCTCAATGATCCATATTTGAATTGAGTGGACAATCTAAGTTTTGAGTTCGAGACATTGATTTCCAAAACTTGCACATTTTTTTGCGTGCAAAACAAACAAATTGTCGGCCATGATATCATAGTCGGCCGTACGAGAGCAGAATACTTATAATTTTAGGCGCCAAAAGCTTTCAAACTTCCCGCTGACATTGAAATATCATGCGCCCGAAAGTTTAGCCCTGTGATATTCCTGTTTTACCCCTGCCACATGAACGGAAAAGGGCTGCTTTGGTAACTCCATTGTTTTCACCTCTTTGCCCCCAACATTCTTCCCTAGAACCCCTCCCCTTCCCCTCCCCGAGCACCCCAACCACGGCAAGTCACCGAATCTAGTCCTCTGCCGCAGCGGTGGACCTCACACCCCGCCGGATCTACCTTCTGCACCTTGGAACCCCCAACTGCCAACTCACCACTTCACCGGAGCCGCTTCAGCGACTGGCTTGTCCACCGCTCCGGATCTCCTTGACCGCCATCATGGTCCACCGCACCGGATCTGCTTAACCGGCGCCCTCGTCCACCACAGCATAGGCCCTTCACTGACTCCCTCGTCCGCCCCTTCGCTGGCCCTTCATACAAGCCCTCGTCTGCCACAACAGATCCTCCTCACCGAAAGCACTGTACAACACGCCCGCCGAAGCCTTCGTCCACTACACCGGACCCGCTCCACGGACGCCATATTCAACTCCACCGGCCCTGCTTTACCGACGGCGCAGTGTCATCAGGTTATTTCGATTTGTATTCCTTCGTTTTTTTCTCTTTATCGTGCAACTGTTCACTTACCACAGATGAGCTTTCTTGTATGTCGGCAGGTGCCGCAACCGTAGCACCGGAGCCGCTTCAGCGACAGTGACAGCCGTCCCAAACTCAACCGCAACACGAGCACCATCGACGATCCTTAGCTATCAAGTATGACAACGATACCCATACGCCGCCGAGAATCAGGTACTATTATCCAACGGTCGGCGCCTATGTTCACTTTCCTAGCATAAGCACCGCACCTTTGAATTTCTTCAGGGCATCATTCAGTTTTTCATGAGAAGCGTTATTCTGCTTGCACCTGTAGGGCCATACTTCTGGCAGTGAACATGTTACATGTGCTAAATTACATACCAGTGCACATATAGTTAATATGCTTTACTTTTGTTCTGATGCCACCTGTTGGTTCCATCAGACTGCTTAATGTTCTCTATGCTTAATTACACATCAGCAAACTAGCATGTGGTTCCACTACTTTTTGTTCGTTTTACCCTACATTTTCTGATGCTAGCTATTACATCATTGCTCCGAGCCTCTGTTGATTACTTGTTTGTGTGTTCTTGATCTTCCCAAGTTGCATGACTAATTTGATGCTTCTATTAATCATGGAGCTGCCAACCCCATCAAGCAAAATATTTGTTCTTTTGGGGCTGGCACCTCGAACAAGCATAAAAATAGAGGGAAGCAGATATATTGTCGTGTATGCACACACCCTTCTTTCATTAGTTTAGATGAACCATTGATGATCAATTCGGACCAGTGCATGCGATTAAAATTAATTTTACCTAAATAGAGGGTGCAGAATAAACTACAACAACTAGATTTGCAACCACAGGATGCTGACGATATCTTCAAAGAACATTGCAAGAGCAGCGAGGCTTCACAGCAACATATGGTAAGCCAGTGTGTTTTAGTACATGTGAAATGTAATGCGAGTGGGCTGCTTTCTTGGCTTGTGCCCTCAACCTGTAATACTACCGAATTACAAATAGTTCAGTTGTATGCTTTGCTGTATTGCTTGATTTGAATGCTTGTTTGTTGTTACGTTATACCTGAGTTGGCCAATATGTCAGCAGCGCCTGCTGTACTATCATAAAGAAATCCATGCCTATTTCATTTGAGTCCTTAACTTTTCCTCTCAACTTCATCACAAGACTATCTTTGTAGTTTATATGAGGCCACACTGTTAAGTGCTTTCTCAGATTATTTCAACTGCTTAGATGCCTTGGCAACTTAAATATAGCGGTGGTACACTCCCTTCAACTAGGGATGTCTGGGTCCCGTTTAATCCTGATTAAAGTCCACTAGTGGTATGATAGTTCAAAAGAGTTTTTTGTTTTTTGAGGAAAATGAACTAGGGAGGTAGCAAAAACTAACTAGATGGGACTGGCAGATGTCGTTTATTTGCCACTTACATCCCTAGTTTCATCTTACCATTTTAATTTCTTTTCGGCTGATGCTGCTTCGAACCATTTAAATATAGTTTACCATGCTCAGCAATAATTCGTCTGTCGTTTACCATGTAAGCTTATTGCCTGGATCATACGATAACTATGTCTTACTTATGTCCAGCGGAAACCTTTCAGGAAGTCGTTCACACTAGGACACAATGTACAACCCCATAATCTATTTGTGGAAGCAGTGCGCCATCCATGTTACCAGATGGTAGCAGTTCAGAGGCAACACCCCCGGAGAGCAGTCTGAGCCCAGATATTATAGTGCTTGAGGCTCTACTAGAGGCAGAAAGAGATGGTGTGGCTGCCATGAATGAGGTAATCTTTATCTTGAGGCTGGAAATTACGGAATTAGCGGCACGCATTATGCAAGCAACCCAAGAATTGGAGGAAGTAAGAATGTTGCATTTGAAGACGGAGGAGGTCCAGTTGTTTCTGCTATCCGAAGCCCAAGGTAATCCCAGTTCTTCTTTAGATACTAGTTGAAATTGTCATTAGATTATTGTACTTGCATGTTGTGTCATGTCTCTGAATGTATTATGTTGCAAGACCCCCTATGTTGTCCATGTGTTGTAATGATCTGGATTTTTTAGGCAAGGTAATCCTCAGTACTTGTATGATTGACATGAGGTGAAATGTTTTTCGTGTGAGCATATTGTATTGGATGAAATAACTGTTTGACTCAGAGTGTATCCAACCTACTGAATTCGAAGATCACGACATTTCTAAATCATAATCATATATAAATGTGGAATAAATCTTTGTTGTGGTTTTGAAGAAATAAATAACAAAACATATAATTATCTATGGATATTCATAATCGAATACAAATTGGATTTGAATTTAGTTTGCCAGGGCCCAGGGCAAACGTGAATGCTAATTCTCCCAAGTTTTGAACAAAGCGGCTAAACACCCACTATAATTTGTGGGTTGCCCGAAGCAAGTGTTTGCGAGATGGAAATTACTGTCTACCCATGACACTTGACATCCTTATCGACCGGATTTACGCTGCTGTCGATAGGGGTAAACTAGTAACTTCAATCAGATGTGACACGACAGCCTCTAAGCCCATTCAGACATGGTGGGCGCCAAACGTGGGTGGCAAAACACATTTGATTCAAGCTCGTCCGAAAGACATGTGTCTCTTCCTCCATTTCCCCATTCATACATGGTGGGCGGCAAAACAAACTCTCCTCGTCCGAAATCGATGTAGGCTAATATTTTAAATAGGGGCAGATGTGTAACTAACATCAGACGTGACACAACCGCCCTACCTGTCAGCCCCGTTCATACACCGTGGGAGCCAACCGTGGGCGGCAAAACACCCTCTCCTCGCCCAAAATAGTTACCGGCAAATATTTGGGAGATGCGAGATTACCGTCCTATCCCCAACCGACGCGATGTCCGAAATTTTAAACGGGGGATAAGTTCGTAACTTTCCCCCATTTCAGAGAAGCGCGTCCCAAAGTTTGAGATACCCCCCCTCCCCCCCCCATTTCCCCATTCATACACCATCAGAGGCACGACAACCTCCGCACTACGGCCAGCCTCCTCCGTCCGCCACCCCATCCTCCACCTTGCCGGAGCCGCTACCCCTACCCCGTCGTCCATTGCAAGAGATGGACGTCTCTGATCCACGGTGCTGGACCAGGATCCTTTCATCGCCTTCTCTCGCTTCATCGGCACCGTCGTCCACCTTGTCATAGCCGCTCCTACGACCGCCTCGTCCACGGCAACAGGATATATCCCCCGACCCGGCCGTCTGCCATGTAAAGTCTTCTTCCCCGCCGCCGACAGCCATCGCACCCGCATCACCCTCAACGTATCAGCATAGGCTTACATGGCGTCGCAAGAGAGGTGGTACTCTTCCATATGTGCTTAAGTTATTGATCTCACCCGCAAAATAGATCGTAATTTGTTTATTGTACTTTTCTTGTCCGTACCAAATCGTAGTGGCTAGTTGAAAGCAAACATTGGTTGCGAAGTAGCTTTGTCCGGTTTGCACCTTCAGATCTGCCATGGCACGGGCACTATACTCGTAAATCTTATGGTTTCCCCCCTTTATATTCACTACCATCATCGTAGGTGCTTCGTGTCGTGCTAGCACTGCTCCTCAAGACCTCAACCCAAAGCTTACGTGTTGAAATATGAATCTGATATGATGCTCATATCACTAAAATACAGAACGTTTAATTGGTCACCTAATGTTCCTATATTCGTTTCGAAAAGCATGTACGCCACCCACTAGTCCAGCTAGTTCCACTTTCCTGATTTTTCTCTTGATGCTTAGGGTTTTCCCCTTTTATCTACTATACTATGATCTGCGTAGGTGCTTTCTGTCGTACTAGCATTACTCCACCCTTCAAGCTAAACAACACGCACTCAGAATTCAAAATCTTAGTTGTTCAAATATGATTGTGATATGATACTGATATTAGTTAACCGACACATTTAATTGGTTAGCTAAAGGTCCCCCTTGAGTTTCCAAATGCATGTCGCGACATATAGAGAGACAGCATAATTGCATTTCTTTGTCACTTGTTGACCGTACTTTCTTGTCCATACCAAATCTTAGTTGTTATTTCAAAGCAAACATCGGTTGCTAACTACCCTTTGCGCGGTTTGTAGCTTCAAATCTGCCATCCCACTGCCACGGTCAACACTGTACTCATCATGCTTATGTTTTCCCCATTTTATGATGACCACAATCAGCCTACGTGGTTCATGTCGTAATAGCACTGCTCCACCCATCGAGCTAAACAAGCTTAGTCGTACAAATTCATATCCGATATTATTGCTGATATTAGTAAAACTGAGAGATGTTTAATTGGTTAGCTAAATGTTCCTACTTTAGTTTCGAAATGCATGTGAGCCACATATGGAGAGACCGGAAAGAATAGTATTTCTCTGTGCGCTCTGGTTCATCATGGGTGGCCAACTGACATTGTATTGAAAGGCTTGTAATATCTTCAATCTGCTTGCTCTTCTGCTCTTCTTTAAGATGATACTCTTCTCTTGTGGTCGACTGGTCAGGTCGAGTTGTTCTCCCTTAGTATATTTTGAATCTGTCAGGTCAGGTCGACTTGTAATTCTTTACTATATGTTGAAGCTGTCATCTGCGAAGTGTCATCACTTCTGGAGCTCTCATATTTTGAGTAGTAGGCCACATTATATTAATGCACACAACAAATTACAGCATGCATGGCATCTTTTAAAAGAATTGCAGTGATAGCACAAAGGGGTTTACAAGGAGGCAGTATTGGATTAGAATCACTTCTGCATTACAAAGAAAATCTCACTTGTTTTTATGTTTTCATGCATGTCAGATATTGAACATTATCAAAATGAATATGAGAATGGGCGCACGAGAGGAATATTGCGGAACGATCCACTGGCTAACAAACTTGGCATGGTGGAGGATGGCCTATCTTATTCACCCATCAAGGTGCTTGCTCTAACTTTGCAAAGTTGTATTGGTCGCACATATTTTGCATCTGACCTCTTGCATTACTTCCACTTTGTTACACCATCTGCTTAATTTAAGCATCATATATGAGTATATGCCATACCTATCCATTTTCTGTACCTTTTCCATGTGTCGTCACACTATGTTTTTCTAGTCAAATGTTGTTCTTTCGTAATAGATGTCCAAAAGGAAGAGGGTGAGTGCAAATCCTCAAGGAGTACAAACTAGGTATTTGGAAAAGGTAGTGATACCTGTTAAATCAGATAGATCAGCAGCCACAGAAAACACAGGCCCAACTGTACCACACTTTACCCCTACTCCAGTGGCCAAACCCCTATTAGAACTGCTAGGAGCCCGGCGTCAGGTACTGTCTATGATATCAATTCAAAATTTGAACTCCTAAATTTCTGCTTGTGCCTTACCTTCTCTCTTGTATGAAAACTAATTTTAGATGAATCTCCTTGCTCAAAGGATCATACGATCTCGAAACAATAATGGGGTCTGCATTGCTCTTGTTAGTACCTCTCTCCCTTTTGCCTTGTAACGTTGTACTTAATTAGTTGCTATTTGATTATGTATCATCAGTCTGCACATGAGCTTCATTATCCTCTGTTTCTTCCAATATTATTTGATCTATATTTTACTTTTTGCAAAATGTAGAATAATGGCAACGCTTATAAAGAATTTTCTTTGGGGAATTTATTGAATTATCCTTCCATCAACATGGATAAGGGCTTTGTCCAGCCCGTGTTAACATGTAATGTAAGTTCATCCTTCTCAAGCCTTCAAACTTTGTTCTGGTATAGATTTGGATAGGCATCATTTCCTCCACTGATGTTTGCTTTGCTGTTTACATCTGATTGGATGTTTGCAACAACTACCAGTTTCAAATTGTAGTTGTAAAAACATGTTCCTTATGCAGAACAGATCCATTTATTTGCTTATATAATTGTGAAACCTGTTACGTGTCTCCTTGTTTCTCTTTCAGAGTCGTATCTCTTACGCCAGGCAGAACTTTAGGGAAGATAGTGAGCCAAACCATCTTGAGGATAGCGAGATGACCCCAAGGTCCTGTCTTGATGAAGACAGTGAGTTGAAGCTACTCACCAGCAGGAGTAAGACAACCTCTGTGTAGTTGCTGCCTCAATCAGTTTGACTTCTTCAGTCTCAACTTAAAGCGGGAAGGCTTGCTTCAGCTCAGCTCTGACTTGAAGTCAAAGATGCAATGAAGATGTCAGAGGACTGCCGTGCGCGTCATCATGCCTTAAATCTAGTGTTGATGCATCTATCGTTGACACAACTAAGGTCTACTCAGCTTCTTCAGATGTTAGGGGGGCGACCTGGCTAGGCCTAGTGCCTTCTAAAGTGCTCTTAGTTTTGTATATTCTTTTGTCGGCGCGTTTATTTGCACTAGTGGCGAACTTTGATGCCCAGTGGATGTAATATGTGTGATAGCCGTGATAGCCTAGCGTAAGTTGCTTACTTATTTATTTCCTTGTTGTATTGTTTATTTGTTTGCTTGTAGTCATAGCAGTTCTTTTTCCGCGGTTTGCTAGTGGCTGCAATAACCTATTTTTTAAAACTAGGCCACAATAACCATGGGCTAATATGTCCTGTAGTGACATTGGGCCTCCTACGGGCCGTAGAAATAGTGGGCCCTCTACGGGCCATAGAAACAGTGGGCCTTCTACGGGTTGTAGAAACAGTGGGCCTTCTACGCGCCGTAGAAACAATGGGCCTTCTACGGGTCGTATGATCGATTGGCCAAACATGGGCCAATAAGAGGGCGCAATATGGTCGTAAACAGGCTAGAGTTGGAATCGTCCGTTCATGGGCCGACCATAATGGGCCATCGTTAATAGGCCGTATTTGATGACACTATGAAAACGGCCCAGCGTATTAACAGACCACAAACGGGCCGACTGTAACCACGGGCTGAATTTGGCCCACAAGCAGAAACTGACAGTAACGGGCCGTAAGTAAACGAATGCTGGAAATGAGCCCAAGAATAAATGGGCTCTAAGAAGGCCGAAATATAACGTGGGCTGGAAACGGCCCAACGGAATAATGGGCTGTTAATGGGTATAAAGTGATACACTGTTCATTACGGGCCAGCTTCACCATGGGCCGTTAATGGGTGTAAAGTGATACACTGTTCATTACGGGCCAGTTTCACCACGGGCCGTTAATAGGCCAAGAGTTACATAGGGCCTCATATGGGCCGAAAGACATCATGGGCCATACATGGGCCAGAAGTGAAAACGGGCTGGAATCATATTGGATGGCCCAGATGACGCTACTGGGCCTAATTCGGATAGGGCATAATGGGCCTTGGGTTAGCGGGCTGTAAATGGGCTATATGCGAATAGGTCGTTAACAGGCTTTACATGGGCCGGCCCGCCATCTTTTGACCAAGTCAAACGGGCCGGCCTTTTCACAGCAATGGGCCTCTGTTGGGCCGTGCCATGTGTCGACGTATCATAGGTGCCTTCTGTCCAATGAGTGGATGACATCTGTCCCAACGATGAGCCAACACGTGTTTCCTCCAGCCAATGATGATTTTACACGTGAAAAATCCCCATTGGTCGGGGCTGTTAACGGGTTATCGGATCCAAAACCCGACCCGATAGCTTAACAGCGTTTCGTTATGGTGGATGCCACGTGTCGGTCACCCTTGACAAAAGCACTTCTGTGACGCGCGATTTATCGTCATGGAAGTGGACACTTCTGTGATGATAATTTTGGTAACGTCATGGAACACTTCTACGATAGCACAGGTAGGACTATCTTGATTCTATCATAAATTTGTCATGGATGTACATGCATGACAAAAAACGCAACCTACTATGACAAACACGTATCATCACGGAAGTGTGTTTTTTTGTAGTGTCCATTGTCACTTGCTCAACTTGCTGAAGCTTGGGCTGCAATCCTACCAGGGTGATAGATGCGCCCCGATGTTGAAACTGTAGCGCATTTTGCTGCCCAATCGACAAGCATAGGTCCGCATGCTTCTAACCAATCCATACCCACCACCATGTCGTAGGAGCCAAGAGGAAGAACTCTGACATTAGTCTCGAACCGCTGCCCTTGTGTCGTCCACTCACAAGCAGGTATGTATCCAGAACAAGTCAAAGTGCCTCCGTCTGCAATCTTTACTGACATGGGTTGCATCGACTAAACTTGTGCTTTCAGTTTCTGAGATGTTTCCTCACTGATGAAGCTATGCGAACTACCTGAGTCCACCAAGATCAGCACCTCGTGGCCATTGATCAATCCCAGCAATTGAACAGTTCGGGGGGTTGTTGCCCCCGTGGTCGCCACCTTGGAGATGGACATGAGTTGTTCCTCATCAGAGTCTGATTCAGCCCCTTGCCTGTCTTGCGCTTCGGCCTGCAACATCTCCAGCAACTCTTCGACAACATGGAGTTGGACGGTGGCCGCACACTGATGGCCCTACCCCCATCGTTCCCCGCACTTGAAATAGAGATCGCGCACGCGACGGTAATTGCGTAGTGCAGCGACGCGTTCCTCGCATCGCACTGGTTCGGCGCACCGGTCACCTACCCGAGCCGCGTCCAAGGCCCGACGATCTTCTGCCGCTGCTGGAGGCGCGGGCGGCACTGGGCGGGGATGTAATCCACCTGCAGCTGGCAGTGGACGAGCAGGGTGTCTCGCCTGGACTGGGTACTTCTGGGGCATCAGTCCCATCAGCTCCTCCTGTAACAGAGAAAGAGAAAAGGCGGAGTCCAAGTCTTGCGGGCGATGTAAAGCAACACCAACTTTAATGTCGGTTTTGAGACCATCAAGAAATTGCGTAGTGAAGAACAACGCATCGAAAGCAGGGTTATGAGCTAACAACTGGTGCATGAGTTCCTCAAATTGTTCCATGTACTCTGTAACTGATCCTATCTGACGAAGAGTATTGAACTGCCTAAGCTGCACTTGGTACTGTTCGCGGCCAAATTTGGCACACACGACTGAACAGAGTGTCTCCCAGGTGAAGGAGGTATCGTGTGCTTCCTGCACCTGCAGCCAACGCGCGGCATTACCCTCGAAATGGAGAGTAGATACCTGTCGGTGTCAAAACCGGCGGATCTCAGGTAGGGGGTCCCGATCTGTGCGTCTAGGCGGATGGTAACAGGAGACGAGGGACACGATGTTTTTACCCAGGTTCGGGCCCTCTTGATGGAGGTAAAACCCTACGTCCTGCTTGATTAATATTGATGATGTGGGTTACAAGAGTAGATCTACCACGAGATCAAGGAGGCTAAACCCTAGAAGCTAGCCTATGGTATGATTGTTGTTCGTCCTATGGACTACAGCCATCCGGTTTATATAGACACCGGAGAGGGATAGGGTTACACAGAGTCGGTTACAAAGGTAGGAGATCTACATATCCGTATCGCCAAGCTTGCCTTCCATGCCAAGGAAAGTCCCATCCGGACATGGGACGAAGTCTTCAATCTTGTATCTTCATAGTCTTGGAGTCCGGCCGATGATGATAGTTCGGCTATCCGGACACCCCCTAGTCCGGGACTCCCTCAGTAGCCCCCGAACCAGGCTTCAATAACGACGAATCTGGCGCGTATGTTGTCTTTGGCATTTGCAAGGCGGGTTCTTCTCCATGCTCCATGTGTTTGCCGGATAGTGTCCGGTTGCTTCATAAATGTTGCGCTCCTTGGCTTCCGCGTCCAATAATGGACTTCTTCCATGCGTCGTATGAATGCGAAAAGCCAGGGTATTTTTATGTTTTACCCCCTAGCTGCGCAAATAAGCTGCCTATAAGAGAGGCGAGGATCCAGATCCAAATCACACCATCCTCCTTCCGCAAGTACTCATCGAGGCGCATCTGACACAAAACCCATTCCATCATGGACAATCGACGCGGCTCCTCTTCTCGCGCCCCTAGCCCTAAGCCAGGAGATTGGAGGAGATGCTCAGTCCCGCACAGCGAGTTAGTGATGCTCCAAGCAGAGGGATATCTTCCCCCGGCCTTCATGGTTCCGGTTCGAGCCGGACTGGCCACCTACAAGGGCGGGAAGAAGACGGAGAGCGCCCCCAATCCCTCCAAAGGAGAGCGGGTGTGCTTCGTCCCCTACTTAATAAGGGGACTCGGATTTCCTATACATCCATTTCTCCGAGGGCTCCTGGAGTTCTACGGACTCCAGCTTCATCATCTTACACCTTCCTCCATTTTGCACATCGCAGGCTTCGTAGCTCTGTGTGAGCTGTTATTGGGCATTGAGCCCCATTTTGCACTGTGGAAGAGGCTGTTTTGCCTCGTACCCCGCTCTCACAAGGGGTCGATATATCAAGTGGGCGGAGCCGAAATATGGCGCATCACCGGGACCGGATACCTGTCCGGGACCCCGAAGAAGGCGTCCGAAGACTGCCCTTCGGAGTGGTTTTATATGGAGGACGCTCCGCTGCCGGATCCAGTCCGAATCGGCCTTACGGAGTTCAGCAACGCTCCACTGAAGAAACGCCTGAGTTGGCGCCCACGGAGCCCTCAACGAGAAGATGATAGGAGCGTCCATTACTTGATGGGCCGGATACGGCTGCTAGCCCATTCCGGATTAACCATGATCGGAGTCATGGCCACATGCATTATGCGTAGGGTGCAGACGCTCCAATATAGGGGCTACCCCATGTGGGACTTCAATGGAGACGATGACGCCACTCGTCACGGCCGCAAGGGACCTGGCTTGGCTGATGACCTGGCAAAGATCATGTCCGGCTTGTACAAGGGGGACAAGGAGGACTTCCTCCGCACGAATCCGCTGAATGGATTCTCTATGAATAACCCTCGGAGCTGGGTAAGCGGATATTCATCCACCCGATCCATACTTTCAAAGTCAAGTATCTTACTCTGTGATTTCGACGCAGGAGCTGCGCCGGGATGTGGAAGGCATACGAAGCCTAACTCCACAGACCGAGGATCCGGAATGATCCCTTGATCCGACCTCCGAAGAGGATCCGGACATAAAGGTGGAGATGATCGACGGGGTGTTCCACCAACTTAGCATGGACAATGCCCTAGTCGCCATTACGGCTGACTACCCCGGTTTATTTCCGGCCTCCCAGGTGACTACGACCAAGGTCTTGACACCATCATTTGATCCGTTCTCAATTCTGATCATCCCATACTGATGGTGCATCGCAGGAGGTGCCTTTAAGGCGGGAAGCCGAACCCGCGGTGGCCGGCCAACAAGGGTCAGTCCGGCCCAGCAGGCGGAAGAGGAATGCGACGCGAACTGAGACGTCGCCGCAACGGTACGGAGCACCGCTATTTTTAAGGGAAGGATTCCCAAGAGGTATATTAATGCTCATAACTTTTCCAGAAAGAGCGCTCGTCGGACAGTGTCCGGAGAGGTTGCCAATCAAGCCTCCGTCAGCCATGCTCCAACGCATGGCCCGGGAGGGGAGGCGAATACAAGGCATGAGTCGGACGCTCCTCCGACGGAGGATGCCGACAGGCTGTCCGCCACCCGGTCTAAGGTGGAGAGCGCCATGAATCACAGGCGTCGCCGGACAGTTCTTCGTGACGCGTGTTTCTCCCGGAGGCGTTAAATGCCTTTGATGCGGGAAACGCGCACCTCCGTGCCGCTCAAGATGGGTTAACCAGAGCCACGGAGCAGTATGTGAAAGACATACGTGTACGTAATTTTAATAGTTATATATACCAGTAGCCCCCGAGACTTAAAATAGTTAAAATAACTGATTTAAGGATCAATTTTTATGCAGGATCTTACGGAGAAGAATACACATCTGTCCCAGGAGCTCCAAGAGTGCAAGGCCCAACTTGAGGCCGCACTAGCCGCCATAGGGAGAGCCACAGAGCCCCCGCTGGTAAGACATACTTTGAAAAAATAATTAATTAACAAAGTGCGGAATGAATCTGAAAATAATATTGCAGAGGGTGCCGGACTAGATCCGGACAAGCAACCGCTACTGCGTCAGCTAAAGGCCGGTGAGAGGGTGCTTATGAAGGTGCAGCAGGAGAGAAACAAGCTCCAAGATGCCCACACCCAGCTAGGAGAAGAGCTGAAAGGTGTTCGGGCCCAGCTGTCTGGCTCCTTGAAGGAGAATCAGCGGCTTCGTCGCGGCATTTATAGTAAGTGCTTGAGCAAATTCCTTTGAAAAGAAGAATTCAGCGAGGAAGTCGATTGACATAAATATGTCTTTAGGTGTGCTGACAGGTCGCCCTGCGGAGGAAATGCCTGGGTCAACAGGTGACCAACTTCCCGAGCTGGTGCAATTGTTCGAACGTGTTCGGCAGACGATGAGTGGCGTCGTTCAGGCTTTATGGCCATCTGTCTCCCTACCCGAGGGCCTTGGTGAGCTTGCTGAGAAGCTTCAGGGAGCACGGCGATGCCTCCGTTTGTGGAAGATATCGGCCTGGCGTCAGGGCGCCAGGGAGGCCTGGGCCATGGTGAAGACGCGCTACCCGAAGGCTGACCCAAACCACATGGCCGAGGTCGGACCTGCGGGGCCTGATGGGAAGGAGATCCCTGTGAGCTTGATGTACGGCCAAGTAGAACTGGCCGCGAAGTATTCCCAACAGGACTGTAAATTAGACAGCCTGTTAGATGGGATTGAGGAGGAGTACAATCAGTCGGTTTGACGATGTAATTTGAAATGACATGTAAGATGCCTTCTAGCCGGATTGTAGATCGTTTGTCTTTGCGGACCGTTTCGCTTCAACCTCGGGACCCAACAGTCCGGAGTGTGTCCGAATACCCCTACGGTTATAAAAGAACCGGGGCATGCATGGAGACAAGGCGTCGGGGTCATAATTGATTTATCAGACAAGTGCCCAACTAGTTATGTGATATTACATGGTTAGTAAGAAACATCTTCCAGGGAGAATAGTTCCGTTAAGGGTTCCTTTCCCTGGGAGGCATGCCCTAAGGTGCAATGTCGGACTGCGAAAATAGCAGAAAAAGCATCTGGGGGCAGATAAATAAGTAAGTAATAAATCATCTTTCAAGTCACCGACCGAATATTCTCTTAATAACGCTAGCTTTCGGCTTCACCCAGTCTGAGGTACACATCCGGCTGACCCGGCAGTAACAATCGCAGAGGTGCTCCCTTTACCTCCTAGCCGAACAATCGGGAACGTAGGGGTAAGCACAGGAGCCAGGCAACCCAGCTTGGCCAAAACTTAAGTCATATCGATGCATATAATGGTGAATAAAAGGCACATGCGGACGTATGACACATGTATTGGGCGTGAAGCCCATATTAATAAGCTTCTTGTAAAGAAGCCCCCAGGTATAATGAGTGCTAGGAGCACATCAAGTGTGTGCGAACAAAGCGCAAATCAGCCTATAAAAGGTATTGAGAAAAAAAAGGTGGGAAGAAGGAGGGGGACCAGAGACAGTAAAAAATATAAAAAGGTGGACGGGGAGTGAAACGAACTCTGAGTCCGGTGTTTAGTCGTAGAATCTTCGGAGACGGGCTGCATTCCATGGGTTCAGCTCGAGTCGGTTGTCAGATGCTTTACATAGACGGTATGCTCCGCCAGTCAGGACTTGGTCGATGATGAGGGGACCTTCCCACTTGGGCTTAAGTTTGTCCTTTTTCTTGTCCGGCAGGCGTAGAACGAGTTCGCCGACATTGTAAGTTTTGGCCCGTACTTCTCTGCTTTGATATCTTCGAGCCTGCTGCTGATAAAATGCGGAACGAGCCTTTGCCACGTCCCGCTCCTCCTCTAAGGCGTCCAAACTGTCCTGCCAATCCAACTCGGCTTCTCTTTCTTCGTACATGCGCACACGAGGTGAGTCATGAATTATATCGCAGGGCAGAACTGCCTCTGCGTCGTATACCATGAAAAATGGTGTGAATCCAGTAGTTCGGTTTGGCGTGGTCCGCAGCCCCCAGAGTACGGAGTCGAGCTCCTCTACCCAGTGCGTGTTAGATTCCTTGAGGGACCGCACTAGTCTGGGTTTGATGCCGCTCATGATTAGACCATTTGCTCGCTCGACTTGACCGTTAGTTTGGGGGTGATAGACTGAAGCGTAATCAAGCTTGATGCCCATGTTTTTGCACCAGAGTTTAACCTCGTCGGCCGTGAAGTTCGTGCCGTTATCAGTGATGATGCTGTGGGGGACGCCAAAACGGTGTACTACCCCGGATATGAAGTCTATCACCGGTCCGGATTCTGCCATTTTAACCGGCTTGGCCTCAATCCATTTGGTGAATTTGTCAACCATGACCAATAAGTATTTGTGCTTGTGGGTTACCCCTTTAAGGGGTCCAACCATGTCAAGCCACCAGACCGTGAACGGCCAGGTAATGGGTATAGTTTTGAGGGCGGTGGGTGGCATATGGCTCTGATTAGCAAAGAGCTAGCAACCGACGCATCGTTGGACTAAGTCCTGAGCATCTGCCCGGGCTGTCGGCCAATAAAATCATGTACGAAAGGCCTTGCCTACAAGGGCCCGGGCTGCAGTGTGGTGCCCGCCGAGTCCAGCGTGAATTTCAGCCAGGAGATTCCGCCCCTCCTCTTCGGAGATACACCTTTGAAGGACTCCGGTTGTGCTTTTTTTATAAAGTTCTCCCTCATGGACCTTGTAGGCTTTAGATCATCGAACTATGCAGCGGGCCTCATTTTGGTCTTCGGGAAGTTCCTGCCGAATTAAGTAGGCTAGGAATGGTTCTGTCCACGGGGCAATTACTGCCATTATTTCGTGAGCTGAAGGTGTTATTTCAATGGCTGAGCCGCCGATTGTGTCACATCCCTAGCTTCTGGTAATGCTCTAGGCTAGCTTCATGTGTGCATCATGTTTAAATTCTGAAACTTGAACTGAGGAATTTTGGAAGCCTCAAAACCCTAAATAAAAGAGGGGCAAAAACCCTAGAAATCTCATCCATTACTCCAAAATGCTCTTCTTAAATGTTTGATAATTTTTGGTAAGGGTTCTGGTCCCAACCAAAATATTGAACATTTTTAAGGAATTATTTTTGGGACTTTGGATTTAATTCATTAGCTATTTGAATTTTAATTATATTCATATAATTAGAATATAATTTCAAATACCCCTGAAATATTTTATAAGCTTTTGGAAAAGTCCATCTAGCAATATAAAATATTCAGAGGAGTTTTTGGCATTGTTTGAATTATTTTAAATTCAAAACAGTGGCAAAATAAATTAAATAAAACAAAACAGAAGAAAAAAATAAAACAGAGCAGAAAGCCACTGGGCCACTTACCTGGCGCCACTTACCTGGCCTAGCTCCATCTGGCCGGCCCAGCCCACCTCCTCCCCCTTGTCCTCTTCCTCCTCTGCCAGGAGGACGAACAGAGGCGAGGCGTGGCGCGCGCCCGAGAGGCCTCGGCCACCTCCTGCTTCCCCCTGGCCACCTCCTGCTTCCTCTCGTCGCCCTGGACCCCGTCCGCGACGCCACGCACCCCCCCATGCCTCTCACTCTCTCCCCGAGCTCCTCTCTTCCTCTGGCTCTCTCGCGCACAGCCACCGAACACACCCGTCGCCGCCGACGAGCATCACCGCGGCCACCGTCCACCCCGTGCCTCTCCGATGAGTTCAGAGGAGCCGCCATCGCCTTCTGCGTCTTCTACACCAACCCATTCGACCGCGGGAGCCCTGTAGCGTCTTCCCGGAGCTCGTCCCCAACCTTCGGCCGCCGGCGAACTTCCGAGGATTCGCGAGCTCCAGCCCCTCCCCGGCCTCGCCGTTGCCTCTACCGGATCCGCTGTGAGCTCCTCTTCCATTTCCCCTCCTCCCCGCGCTCGTTCCCGCACGCTAGCCGCCCTTTTCACCGGGGCCGTGAGCTCCTCACCGCCGGCGATGACGCGGACAAGGCCAGAGCCACCGGAGCTAGCTACCGAGCACGGCAACGTGCTCCACACCTCACCAGGAACCTAACTCACACACCAGCTTCCCCTCCCGTGCCCCCTAACGCCAACCCCGACCTCGCCCGAACTCCAGCCACCGCCGCGAGCTTGCCTCCGGTGAGCTCGGGCCACCTCAGCCCCTGCCGTTTGCACAGATGGATGCGGGCGAGTCCCAGCTCCACGTAGACGCCCTCATCCGCCCGTTTGGCCGCCGGAGCAAGAAATCCGAAGGCCTCCGCCGTCTTGGCCTCGCCGGCGTCAAGCCGCCGGCAGGTTAGGCCCTGCTGACCAGGTTTGACCCCCCCTGGGTCGATGACAGGTGGGGCCAGCCCCCCTGTTAATTAGTTTAGTTTATTTTAATTTAATTACCCCCCCTGCTGACACTGACA
>NC_041391.1:64998225-65021648 GCF_002162155.2 Triticum dicoccoides
GCTGACATATGGGTCCCACAGGTCAGTTTGACCTGGATGGCGCCCGTTGACCTGCTGACGTCACTATGAGGTCATGCTGACGCAATAATTCCTTTCTGGAATTTAAATAAATCTTAAATGATTTAATAATTTCAGAAAATGCCCTAAACTTCAATAAATCATAGAAAATTAACCGTAACTCCGAATTAGATAAATTATATATGAAAAATTATCAGAAAAATTCAAGGAATCCATATGTACCATTTTCATGCATGTTAGAACAACTTATAGCTGCTGTTTAGCACAAATCAATTAAATGGCATTTGAACAATCACATATGGTGTTTGAATTTGAATCTTGTATTCAAACCAACTTCATTTAATCTGTTGCTAGTTGCATTAGCTCAAAACACATTCATATTGCCATGTCATAGCATGCATCATTTTGTGCATTGCATTGATTGTGTTCTTCTCTGTTCCCGGTATCTGTTCCCTCCCGGTAGACGATGTTCCGACGTTGTGATCGTTGACACTGATGAAGACTCAATGTTATCTTCAGAAGTGCCAGGCAAGCAAAACCCCCTTGTTCATTCCGATACAATCCTACTCTCTCGCTCCTGCTCTCTTTTACTGCATTAGGACAACATCGATTCATCTGTTACTTGCTGCGGTAGCTGAACCCCTTTATCCTCTGCATGACCTGTCATTCCACAGTAATTAGATGAAACCCACTAGCATGAGTAGGAGTTGTTTGAGCCCTGTTGTGCCTACTCATTCATGCTTGTTTGTCATGCCTGCTACTGCTTAGAGTTGAGTCAGGTATGATTCATTGGGGATGAATCAGAGGTGTGTGAACATGTCCTACTGTGTGTGAGCTAAGTGTGTGAACATGATTTGGTAAAGGTAGCGGTGAGAGGCCATGTAGGAGTACATGGTGGGTTGTCTCATTGCAGCCGTCCTCAGGAACTGAGTTCTGTGTTTGTGATCCATGATTCAGCTACTACCACGCATTGGGCCCGAAACCAATGGACCCTCTCGGCTTCTTGATCACCCTTGTCCTCTGTCCAGGAGTTGCAAGTAGTTTCTGGTGTTTGTAGTATGCTGGAGGCCGTGCGCAGCGCTGACCGTAGGGGTGGGCTGTGATGCGGTAGGCACGTGGCACGGTGTACCGGGCGCCCGTTTGGTGTCTCGGGAACCCTGTTCACATCGTTTGGGGCTGTGAGCGAAACTCCGGCCGGATCTCCTCATGGATGGAACCCGAATAGGCGATAAACCTGGACTAGAGACTTGAGTGTTTAGGCAGGCCGTGGCCGACACCCACGTTGGGCTTCCGCTTGAAGGTTGCCGAGTACATGTCGTGTAAACGGCGGTAAGTGGTGAGAGCGTGTGTGAAGAAGTACACCCCTGCAGGATTAACATCATCTATTTGAATAGCCGTGTCCGCGGAAAAGGACTTCTGGGTTGCTTATATCAGTTCATAGACAAGTGAAAGTGGATACTCTAAAATACGCAAGATAAGCGTGAGTGCTATGGATGGCGTTCTCGTAGGGAGACGGGAGCGGATCCATAGTGGTGTATTGATATGGTGAATATGTGGACTCGTGTGCGCCACCTCAAAAGAGTTACTCGCAGTCGTAGTTTAGGATAGCCACCGAGTCAAAGCTGGCTTGCTGCAGTTAAACCCCACCACCCCTTTGTTGATAATGATGCATATGTAGTTAGTTCTGATGTAAGTCTTGTTGGGTACATTTGTACTCACGTTTGCCTATTTTATGTTTTTGCAGAGAGACTTCGGTCTCGCTAGTAGTTCCGCGTGGACTTCGACGTTTAGCTTGTTACCTCAGCTACGATCTTGTGCCCTCGGCAGGATCTGATAGATAGTCAGGCTTCTCAGCCTTTTTCATTTATAGATGTCTGTACTCAGACATGATAGCTTCCGCTTGTGCTTTGACTTGTATGCTCTGAATGTTGGGTCGTGAGACCCCTGTTTGTAATATCTCGCTCCTCGGAGCCTATTGAATAAATTACTTGAGTCGTAGAGTCATGTTGTGATGCCATGTTGTAGTTGCACATATCGAGCATATTGTGTGTATGTTATTGAAATGCTTGGTATGTGTGGGATCTGACCATCTAGTTGTTTATCTTTAGTAGCCTCTCTTACGGGGAAATGTCTCCTAGTGTTTCCACCGAGCCATGGTAGCTTGCTACTGCTCCGGAACACTTAGGCTGGCCGGCATGTGTCCGTCTTCGTTCCTGTGTCTGTCCCTTCGGGGAAATGTCACGCGATGAATACCGGAGTCCTGTTAGCCCGCTACAGCCCAGTTCACCGGAGTCCTGCTAGCCCAGTGCTACAGCCTGGATTCACTCGCTGATGACCGACACGTTCGATGCTGGGTCATGGATGCCTGTCCCTGTAAGTCTGTGCCACTTTGGGTTTACGACTAGCCATGTCAGCCCGGGCTCCTTATCATATGGATGCTAGCGACACTGTCATATACGTGTGCCAAAAGGCGCAAACGGTCCCGGGCAAAGGTAAGGTGACACCCGTGGGAATACCGTGCGTGAGGCCGCAAAGTGATATGAGGTGTTACATGCTAGATCGATGTGGCATTGAGCCGGGGTCCTGACAGCGTTGGTATCAGAGCTTGACTGCCTGTAGGATTACCAAGCCAAACTGGTCGAAGTTGAGTCTAGAAATTCTTTAGTTATATAAGGGAATTGATTGTGGGATGGAACGTAAGGCTCTTTTTACTCCTTATACCTCATGGCCTTCTGATCTGAGTCATCATCTTCTCTTCTACGGGGATTAAGAACTAGGCTATCTCTTCTTTCTATTAGGATCACGTGTTACTAATCAGTAGACTTATAAGATTGTCGGATTTAAGTCTCAGTTCAGTTCCTACTACTTCCGTATGTTAATTGTTGATCTCGGAACCTTGATATTGTGCTTCTGAGTGGTTATGCCACCATTTTGTAGTATGTCTCAAATCTTTTCTGAGCATTTACAGCCGTTATGCTGTCCGAGTCATCCCAGGTTTCTAAATAGTCTGATGCATTTGCAAAATCCTTTCCCTCTGGTTTCGATGTTCCTTTATGCCAGCTCAATCACACTAATTGTTGAGTTGAGGTATTCTATTGCCTTGGCATTTATGTTGGAATTATTATTATGACCCTAGGTGTCTCAGGGGATCATCTAGTGGTCTAGCCATGATTTGTGTCCTAGTGTGATGATTCTGGCCTTTATTCTCGAAAGCATTCCGTGATGCTACTTAGTAGTAGGTATTCTACTCCTTGGGCTTTGAACCCGAGACTCACTCTACTTACTTCATGTTGATAGTGTTTGCTAGTTCCTTCAGGATATTAGTAACTTTGCGATAGTCCTCGAGGTCCGTGGTATTTCCTTCTTCCAAATACTATGAACCGCTTATGGCAGATGTTTATTGGATCAAAAGATCACAATTAGAGTACTCTTGAGGAGATCTCCATAAATCGTGACTCTGCCAGTCCTACCTTTCTGCATGGGTCATCCGGAAGAAATATGTTGAACTTCGTTCGACATGCTAATCCATGCATCCACAACTCGAAAAATCATATGTTCTTTTGAGTTGTCCCATCTTAATTGTTTCCGACCCTCGCCTATCAATTGATAGTCAAGAGTATGCATGCATTCGTTCGTCGATGCCTATTACCCTTGTGGTCCGCCAAGCCATTCTATTTCAGAATGAACAGGAGAAACAAACTCCAGTACCTCTTCCACATCCAGGATTGGGTCAAAGAAGTTGTGTTCCGCAGATCAAAATGCCAATCCAGCTTCTGGTCTGTTCTACCTTGAAGTATTACCATCTTTATATCAGGAATATCATGGGAATTGCACACCATCTTATGAATTCTTGACGCAGTAATACTTCTGATCATCATTGATAATTTCTTGGTTTCCGTGTTATTGTAACCGGAATGCCGACAAATGAATCATGGCGTGTGAAATCAATACTGCTAGCAACTCCATTACTTGGTAGTTAAATGGACGATAACCTCATTCTTAGCGTGTTGATTATTGAATCGTCACCCTAAGGTTGATTGTGCTACCTAGTCCTTAATTCTGGTGCACTCTCTGATCAGTGAGTTGGGATAGTGCCAATCCTTGCTTATTTGATCATATCGTCTTGCCCTGAAAAGTAAGATTGTTCTCGAGCTTAGTAACATACCGGTGGTTCGTGATTTTCCGAAGATCTTCTCGGAAGTATTACCAGGTTGTCACCTGACCGCTGTGTTGAGCTCGTGATCAAGTTGGTTTCTTGTGAACCACCCTTCTCCAAGAATCTGTGTTGGATATCCCTGAGCTAGTTGGTTAAGCTAGACAACAACTTGGAGAGTTGGAAGGTAAAAGCTTGCCTGACTTAGTTCGTTCCAAAGGGATATTCTTGTGTAGTGTGTGTTGAAGAAAGATGATATCTTCATCGATTGGTCCCTGTGATCAGTTGCTGGACCTATTGTCTTATCAATCCTTTGATTTGAGTGTGGGCTATCGTCAAATCAAATCAGTACCAACGATGCTCGTAATGTTGTCTTATTCGTGGTTGATCCCTCGAGCATACACCATTACATCTTTGGTCTGACCAATGCTATCACCGTGTTCACTTAACTATGGAATTCCTTTTAAAAGGAAACCTAGATGAATTGTTGTTGAGCCCATTGACAACATCCTTATCTCCTCCATGATTTTGTTGAACATTAAGCTAGTGTTGGAAACTTTTGAAAGCATTTGTTCATGCTAGCTCATGAAGCATATGTTTGGATGAAGGTAGTGATTTCCTTTAATTCATGTGCATCTGATGCAAGTTGCCGCCGTGGATTCGAGAAAGTCAATGTTGCTTTCTTTGGAATCATTCCAAATCATTCATGCACACGTGCGAAGAATGCTGTGGTTTGAAGACTTGCAACCTTCAATCTATATGTATCCCTAGCACACCAAGCCACTGATTGATTTGTTCAAGGAGAAGGAGTTCCTTCATAAGAGCTAATCCGGACTTATGTAAGGACTTCGATACCCTCGTTGATGGTTCCCCCTCCTGAACTCGGTAGTGTTTTATTATAAGACTACTATGTGGTCATGCTTGTCTGGGACAGCGTGTTCACATGTGTGTAGCAGAACCAGCTCATGTTTTGGAGCTTACTATCGTAGTTCATTCCCCGAGAATCTCGCAACATCATCTCGTCGATTTGTGTTGCAAACTTTCATTTTTCTTCCTAGACTCGATGAGTCTAGAATATCCTGACACCAACCAGATCTGAATCTCAGGCAGATATGATGATCTGGAATATTTCCCAAGAATTATAATATTGGTCGCGCAATAACCGGTAAAGTGGATGTCGTGGCCAACACACCCAGCCGGAAGACCTGTTATTATAATATCTTGATTGATGAAGTTGGCCACCTCCCCATAGGGACTTCGTAGGATTTACTCCCTAGTTGTGCCTTATGATTTTTTGTCCTTCCGAAGTCCGACCTTTACTTGATGTTCTAGATACCAGACCATTTCTATGAATGGGCTACACTAGCACATCAAGGAGAACATTAGAAGCGGAGTGCTAAATGTCTCTCGGTCGATCATCCAGATTTTGTTCCTTGGCTTCGCTAAGGTGTAATCTGAGAAGGTGTTATCTTCCTTTGCGTCTGCATCATCCATCATTAGCCATCATGGTAGTATGTTGTGTTGCCAGGATCCTTGACACGGATATTGGTAAAATCCTGATGAATATGGAAATGCTCAAGTTCTTGAGAGCATGCACAAGCGCTAGGTGTTATCATCGACACTAACTGGAGTGCTCTCAGTTTCCTCGGCAATGCTATAACCATTCCAATAGTGGAATAACTCTCTATTGTTGAGCCTCTCCCCAGTTACTAGAATCATTCCCAGCATTTGCATTTTGTTCCCAGCTTGCACCGCCAATGTGCCATTCTACCATGGGTCCCTTCCATTTCCGGTGATAAGCAAAAATCATCCATTGCGTTGTCTTCAACAAGGTAATCCACATCATCCAAGTCCGAGTATGCCATTCTACCGACCCCCTCCAAACGATCGTTGTGAATTGCCTTAGGCTGGTATGAAGAGTTTCAATGATCTTTGAATCAAAAGTAATTCTTTTTGCCACTTAAGGTAATAATCTACGAATCACCCTCCTCCACGATGTTTCGTCGTGGTATCATGGCAATTCAACTCCTCGCTATGTTGACAACCGATCACCACATTCTTAAGTCTGGAATTGTTGTCTACCTAGTGAACCTCGTCACCTGCTCCACTCCATCCCTCTAGAGGTATGCTTCGTCTCTCAGCTCGAGAGATGTTGCTATGTCACATTCCGTGAGTTAATCCTGAGTTGTTCGACCTTCGAGAAGACCGATCCTTCTAGAGTCTTCTTCCCTCCATGTCATGTTGACAGGATTTCTCAGAGCAAGACGACAAGACAAAGATGGTGTTCGAATCAACGTTCCTATGAAGTGCCACCTGGATCGTGAAGATTGTACTAGTTGCGTTCCCCTTTCACCTTACCCTACACTTGAATCTCGAGACGAGATTCTTGTTTAGTGGGGGTGAGTTGTCACATCCCTAGCTTCTGGTAATGCTCTAGGCTAGCTTCATGTGTGCATCATGTTTAAATTCTGAAACTTGAACTGAGGAATTTTGGAAGCCTCAAAACCCTAAATAAAAGAGGGGAAAAAACCCTAGAAATCTCATCCATTACTCCAAAATGCTCTTCTTAAATGTTTGATAATTTTTGGTAAGGGTTCTGGTCCCAACCAAAATATTGAACATTTTTAAGGAATTATTTTTGGGACTTTGGATTTAATTCATTAGCTATTTGAATTTTAATTATATTCATATAATTAGAATATAATTTCAAATACCCCTGAAATATTTTATAAGCTTTTGGAAAAGTCCATCTAGCAATATAAAATATTCAGAGGAGTTTTTGGCATTGTTTGAATTATTTTAAATTCAAAACAGTGGCAAAATAAATTAAATAAAACAAAACAGAAGAAAAAAATAAAACAGAGCAGAAAGCCACTGGGCCACTTACCTGGCGCCACTTACCTGGCCTAGCTCCATCTGGCCGGCCCAGCCCACCTCCTCCCCCTTGTCCTCTTCCTCCTCTGCCAGGAGGACGAACAGAGGCGAGGCGTGGCGCGCGCCCGAGAGGCCTCGGCCACCTCCTGCTTCCCCCTGGCCACCTCCTGCTTCCTCTCGTCGCCCTGGACCCCGTCCGCGACGCCACGCACCCCCCCCAGGCCTCTCACTCTCTCCCCGAGCTCCTCTCTTCCTCTGGCTCTCTCGCGCGCAGCCACCGAACACACCCGTCGCCGCCGACGAGCATCACCGCGGCCACCGTCCACCCCGTGCCTCTCCGATGAGTTCAGAGGAGCCGCCATCGCCTTCTGCGTCTTCTACACCAACCCATTCGACCGTGGGAGCCCTGTAGCGTCTTCCCGGAGCTCGTCCCCAACCTTCGGCCGCTGGCGAACTTCCGAGGATTCGCGAGCTCCAGCCCCTCCCCGGCCTCGCCGTTGCCTCTACCGGATCCGCTGTGAGCTCCTCTTCCATTTCCCCTCCTCCCCGCGCTCGTTCCCGCATGCTAGCCACCCTTTTCACCGGGGCCGTGAGCTCCTCACCGCCGGCGATGACGCGGACAAGGCCAGAGCCACCGGAGCTAGCTACCGAGCACGGCAACGTGCTCCACACCTCACCAGGAACCTAACTCACACACCAGCTTCCCCTCTCGTGCCCCCTAACGCCAACCCCGACCTCGCCCGAACTCCGGCCACCACCGCGAGCTTGCCTCCGGTGAGCTCGGGCCACCTCAGCCCCTGCCGTTTGCACAGATGGATGCGGGCGAGTCCCAGCTCCACGTAGACGCCCTCATCCGCCCGTTTGGCCGCCGGAGCAAGAAATCCGAAGGCCTCCGCCGTCTCGGCCTCGCCGGCGTCAAGCCGCCGGTAGGTTAGGCCCTGCTGACCAGGTTTGACCCCCCCTGGGTCGATGACAGGTGGGGCCAGCCCCCCTGTTAATTAGTTTAGTTTATTTTAATTTAATTACCCCCCTGCTGACACTGACATGTGGGCCCTAGTGCCCTAATCTTTAATTAAACTAAACTAAACCCCCCCCCCCCTGTTTAACCTGTAACGCTGACATATGGGTCCCACAGGTTAGTTTGACCTGGACGGCGCCCGTTGACCTGCTGACGTCACTATGAGGTCATGCTGACGCAATAATTCCTTTCTGGAATTTAAATAAATCTTAAATGATTTAATAATTTCAGAAAATGCCCTAAACTTCAATAAATCATAGAAAATTAACCGTAACTCCGAATTAGATAAATTATATATGAAAAATTATCAGAAAAATTCAAGGAATCCATCTGTACCATTTTCATGCATGTTAGAACAACTTATAGCTGCTGTTTAGCACAAATCAATTAAATGGCATTTGAACAATCACATATGGAGTTTGAATTTGAATCTTGTATTCAAACCAACTTCATTTAATCTGTTGCTAGTTGCATTAGCTCAAAACACATTCATATTGCCATGTCATAGCATGCATCATTTTGTGCATTGCATTGATTGTGTTCTTCTCTGTTGCCGGTATCTGTTCCCTCCCGGTAGACGATGTTCCGACGTTGTGATCGTTGACACTGATGAAGACTCAATGTTATCTTCAGAAGTGCCAGGCAAGCAAAACCCCCTTGTTCATTCCGATACAATCCTACTCTCTTGCTCCTGCTCTCTTTTACTGCATTAGGACAACATCGATTCATCTGTTACTTGCTGCGGTAGCTGAACCCCTTTATCCTCTGCATGACCTGTCATTCCACAGTAATTAGATGAAACCCACTAGCATGAGTAGGAGTTGTTTGAGCCCTGTTGTGCCTACTCATTCATGCTTGTTTGTCATGCCTGCTACTGCTTAGAGTTGAGTCAGGTATGATTCATTGGGGATGAATCAGAGGTGTGTGAACATGTCCTACTGTGTGTGAGCTAAGTGTGTGAACACGATTTGGTAAAGGTAGCGGTGAGAGGCCATGTAGGAGTACATGGTGGGTTGTCTCATTGCAGTCGTCCTCAGGAACTGAGTTCTGTGTTTGTGATCCATGATTCAGCTACTACCACGCATTGGGCCCGAAACCAATGGACCCTCTCGGCTTCTTGATCACCCTTGTCCTCTGTCCAGGAGTTGCAAGTAGTTTCTGGTGTTTGTAGTATGCTGGAGGCCGTGCGCAGCGCTGACCGTAGGGGTGGGCTGTGATGCGGTAGGCACGTGGCACGGTGTACCGGGCGCCCGTTTGGTGTCTCGGGAACCCTGTTCACATCGTTTGGGGCTGTGAGCGAAACTCCGGCCGGATCTCCTCATGGATGGAACCCGAATAGGCGATAAACCTGGACTAGAGACTTGAGTGTTTAGGCAGGCCGTGGCCGACACCCACGTTGGGCTTCCGCTTGAAGGTTGCCGAGTACATGTCGTGTAAACGGCGGTAAGTGGTGAGAGCGTGTGTGAAGAAGTACACCCCTGCAGGATTAACATCATCTATTTGAATAGCCGTGTCCGCGGAAAAGGACTTCTGGGTTGCTTATATCAGTTCATAGACAAGTGAAAGTGGATACTCTAAAATACGCAAGATAAGCGTGAGTGCTATGGATGGCGTTCTCGTAGGGAGACGGGAGCGGATCCATAGTGGTGTATTGATATGGTGAATATGTGGACTCGTGTGCGCCACCTCAAAAGAGTTACTCGCAGTCGTAGTTTAGGATAGCCACCGAGTCAAAGCTGGCTTGCTGCAGTTAAACCCCACCACCCCTTTGTTGATAATGATGCATATGTAGTTAGTTCTGATGTAAGTCTTGTTGGGTACATTTGTACTCACGTTTGCCTATTTTATGTTTTTGCAGAGAGACTTCGGTCTCGCTAGTAGTTCCGCGTGGACTTCGACGTTTAGCTTGTTACCTCAGCTACGATCTTGTGCCCTCGGCAGGATCTGATAGATAGTCAGGCTTCTCAGCCTTTTTCATTTATAGATGTCTGTACTCAAACATGATAGCTTCCGCTTGTGCTTTGACTTGTATGCTCTGAATGTTGGGTCGTGAGACCCCTGTTTGTAATATCTCGCTCCTCGGAGCCTATTGAATAAATTACTTGAGTCGTAGAGTCATGTTGTGATGCCATGTTGTAGTTGCACATATCGAGCATATTGTGTGTATGTTATTGAAATGCTTGGTATGTGTGGGATCTGACCATCTAGTTGTTTATCTTTAGTAGCCTCTCTTACGGGGAAATGTCTCCTAGTGTTTCCACCGAGCCATGGTAGCTTGCTACTGCTCCGGAACACTTAGGCTGGCCGGCATGTGTCCGTCTTCGTTCCTGTGTCTGTCCCTTCGGGGAAATGTCACGCGATGAATACCGGAGTCCTGTTAGCCCGCTACAGCCCGGTTCACCGGAGTCCTGCTAGCCCAGTGCTACAGCCTGGATTCACTCGCTGATGACCGACACGTTCGATGCTGGGTCCTGGATGCCTGTCCCTGTAAGTCTGTGCCACTTTGGGTTTACGACTAGCCATGTCAGCCCGGGCTCCTTATCATATGGATGCTAGCGACACTGTCATATACGTGTGCCAAAAGGCGCAAACGGTCCCGGGCAAAGGTAAGGCGACACCCGTGGGAATACCGTGCGTGAGGCCGCAAAGTGATATGAGGTGTTACATGCTAGATCGATGTGGCATTGAGTCGGGGTCCTGACAGATTGTGTCAGAATGGTCTGAGTTAGGTGATGCAGCTGGCTCCGGATTGTTATTTCCGGACTCCTCTTCCCATAACACAGATGGCTTAAAGAGTCGTTCCAGGAAGATGTTTGGAGGGACGGCGTCTTGTTTCGCGCCGATGCGCGCTAACACGTCTGCTGCCTGGTTATTATCCCGGGCTACATGGTGGAATTCGAGTCCTTCGAACCGAGCTGACGTTTTTAGGACGGCATTGCGGTAAGCTGTCATTTTTGGATCTTTGGCGTCAAAGTCTCCATTTACTTGGGATATTGCGAGGTTTGAATCCCCGCGCACCTCTAGGCGTTGAATGCCCATGGAGATTGCCATCCGGAGGCCATGCAGAAGGGCCTCATATTCGGCTGCGTTGTTGGAGTCCATGTACATTATTTGAAGTACGTATTGGATTGTGTCTCTAGTTGGGGACGTCAGGACGACGCCAGCCCCCAAGCCAGCCAACATTTTGGATCCGTCGAAATGCATGATCCAATTGGAGTATGTGTCGTACTCTTTAGGGAGTTCGGCTTCGGTCCATTCGGCGACGAAGTCAGCCAGAACCTGCGATTTTATAGCTCGCCGTGGTTTATAGGTTATGTCAAATGGTAAGAGCTCAATAGCCCATTTTGCAATCCTGCCCGTTGCGTCGCGATTGTTTATAATATCGTTGAGAGGTACTTCGGAGGCCACCGTTATGGAACACTCTTGAAAGTAGTGTCGCAGCTTCCGGGATGCCATGAACACCGCATACGCTATCTTTTGATAATGTGGGTACCGGGACTTGCATGGAGTTAGAACAGTGGATACGTAGCACACTGGTTTTTGAAGAGGGAATCTGTGCCCTTCTGTCTCTCGCTCGACGACGAGTACCGCGCTGACAACTTGATGTGTTGCTGCGATATATAATAACATAGGTTCGCCAGGTTGGGTGCGGCCAGGACCGGATTTGTTGCCAGTATGGCCTTTATTTCTTCGAGTCCGGCTGTGGCAGCATCCGTCCATTCGAAATGTCCGGTGCGCCGGAGGAGGGCGGTAGAGGGGCAGAGCCTTTTCTCCCAAACGGGAGATGAAGCGACTTAAGGCCGCTACGCATCCGGTTAGTTTTTGTATTTGCTTGAGGTCCTTTGGAATATCCAATTGTGACAGAGCTCGGATTTTGGCCCGGTTTGCTTCAATTCATCTACCGGATACGATGAAGCCCAAGAGCTTTCCGGCTGGTACGCCGAAGACGCATTTTTCCGGATTGAGCTTAATGTCATATGCTCGGAGGTTGTCGAATGTCACCCTCAAGTCTTCTACTAGAGTTTCGACGTGTTTGGTCTTGACGACCACATCGTCTACGTATGCCTCTACTGTTTTGCCTATCTGGGTAGCCAGACATGTTTGAATCATGCGCTGATATGTTGCGCCGGCGTTTTTGAGTCCGAAGGGCATTGTGTTGAAGCAGAATGGCCCATATGGAGTAATGAATGCCGTTGCGGCCTGGTCTTTTTCCGCCATCTTGATTTGATGGTATCCGGAGTATGCGTCGAGGAAGCACAATGAATCGTGCCCTGCGGTAGCATCGATGATTTGGTCGATGCGAGGGAGGGGGAAAGGGTCCTTTGGACAGGCCTTGTTAAGGTCTTTAAAATCGATGCAGAGGCGCCAGGATTTGTCCTTTTTTGGTACCATTACTAGATTGGCTAGCCAGTCCGGATGTTTTATATCTCTGATGAATCCGGCTTCTAAGAGTTTGGCTAGCTCCTCTCCCATTGCCTGTCTTTTGGGTTCGGAAAATCGCCGAAGAGCTTGTTTGACCGGCTTGAATCCTTTTAGGATGTTTAGGCTGTGCTCTGCCAGCCTGCGTGGGATTCCTGGCATGTCTGAAGGGTGCCAGGCAAAAATGTCCCAATTTTCCCGAAGGAATTCTCGTAGTGCAGCTTCGACATCAGGACTTAATTGTGCCCCAATGGAGGCCGTCTTTGTGGGGTCCGTTGGATGGACCTGAAATTTGACTATTTCGTCTGCTGGTTTAAAAGAGGTGAACTTGGACCTCTTATCGAGTATCACATCGTCCCTATCCACCGTGGAGCGCAGCGTAGTTAGTTCCTCTGCCGCTAGGGCTTCGGACAATGCCTCTAGGGCCAGTGCGGCTGTCTTATTTTCAGCGCGGAGTGCTGTATCTGGATCACTGGCAAGAGTGATTATCCCATTGGGTCCGGGCATTTTGAGCTTCATGTACCCGTAGTGGGGTATAGCTTGAAAGATTGTGAATGCCTCTCGCCCTAACAAAGCGTGATATCCGCTGCCGAACGGGGCCACTTGGAACGTGACCTCCTCGGACCTGAAATTGTCTGGTGAGCCGAACACTACATCTAGTGTGATTTTTCCTGTGCAGCGTACTTCTCGACTAGGGATTATCCCTCTGAAGGTTGTGCTGCTTCGCTCGATGCGGCTCCAGTCAATATCCATTTTTTGAAGGGTTTCCTCGTAGATGAGGTTTAATCCACTGCCGCCATCCATGAGTACCTTGGTAAGGCGAAAGTCGTCCACTATCGGACTGAGGACCAATGCGGCTGGTGCTCTAGCTGTTCGGAATTTGGGTTCGTCGCTAGCGTTGAAGGTGATAGCCGTGTCACTCCATGGATTTGCTGTTGCTACTTGGTAGACTTCGGCGAGGCCGCGGATTGTTCGTTTTCGCATGTTATTTGATGCGAAAGTCTCGAAGACTGTTAATACCGTACCGGTACTGTTGGGCTGTTTGCCCGGGGCTAAAAAGCCTTCGCCACTTTTGGCCACCTGCCGTAGTATCCAACATGCTCGAAGGCTATGTGTTGGAGTGGCGCCCTTCGTACTATGGATTTTGCAGGGTCCGTTGAGCCAGCCCTCCAGTACGGTTCCATGCCCTTTAGGGGGTTTTTGCTTTTTGGTTTTTAACCCAGGTGCTTTGAGTATGGCGCACCCTTTTACTTCGGACTAGGGTTGTAGTCAAGGCCGGACTGTCCCAAAACCTAGCTTCGGTGTTCCTGGCACTCTCCACCGCACAGTATTTTTGTACGATGGTCGCTAGGTCGACGAAGCGTGTAACTTCGCGACGACTTATGGCGTTCATGATTCCCTTGTCCGTGCAATTGTTGCAGAAAATTGAAATCGCGCTTTCTTCGCAGCAGTCCTTTATCCTGTTCATAACCAGGAGGAATCTGGCCCAGTAATGATGTACTGTTTCATCGGGCTCTTGCCGTATTCGAGAGGGATCGCTTATGTTTGGGTGGGCGGGTGGAATCAAGTTCGAACCCCCGCCCGATCTGAGGCTCAAAGGCCAAGAAGTTTCCGGATTTGGAAGCTTGACTTGCTGGATGCTTTCCAACGAATCTAGTCCGATGCCTGACTCTAAGTTCAGTATTTGATTAGCGTCCGTCCCTCCGCGGGAATCCGGCTTCGAGGGATCGGGAATCCGGACATAGTTGGTTTTCAACGTAGAAGAAGGGTTGCCGCATTGTCCCTCTACCACGACAACATGGTGGGTAGCCTGAGGAGAGTTAATCTCTCTCAGATCGGTTTTAAGCCCAATCTGATCGTAGTCTGTAGCGACTCCCAGGGCGGCGATGCGATCCAAGAGCTCATTTACAGAGGAGAGCTCAATCGGATCTAACTGCTCGGCGAATTCCGAGCTGACGTGAAGATCGCTTTTGATGACCTGAGAGGTCATCGTCGGAGCGGTGGCCGAACGGGCGGTCATAAGAAAACCACCTAGCCGGATAGTTTGGCCGGCGGCCAAAGCTCCCTTGACGACGGTGCCGTCTTTAAAGACGGGAAAAGGCATCCTTCCTGATCGCGACGGCACAGAGGAACTCTCAATGAAAGCACCAATGTCGGTGTCAAAACCGGCGGATCTCGGGTAGGGGGTCCCGATCTGTGCGTCTAGGCGGATGGTAACAGGAGACGAGGGACACGATGTTTTTACCCAGGTTCGGGCCCTCTTGATGGAGGTAAAACCCTACGTCCTGCTTGATTAATATTGATGATGTGGGTTACAAGAGTAGATCTACCACGAGATCAAGGAGGCTAAACCCTAGAAGCTAGCCTATGGTATGATTGTTGTTCGTCCTATGGACTACAGCCATCCGGTTTATATAGACACCGGAGAGGGCTAGGGTTACACAGAGTTGGTTACAAAGGTAGGAGATCTACATATCCGTATCGCCAAGCTTGCCTTCCACGCCAAGGAAAGTCCCATCCGGACACGGGACGAAGTCTTCAATCTTGTATCGTCATATTCTTGGAGTCCGGACGATGATGATAGTTCGGCTATCCGGACACCCCTAGTCCGGGACTCCCTCAATACCCGCACTCAAATCTCTTTCTGAACTCCATAAACACTGAAATATTTTTCACTTATGTTTTCCCAGAATTGGGGATTTTCGCCATCGAAGGGCGGAAAATCAAGCCGCGGAAGGGCCCAATTGTTGTGTCCCCCGAACAAAACGTGAGGTGACTGAGGTGGGAGATCAACAGGGTGTGCTAGATCCCAGCCCGATTCACCGGATTTCAAAGGAAAAGGGGGTCGGAGTGACTCACCCGTGACCGGAGGCGGCGCCAGGGTAGTGACTACCCCGTGTGCTGAGCCCCCAGAGTCGACGTTCCTGTCGTGACCACTTGGCCCGTGGTGCCCAGGGTCGTCGGTCGGAGGAGACGACGCCGGCTGCACCGCCGCGTCCTCGGGAGATGTCGGAGACGCAGTCAGCATGGGGTGGAGGGTGATCCTGCCGACCTGGGTACGCAGCTCGTCGAGTTGCTGCTGCAGGTTGGTCACCGCCGCCCGCCAGAGCTCGAGCGATTGCTGGATCGCGTCGAGGCGGGCGTCGTTGGCGGCGCGCCCGTCGTGGACCGCCTTTGCCAGGGCTACGATCTGCTCTTCCATGGCTGCCGCCTGCTGCGTTGCTTTGGTGTGGTAGCGAGGCTTCTGGTAGAGTGGATCCAGGATGATTGACCTCTGATACCAAGTTGTAAGGGTCCCGATCTAGATCTGGGGAAGAGATAGGAGGGGAAGGAGGGCGAAGGAGGCCGGTGGAGAAGATCAGCTTCTCTTGGTTAATGTTGATACAATAATCGATAACCACCCACTCTCATCCACGCCTAGTTATATCCACGGCACGCAGGCCACACTCACGTGGCGCGTCCTGATGATGCGGGCCCACTGGTCGCCCCTCTTCCAAGCGCCTTGACTCCGTCAACTCCGTCTGGTCGTGGCTCAGTTGTCTCGCTGCCCAGTGGGGTCGCCGTGGCCGGTGGGGTAGCCGTGACAGTCGTGACACGCCGATGCCGCACAGTTATTCCGTGCCCAGGAGGAGAACTCGACCGAGAAGTTGTTCTGGTCACAGTTTCTTGCCTCGAAGCACCCGACGCCCCTGAACGACCAGATGAAGCAGCTGATGGAGCTACATAGGGTGGCCGGTTTGGCCATGAAGGATCTAATATGCCGGCTTTGGCCAGCTGAACCAATTCCCAGCAGTTACTTTGGTTTGGTGAAGCGGCTCGGCGACGCGTCGCCCCGGATTGACGCTGTTAAACGCTCGGCCTGCATAGAAGGAAGGTGTCTGGATGGCCTTTGCCCGTGTCAAGATGCACTGAGCAAAGATGAAGGCCACTGATGTGGCAACCGTAGGCCCGCCCAAAGGCAAGGACCACCGCTCGTCGACGCCGCCACAGGCATTGTCGTCTCCTACCCGTCCTTCATCGCCTCCGCCCCGGGGACGTCGCCTTGGTCGTCGCGCCCTCGTGCCTCGAGGTCCCCGTGCTCCACTTCGCGCTCATGTCCATCGGCACTGTCGTGTCCCCCGCCAACCCGGCCTCAACCCCCGAGGAGTACGCGCACCAGATCGGCCTCTCCAGGCCCGTCGTCGCGTTTGCCACCCCCGAGGTCGCCGCCAAGCTGCCCGGCCACGTCAGGTGCGTCGTCTTCGGGTCCGCTGCGCAAGAGAGTCTGTCCTCTGCAGGCGTGAAGGCGGCTCCTCCGCCGGCCGTCACGCTGCTCCCACTCTCCCTGTTCAACGTCTTCGGGTTCATGATGGTCCTGTGCACCATATCCATGGGGGACACGGCGGTGCTCATGGAGCGCTTCGACAGTTCGACTTCGGTGTCGCGCTGCGTGTGATCCTGTGGTACCGTGTCACACTGCTGCCCGCGGCGCCGCCCGTCCTGGTGGCCATGATCAAGTCCAAGGAGGCATGCCACCGCGACCTCTCCTCGCTCCTCATCTTCGCCGTCGGTGGCACGCCCCTTGGCCGGGACGTCGCTGAGCGCTTCGCCGCTGTCTTCACGAACGTTCAAATTGTTCAGGTTAAGCATGAGACTCCATGCAGGCTGCAGAATACTAATACTGAATCTTCCATGCAGGCCGGGCGGGAGGAGGAGGGGTGATGGGTGGGCGCTGCGGCCGGTGACGGCCAGCTAGGAGGACGGCCATTTGGGCGCAGCCGGTCCTCATGTCTAGGACGGGCATTATGCATCTCTCTAGTCTAAATTTTCAGCCTGCTGTAGTTGTTGATTTTCAGCCTATGCTTCTACTGTATTTGCTTGTTGAAATTTCAGCATTTTTGGATTGGCTTCTCTATCCCTCACCCCTCCACGGGAACAAACATGGATCAGAAACTACATACTCGGTACAAATCAGTTCATGGCGTCAAAGTAAAGGAAATCAACAAAGTGCTCTAGGAAATGCCTATCTCATATGGCTGTTCACACAAAAACACTACAGCTACGAACTCCAAGAGTTAGTGTTCTAACAAGAACAGAGGATAAACATAATTATTTTTACGGAACAGTGAGGAACAAACATGGATCAGAGAGTACACACTCGGCACAAATCAGTTCATCACGTCAAACTTGAGAAGATCAACATATTTGAAAGACTAATCTCACCACTAAAGTAGTTAATCAAGCCAAACTTCAGACAATCAACAAAGTCCATGATCAATTTCACCACTAAATTAGTGCAGCACGCAAAACTTAGGAGATCAACAAGGTTTCACCACCAAATCAGTTCACCATATGCCAAACTTGAGGAAATCAACATAGTTTCATGACCAATTTCACCACCAAAGTAAGTTTCATCATACGCCAAACTTGAGGAAATTAACAGAGTTCCCAACCAACTTCACCACCAGACCACGATCCAAGACGATCAACGAAGCAAAACGAAGAAAGAAAGACACCAAATCAACAAGGCGTCTCTCGTACTCTCGCACCCGCCATCTTCCATGAGCACTACCACTAAGGACTACTTGACTCGCCTCTCTACTCGACCTTCACGTGGAAGACGCTCTTGCGCTCCTCCTCCACCTTGAGCAGGGTCACCCAGAGGACGCCATTCTTCATCTAGGCCTTGATCTTGTTTATCTTGTACACGTCAGCAGGCATCTCCATGCGGCGGTTGTACCTCGGCACCGCGGAGTCGTCGTCGCCGTCCCAGGGCTGCTTCTCGCCCTCGCCCTTTATCATCAGGATGTTCCTTGGTGGCGAGGGAAGCGGAGCACTCGGAGCCCATGGTCACGTAGTGCGCACCGTCACGTCCACGGTCTTGCAGTGCCATCCAGCAAAATGTTATTGTTTCAGAGAAATGGATCAAATCCCATTTTCCGTAGAGATCACAAGAACAGTGAACAGAATTCGAGCCTTACCTCCCACCCGTAGTGCCCGCACAGGATCTGCAGAGCCTTGTCGCAGCAGCCTCTGATGTCGTCGGAGCTGTCGTTGAACCACTGCGTTCAAAATGCCAGTTGTTATTACTATGCTGCATGCAGTACTGGCTGCATGTGTTCATCATCAGGCTTGAATCATTTTGTATCTGAAGATGGAGACGCTCGCTCACCTTTCCGTGTCTTGCAAGCCTGATGTTAGACATGGGTGGATGTCAGCAACGGCAGATTCAGCTGGGGCTGCAAATAAATCCGTCAAAAAGACGTCAGTTTCAGTGAACAATTACAATCCAGGTGGTTTATGCCTGCAAATTTAGCTGAATACCTCCCATGCATCCAGCAAAAGTAGCAAAAGTAGCAAAATTACCTAGGAGTGAGCTGGTCTGACTGATAAACAATGGCTGCGTAGCTGAAAGATCAATCAGTCACATGCATGGTAAGATGAGGAGAATGCAGATACAGCAGGAACATCCATTTGGTTCATGTTTGAAAAGTAATAACGAAAGCACTAGCTAGTTTATGCAAGAAGAAGCGTGGAGCCACTGACGCGACAAGTGCGTCCTCGACCGTCAGCCCCGGCGTTGTCGTCCTCCTTCGCCACCCACCGTCCGAGCCGCGACGCTCCAGCAATGGAGGAGAGGCCGGTCTCCATCAGAGACAGCAGACGGGCCATGCTGGTCGGCGCGCTGTGCGGGTCGAGCACGTCTGCAGAATCAACATCAAGGATAGCAAAAGCTGATCAGAACTAGTATTTGACTTCAGAACGAATGCAAAGAAACAGCGCACCACAGGTGGGGAAGCAAAGCATACCCTGCGAGAAGAAGCTGGGGATGACGAGGTCGCGGCCGCTGTAGTCGTCGTCGTCGTAGCGGCCGACCTCCTTGACCTGGGTGTTGTATGGGCGGCGGTCGGCGGTGACGGCGGGGGAATGGAGCGCGCAGAAGGCCACAGGACTGGAGCACCGGACTTGAGGAGGCTGGCTGGCGCGGCACCCTTACAAGCGACGGCGGAAGCCATGGTCTCTCTCTCTCTCTCTCTCTCCGCAGATGGCAGCAGGCGGCGACAGCGGAGGGCGACGGCGGCAGAGGGCGAAGGGAGGCGGCGGCGGGGATGGACTTTTTTTTTTTAATGGAACACTGGGATTCCATACTTCACACAGGTCCAGCCATGCCGCTGGCCTTACGAGCCATTACATCATCCGGGAGGCTCTCAGGCCATAGTTCCCGACTAACAAGCCTACGGGCACCAAAAGCTGCTATTACATGAGCTAAATTATTACAGGCCCTCGGGGCAAACGAAATGGAGACGCGATTGAAATTCAGACGGGCAAAGTGTCGGATTTCTCCGAATAAGATACCCTCGGCTGCTAAATCCGCATCACTGCCTTGCAGGGCGTTCACTAGGCACTGACAGTCGAGCTCAACTTGGACTTTTGTCATACCCCAGTTCGACGCTGCCTGTAGTGCAGCAGCACACGCCTCAGTTTCTGCGTGCAATGCTGACGCCACATTCCGCAACACTCCCGCGCCCGAGCCTCTCACATCGCCACAATGATCCCTGACCACAAAGCCCCATCCACCGGTACCATGCTCTTCAGAAAAGGCCCCGTCGCAATTTATTTTTAGGCTGCCTTCAGCTGGCCTCGTCCATTCACACACTGGCTGTGTTCTATGTCCACTATTGGTTGGCTTACATAATGCCAGGGAGTCAATCGCCCAATGATTAATCTCTGCCGGCAAACTGTCCAACGGCCCAGCTCTGTCTCCGGCGGGGATGGACTAGGTTGGGGCGGTCCGACCAGATGGGGAGCGGGCAGCTGTTTTATGCGCATAGTTTGCAAAAGACCCCTTGCTTTCCTGCATATTCAAGCGGCTGGAGACGAGGTGGCAGTCAGCACCCGCGTGGCACGAGTTGACCGCTGCCAAATCAGCAAATACGTAGACCAAACAGTATAATGGACCGTACGTGAACCCCTATGACAAGTTTAGGGATGGTATTTCGGATATTTTCAACTACGGGGACTAAAGTGACCGCCGGTGCAAGTTTAAGGACCTACAGTGAATTTTTCTCTTGGAGTTACTTATATCCCTATCTGCAATGTGTTTGAGGCTTTGAGCTACCTATGATGTCAAACTTGTGCAGTGTGTGCCCGTGTTGGTCTGGTGGAGTAGTACATTTGATGTTGAACTATTTGTTTTGTTGTGACTCGCGTATTACTCGTACCATGTTATTTGTGTTACTGATGACTGGTGAAGCGTTAAAGATGTGTTTGGTGCTGATTGGTGAAATGTTGCTGCTGTTCATCTTTTTATTGTCGCTGTACCCTGTAATTGATGTTGATTTTGTTGGTGAGTGGTGAATTTGATTTAAGTCTGTTTGCTGATCGATACACAGAGGCAGGTATGCCTGCGGGCAATTTACCTGTAGGCGCCCGGCATGGCAGAATTTTCTGCCCGGAAAGGGAAAAACTTTACCTCACGGGCACGAGCTCTACCGTGCACCATGGTGCCCCGCTGCCATCCATAAAAAAACTGCTCCATAATACCGCGTGGCAACTTCAGATTTCTGAAAGCATTGAGCATTTATACAGATACAGTAGTCGATTAAGCATCTTCAAGATCCAACATCCAAGACCAGAACAAGAATTCTGAAAGGCATATCAAAGAGGAATTTCGAAACACTGCAAATATCAGGTGGACAAGGTACTACAAGATCAGGTCGAATGCGAAAATCCACCAACTCCAAGGCACTTAAAAATCTCCTAAACAGTCCCTACTAAGCTTGCAACAACCAATACGAAAGTAAGCAGAACTTGAGCTTCTTCAGCATGAATCCACCAAAACACTTAAGCCAACAAAATAAGATTTTGTTTGAGAATCCACCAGACACTGAAGCCAACACAATCAGATTTGGGGGCAGAAATTTACAAAGCGAGACAATGGGGATTGAACAAGGCACTGGTAATATCTGACCGCACGCACGAACAAACATCAACAGAGCCATTTCACCAATCAGCACCAAACACATGTTTAATACATCACCAGTCATCAGCAACTCTAATAACTTGATAATACGCAAAAAAAGAACTTTATAGTAAGCAAGTCGCAACAAAACAAATAGTTCAACATCAAATGTACTACTTCCAAAAACAGGTAGCTCAAAGCCTCAAACACATTCCAGCTAGGGATAACTCCAAGTCTCCAACACTGCAAGTTCGGCATCACGAGAGGAACAAAACAACTCCCGGCACTTGACCTTCTTCAGCCTGAATCCACCAAAACACTCAAGCCAACAAAATAAGATTTGGTTTGAGAATCCACTAAACACTGAAGCCAACACAAATAGGATTTGGGGGCAGAAATTTACAAAGCCAGACAATGGGGAATTGATGAACGCACTGGTAATATCTGACCATACGCACGAACAAACATCGACAGAGCCACAGATTACATACGAATTCAGGGGTAAAATGCTGTGATTTCCATTCCATACTAGTACATCCGAACAACAAACAAGTCCAGGGCAAACAGCAGCGAGATGCGGCCATTCCATTACACTGAACAACCATGGCTTAGATACTAATGCGGTGGCGCGAGGTGGATTCGAGTGGACCGGCGCGGCCTAGCCGCCGAATCCGTAGAGGGTGCGTCCCTGTCGCTTGAGCGCGTAGACGACGTCCATGGCGGTGACGGTCTTGCGGCGGGCGTGCTCGGTGTAGGTGACAGCGTCGCGGATGACGTTCTCCAGGAAGATCTTGAGCACGCCGCGGGTCTCCTCGTAGATGAGCCCCGAGATGCGCTTCACGCCGCCACGCCGCGCCAGACGGCGGATGGCCGGCTTGGTTATCCCCTGGATGTTGTCGCGCAGCACCTTCCGGTGGCGCTTGGCGCCTCCCTTGCCCAGCCCCTTCCCTCCCTTGCCGCGGCCGGACATGGCTGACGGCTTCCTTCCTTGGAGCTGATGTGTGATTTGGATCGAAATGGAGGAGGAGCGGTGGTGCCGGCGGCTGCTGATGGTAAGAGTCGGGAGGAATCGAAAGGGGATTTAACAAGGGGGGAGGGCGCAGTCTGCCGTTGGATCTGTACGGGATTGGACGGCTAAGATGGTGATCCGGGAGAGAGAGGGCGCGGATCGGTGACGTGGTTCTTAAATTTCATTTTTGGTGTGGCGGGCTGCAGGTCAAAACATTTGGACTTTGCCGGTTCCAAACCACCCTATGGATTCCAGTAAACTGATACATCAGACAAAACATCGATTATCAACTTAATCATAAGTTCGGAAAAATCTCTATATGAAAGACACATGAAGTAATTTCCACATACTCAAAACTACTAGAAATCTTCATCTGAAAATACCCAAACTCTTGAATTCACGCTCCAGTTGCAATTGGTTTGCCTCCTCCGCAGTCCATTACTGCACGGGTGTTGTAGACATCCATATTAGCCGTTAATTTCAGTTCAACCGCTCTTATTTTCCCACTTGTTCCTCTAAATAATAAAGCTTTATGTATTCGGATAAGCACTTCCATTCACACCGCACACTAACTGGACTGGAGAGCAAATAGATTGAGGGGCGAGCAGACGGCCTCGCTGCCGGCGAGGTTCGACTCTCCGGCTCAACCCACTACCTCCCTGGGCGACGGTCCGGCGGCTGGAACTCCATGCCCGCGTGCTGAGCCGAGGTTGTGTCCCCAACTTCCCATAATCCGTCGCACGGCGCCGTCCCTGGCTTCAACAGCCGATGTTGTCCCCTCAGCTCTCCGGTCGATGCCGTGGACAGGGGTTCAGCTCCTTTGCAGCTACTTGGGCGCCCTTAACCCTCCCAGGTTGCGCCGCCCGATGCCCTCCATCTCGACGGAAGCTGCCCGCTTCCTCCGGCCACTCGTGTCGGGGATCTACTGGACCTCGTGTCGAGGATCTACCGGACCCGTGCCGCTGCCGTCCAAGAAGGAGCGAGCTATCCC
>NC_041391.1:65022028-65122088 GCF_002162155.2 Triticum dicoccoides
ACCTTCTCCGGTGCATGGAGCTCGCAAGAGGCACACGTCAGTACGTGGCTGGCTCCTACCTTGTAGTGTGTAGCATGAAATTATGTTTGATCCCCTGTACAGACTCTTGTTCGTGCAAATTTCTGAATTATATGTATGTAGCTTGTGTTTCTCAATGTTGTTGAGTTGTGATCTAAATACCGATTCTTATCTCACTACAACTGCATCTGATTTCATTCTGCCGTTGAGTTGTGGTCATGGTACAAGAATCATAGTAAATTTCTAGGATTCATATGAGGAATCATAGGGATTTTGGCATGGTTCTGATTAGCAAATTTCCAAAATACTGTAAATCAGTTTTTGATTATCTTAAATCTATATAAGAGTTCATTTCATTTGGAAACTAGGATGTTGTGATGTACATAAGCTCAAGCACACCAACTGGACTGGAGAGCAAATAGATTGAGGGGCGAGCAGACGGCCTCGCCGTCGGCGAGGGTTCGGCTCTCTGGCCCAACCCACCCCCTCCCTAAGCGACGGTCCGGCAGCTGGAACTCCATGCCCGTGTGTTGCGCTGAGGCTGTGTCCCCAACTTCCCAGGATCCGTCGCACGGTGTCATCCCTGGCCTCACCAACCGATGTTGTCCCCTCAGCTCTCCAGTCAGCTACTTGGGCGCTTAACCCTCCCCAGGTTGTGTCGCTCGATGCCCTCCACCTCGATGGAAGCTGCCCGCTTCCTCCAGCCGCTCATGTCGGGGATCTACTGGATCTCGTGCCGGGGATCTACCGGGCCCGCGCCGCTGCCGTCCAAGAAGGAGTGAGCTATTCCCCCCACCTTCTCCGGTGCATGGAGCTCGCGAGAGGCACAGGTCAGTACGTGGTTGGCTCCTACCTTTTAGTGTGTAGCATGAAATTATGTTCGATCCCCTGTACAGGGTCTTGTCCATGCAAATTTCCGAATTATATGTATGTAGCTTGTGTTTCTCAATGTTGTTGAGTTGTGATATAAATACCAATTCTTATCTCACTACAACTGCATCTGATTTCATTATGTCGTTGAGTTGTGGTCATGGTACAAGAATCATAGTAAATTTCCAGGATTCATATTAGGTATCATAGGGATTTTGGCATGGTTCTGATTAGCAAATTTCCAAAATACTGTAAATCAGTTTTTGATGATCTTAAATCTATCTAAGTTGAAATTCATTTCATTTGGAAACTAGGATACTGTGATGTACATAATCTCAAGCCCTTGCTGCTTCACACATCAGCAAAACCGAGTGCTACTCTACCTTTATTCTTCCTCAATTTAAAACAGATAAACAGATACAAAGGTAGCTCTTTTCTCTTTGTCTTAAGGAATTTCAAATATCATTTTGTATAGTCTATCATCTCATTTGACTCAAGAAATTACAAATATCATAACATATGTAGACGATGCTCTCTCTGTCTTTTCCTTAAGTGCTAAACACGTCACAAAAAAGGAAATACTAGTTGTAGTACATGGATGTAGTTGAGGTTGATCTAGCAAGATAACACATCACAATGCATGATTGTCCTCTCATTTCTCTATCAAATTACTGGCATATCCTTGGAAATCATGAATTATTTTCTAAGTCCCAAATATCATCGGTTTCACTCTACACATTAAAGGGATAGATAACTAATTACTAGTTGTTTGGAGGGTTCCGCTCCTCTGCAATTTAGCTACTGCTGAATTTATCAAAACTAATGGTACATGTTTGGATATTCATCGGAGTTGGTCATATTCTCCACTAGACCTTCTAATATGTGATAGTACGGTCTAGGAATTGTCTTGTTGCCTTGAGAACATGAACAGAACCAGACCACATGTTAGATACCCTGAGATTGATCAACTTGTTTCTTTGTTGCTAGGAGAAGGATGGCAAAAGGGAGATCAAAAGGGAGATCATCTACACCACTTACAAATCAGCATGAGGAGAACGATCAGTGAGAGATAGGGCAAAAGGGAGATCCATATGCCACCTATGAATCAGGGTGAGCAAGACGATCAATGGAGAGACATGGAAAAAGGGAGATCTCTATGGATCCTACAGATTAACATACCCCGTCTCTATTCTGGTTACAAGGAGGACGAAGGTGGGCAGGACGAAGGCATGGAGATTGCTATTTGGTGCCAATGTGCGTTTCCGTTTGGCAGCAAGCAGCCATAGGAGATTTTGCACTGAACAGATTAGGTGTTTGTTTTCATTTATGTAGAGAATTAAGTGGGAAAATAGAGCCATCAGATTGGAATTAACTGCTGATATGGATGTCTACAACACCCATGCAGTAATACTTGTACTACGGAGGACCCGGACCCAGTTGGAATAGGATATAAGTTCCCTTGAAAAATAGCACGAAAGGAGCCCGCGGGGTGGGATGAAACCAAAAAATGTAGTCTTCGCAAACGGGTTGAGGCATTCTCCCAAACTTGGCAAGGAGAGGATATGTTATCCCGCTCCCAAAAACTATGATCCATGTTTCCATTATGTCCAAAGGAAGTGAAGAAAAAGTTTTACTGAGGTTGAACAGACCACACGACTAGGAAACCCTAATCAAAATGACAACCTATCAATCCAGGGGTGGCCCTAGGCCCGTGGCTATGAGGTCTCAAGGCCCGTTCTAACCCAAGTGTGCATGGAAGAATTGTACTATGGGCGGTTATATTGATCAATGTCGAAGTCAATGCCACTGTGTCAAAAGAGACTGACAATTACTTCACAAGTTTTTGTTGTCAATGTCATAGGCACGACAATAAACACCGATGCCCCTAAAAAACAACAAAAATCAGCCACTCCCAACCTCGCGACACAAACATCGGGGGTGGGAAAGCAACGATTTTCACTAATGACAAACTTTGGGATCTTGAGAAGTGGTAGTTGGGTGGTTTTGAGAGGGAAGTGGATTGTAGATTTACTTATATTGGTAAACGCGACACACTCAACTAGCTTGCATATTGGGCATTTTGGTAACAACACAGAGATCTCTATTCTTCTAAGAGTAACGAGATTCAAACACATGTCTGATCAGAGTACAAATTCAACTCATAATAGTGTCTACTATAGAAATGCTATCTTTATGGCATAGATTCATCATGGGACAACACATTAGAAGGAATCTTAAGTAGAAATCTTGGTCTGACACACCACAACACATGACAATGAGCAAACAATGGCACCGAAATCACTTTAGCATGCATCACTGTGCTTGCTTGCAAACATAAAAGACGGACAAAACCATGACGATGTAGTATGTTTATGCACATGTCGCAATATGTTATGTGGGTAGGAAAATATATTTTTCTTGTTTGTCTAATTGAGTATGATGGTGTGCATGTAGCATCAGAGTTGGACGATATAGAAGTTGGAGACCTTAGGCAAATCCATGGTAATGTTTTTAGGTAAAGACCATGATAATGTTGCTTTGGCTTTTCTCACTAGGAAGAAGTGAGACGGTTTATCTCCAAACAACTCATAAAAGAAGTTCAAAACTTATGCAACTCACCCAAGCCCTCCCAGCGGCTCAAAGAAAGAAAAATGGCACTGAACCCCACCCTAGTCGAATAGCCTACTATTTATGGAGTAGCAAATACCATAAGCCAAGTGTAGATCAACATGCAAGAGCTTCTTCCCAACTCCCAACCATAGTTGGTCAGTCTAATGTGATCCAGCATTTGTTAGTTAGTACTAAGCTTTTGAACATCAAGCTCCCAACCAGATAGATGTTTAATAAAAGCGCACAAGAAATAGGACATCACAGGGCATATATAAGCAGCCCGACATCGACAAATCCTAGCCTAATACAACATGGATGACACTCAAACGCATGCAAACACACTAAAATGGGATGCCTTCAACCTTCATGCCAGTTGGCAAATGTCTAGAGAAATTAGATGATAGATGGGAGTTGGCTAAGTAAGTGATTATTTCCTCCTACAAGTCCACTTCACAGTTGGTCGGTACATGCCACATAGAGGGTGAATCACTACCTCAAACATAGAAAATGGAAGAACCTACAACCAACAAGCCATTTTGGCCTCCCAGCCACTAGAGTGTAACCCGAAATACCTGCAGAGCAAGCAATGTCATCGGTCAAGCAGATTTGAACTACTCATTCATGAAAAGCAATTGGAGTTACTCTCATAAGTTTTGTATGAAACAAACAGTAAATGCGGGCATCACTGTTCTCAAAGTTGTGCCAAGAGCACCATAGTTAAATCATCTCAGCACTACTACACAGTGCCCACAACAGAAACCGAGGAAAACAACAGGTAATGTAGTGTGGTGACACATAATTTCAACTTCAAAATTTAGCAGTGCTTGGGTACGTCTGGTCTTAGTATAGACTAGCTTAGGTGCTATTCACAGTAGGTTCTAAAAAAAGTGCTATTCGCAGTTTTTTTTTGTAAAAAATGTGCTATTCATAGTAGAATCTAAAAAAGGTGCTATTCATAGTTTTTTCAAAAAAAGGTGTTATTCACAGCTAATCTGCCATACGAAAATGTTTGAAAGTGTTGATCGGATGGCTGCAAACGTTGATGGCCTGAGAGGGCACGAAAGGTGATCGGTTTAAATGTTTCTAAATTAAAAAATAATGGGCACATGAGGAGCACACAGAGTAGGAAAGCAGAAACATCGGGTTTCTAGCTCTCGGGAATACTTCTTGAAATTTATGAGGTAGCTAGTAACTAATAAATCAGATTTTATAAAATCCATGCGCTGCAAGCCTCAAACAAGGGTTGGTGCATCACCTTACTAATTGCTACTAATATCGGTCCAAGACAATAGTCTCTTTTTTTGTACTCTGCACATCAAGCAATACTTTATGATACTTTAATGATAATATGCTAGAAAATATAGAAAATGTTATTAGCGACGAAACTAATATAGGAGTACAAGATGAATCAAGGCATGTCATTTTGATCATGTGATCGATAAAAAGTACTAAACATCCATGGTGCCAATAATTGAAAAATTATAGATCTCGCCTCGGAGCACATCGCCGACGTGCACAACTCCTCAACGAGAAGCTTAAAGACCAAGATGCCAAACATCAGTAGCAGCTTCACCACACGGAGAAGAAGCGGACAGAGAGAGGCCGTCGCATCCAGAAGCTGGAAGGGAGCCATCATACAATTCTTGCATATGTGAATACGCATGCAACATGGAAAATTACTTCAATATTTCAAAAATAATTTGCAGATCATGGCATTCATTGTTTTATTGTATGGATATTTGGGTAATAAACTGATTAGGACAATTTGCTAGCTCCAAGTTAGTGACTTGAACAACAAAAGTCAGAAATGTCTTCGGTGCCATGCCTTCCTTTCCATGCATACATCCATTGGTATGAAATTATCAAAGATTCTTCTAAATTCATTTAAAAAAATTTATCTCTCAAATGTTAACCTGATCGATGCTCTGTTTTCACCGTGGCTTCCTCGAGGTCGTCAACATGTTACGACAAATGTTTTCTACATCGGTACTTGTCAGCTTACAATCACTTACTTTTGGTACTTGACATATTACTAAAAGATCCATACACATTTGTGTAGAACTTGTTTTCATGGTACCTATGCGGGTTAATATCACTCATATTTTGTCAACACACCTGGGAACTCACTCTCTCACTTCTCACTACTTGGCTCCTCGTCCCCAGCATATGCTCACATCATGTCATTCAACGGGTTATATATTTCTCCCTCTGTTCTCTAATATAAGACCTTTTAGCCATTTCAAAATATTGAGTACATACATACTAAGATGTGTCTAGATACATATGAATCAAGAAAAGGCTAAAAGTTCTTATGCTAGGGAACGGAGGAAGTAGTTTGCCTTTTGCCCTACCACCATCGTCATCATGACCCTCGTTGTCGGCTAGGTGGTGCAAGGGGGAGGCTGAATTTTGTGTTTTGACCCTTTTTGCAAACAAAATCAAGATCTGACCCCGTTCGAAAAAAATTCGGGATTTGACCCTTTTGCTACCGCCAGAGCCCCTGGCGGTAGGGTTAGATAGGCTATCGCCAGATACCCTGGCGGTAGGGTGTGACGGAGGGAGACGGGGGCCGTCACCGCGCGCTGACGTGGATAAGTACCTTACCGCCAGACAACCAGGCGGTAAGCTGTCTAACCCTACCGCGAACGGCTCTGGCGGTAAGGTGTGGCAGGGTTTTGCCGTGCATGCCTTCTGTAACGAGATATGCAAGCGTCCTGGCGGTAGGTTCACCCTACCGCCAGGGCTCATGACGGTAGGCTGTCTGACCCTACCGCCAGGGAGCCTGGCGGTAGGGTCTTGTGTTTCGTGTAAAATTTTGTAGACATAAGAAGTTTGATCACATCCAAATAGTGTGATCACAATTTCATAGACATCCAAATAGTTTGATCACAATTTCATAGAAATATGCAAGGGCCCTGAACATAAGAACCAATAGGCACAATTTCATAGACATAAGCATAATTAGTTTTGCCATTACAGATTAAGAAACAAGTACCAAATAACATAGTTTGATCATAATTTCATAGACATAAACATAACATAGTTTGATCACAATTTCATAGACATAAACATAACATAGTTTGATCACATCCAAATAGTTTCATGAAGCCAAAATAGGTAGCAATCAAACATGACGATCATCAGCAGCCACACGCATATATAGTTTAGATGATATCGATGACGATCATCATCTTCAAGCCTTGACGGTTGGTCTTCCTGATAGTAATAAGGATGGCCTGTCCAACATGAAGATTCTTGTCAACGAGGAAGCTCTTCCACCCATCTGTGCTTAAATGTGTGCGACCGTCCGTTTCCACGCCGTACGCACAAGTAGTGACGGGGCCCCTTGCGGTAAGGCGTATTCCAGCATAGCCTTCTTCATCAGCCTCGATGCCACAACTCTCAAATAGGCTCTTTGGCAATTTCTGAATAAGAAAAACATATCAATTGATAAGTATGGATTATTTAAACTATTAACAATTCCTTGGATTCTACACTAATAACATACCATGACATGTCGATCGATCATGGTACTTGTCAGACGGGTCACGAATGGCGCCCCGATCAACTCAGCACGTGGCAGAAAGTTGTCCCATAGGTTGCACACCTCCCGTTCGCTCAGCCTCACTCTTTGAGCACAGATGGCTTCCTCAAGTGGGTCTTCATAGTCATCATCCTCATCAAGTGGTGGTGGTGGCGCCATGTTCCTTATATAAGCATTGATTGGATAAAGTTAATTAAACATCAATATTTGTTCTAATGCAAGCAAAACAAATATCTACAATATTCACACAATAAATCATCACATATGGCTATAAGAAAGACTAAACCTAGGGTTCATCTAGGTTCTAGGGTTCATTATATCAACTAGAGAGGGTTCCTCGTATGGCTATAAGAAAGACTAAACCTAGGGTTCATACATTTGCAACTATATGAAATAGAAATACACACATTTTCACACTATGCATTAACCACCTACCAATTTTGCAAAACATACATCTTCACAAATTTGCAATACATTAACCATCTACGAATTTTGTTATGCCTTTATCCTCACAATCTTGCATTCAACATACAGAAAGATTTCTTATAAAATTCATATATACATCACAAAATAAAATGGACCAACATATATGCATTCACCAACATATCCTCACATATCTTGCAATTGTTTCACCCACACATCCTCACATAGGCCTACTACTAAATCATATACTCCTAAACAACTAAAACATCATAAAAAAAATCAACACCAAAACCTAGGTTGCACCTAGTGCCAAAAATAACTTCAAAAATAAAAAACCATTGCGAAAACTGATTGGAGGGAATGGAGGAGCTTACCGGCCTCTTCGATTTGCCCCAAAGATCCGCGAAAATGGTGGAGGGAAGAGGGAGATCGAGGGAGGGGATCGGGATGAGGAGAGAGGCGGCGCTCGACTCTGTTCGAGTCGAGGGGAGGAGGAAGAACGGGTTGGTGGGTGGGGTAGGGCCCGCCCGCAGCATCACTTGCCTCTTCGGTACCTACCGCCACCACCTCGGGCGGTAGGCCACCGAACCCTACCGCCTCAGACTGTGGCGGTAGGCCCTTCCCCCCGTCAGTACGCGTCGACGGCCGTCAGTCGCCGTTAGAGGGCCTACCGCCATTGCTGATGGCGGTAGGAGTCAAAAGGGTCAGATCCCAAAATAATTTCTGACAGGGGTCAGATCTCGAATTTCTTTGTAAAAAGGGTCAAAACACGAAATTTTGCCCAAGGGGGATTCCTCCATCGCGACCATGTGCTTGGTCGTCATCAACGACGACCTAGCCACTGCAATGCCCCCACCGACTCTGATGACACACTAGCTTGCTTTCCACCTAGGCAGAGGATGAACCATGGGCGAGGCAACATGTAGAGCGATGTCTCCTGGTGGTAGCGGGGAGGGGAGTCTAGACGGTGGCAGTTGTGGTCAACGTGTGTATGGTCAGGTAGTGTGTCGATGAGCGCTTGGCACTAGCTTTGGCGACCATGTCTACCCCATACCCCACCTCCATGCGACTACTCTCCTCCGCCACCCCGTCTCTCGAGCGGCTTTGACGGCACCAGAGATGTAGCGGTTCCCTTTTGACCAAGCCCCCACGACGACGTATGGGGAAGCGGCTGAGTTCGGGCGACGATGTCCTCCTACTGTCGGTGGCATCTTGGCAGCAGCACCATGGGCGTGACGGCCGGCTGGCAGGCTGGTGAGATCGAGCTCATCGATCGTATAACGGAGCCTCACGGCACGTCCGTGCTGTGCGTCATGACGTGTGGCACTGAGTCAATGCTCCGATGTCGTCCAGCCCCGCCACTTGTGCCCCCTGTGGTAGCCTAACGTATTGTGACTGAAAACTCGTGAATCGGAGTCGCCGTTACTGTGGTCATCGTCCACTTCTTCCTCCACATTTTATCTGATCAGATCGGCGGCAATGAATTGGTTGTATTTCCTTTCCCAAACAAAACTGACTATATCCCTTTTCCTCTTTAAGCGCACTGTAGTTTTGTTTGGTAGTCTGGTGCCATTTTTCTCGGCGTACAAGATATATAGACATATATGGAAATGATTTGTCCCGTTCTATTTTCTTCATCTTACTAGCTTAGGTTTGTTGCCAAGGAAATTCGTTCTTATGTTTATCCTAGCTTTGACACCGTTATGTTCTTACTACATAAAAATGATGTTTAAGCATCTCAATGTGACTCAAAAGTCAAAACGTCATGAAAATTGTTCGGCTCAAAACAATCGTGAAATGGATATTCATTATTCTCGATATTTGAAAATAACTAGTAAAAGTGCCCGTGCGTTGCACCGGGTAAAAAAATCCCTACTATCACGGAAGCAAAAACCTGCACCCTTCCACTAAAGGGCACTTGTGTAAAATGCGAGTCGGACCCTACTTAGTGAGACTCATTCATGGTCAATGCTAAGTGTGTTTTGAAGCGGTTGCTAAGAGGCACAATCTTTACATCATAACATGTTTGATAACATAGAAGAGGTCAATGCTAGTATTAAATACAGAAACAACTTTTTTAAGGATATTTTTGTGTTTATAGGAATTAGAAATATATTAGAAAAATGGATACACATGTAAATTATTTCCAAACATATCAATATATCACATCGAGATGACAGGACTATTGTTGCGAAAAATGTTTGGAAAATTAAAAAACAAATGATAGTCACGAGTGCTTGTATAGTTAGACACATAATTTTTTTATCACTCACTTGAGGCATTAATAAGCTGTAAACATTTTGGATGTACCAAACTAAATGTATTTCAACATTGTAAATGATATAGTTGATTCTGAACCACTATCATACCGCCAATAATTATATTAGCATATGTTTTAGAATAACATATTATCAAATATATGTATTAACCAAGCAAATAGTAATAATTAAGGGAAATAGTTTAGTCCACATATATATGTCTATATATATTCATGCAAATTTGTGGGGGAAATGTAGTTGTCAGAACGGATGCATAACAACAGGAGTCATGTACATCATTGGTCTTGATTAACATTCAAAATGCATGGAAAATTGCTACAACAGTTAGGCTACAAATTTCTCTTGAAAGGAAAGCTAGTGTGGCAGAGAACATTTAGGTCAGTAGTCATGTGATGATGTAAAGCCAAAAAAAACATCCACTTAACTATCCTACTATAACAGTTGTTTGACAGCAAATTTCAGGGGTACATCGAACAAATAAAAACTTCAATGTACTGATTTTCTTGCTGATCGTGGGCACAGTTAGGTTACAAATATACCACCTCTTTTAGAAAGTGGACTGTCTCAATGCCTTAAATACAAAACTAAGTCCTTTCTCCTGTGAGCGCAACAACAACTGTAGTTGAATGCACAAATTATGTTTCCTCCAAGCAAAACTGCATCTGACATGGTCAAATTGGCTGAACATTTCGTAACTTGACTGGTCGCAGTTGTTCATTTCTGTAGAGCCATGATCACCGGTAACATTTGGACCTTGCACGAGATCACTGATCTTTTGCTTGACAAGATGAGATTCATTCAGCTGAAGAACATTTCCATCAAAAAGGGATAGTCTCGAATTCCCATCAATTCCAGTCTTGCTCATGTTGTTTTCAAGACACCACTGAAGTGATTCATCCAAGCCGGCTGTTGTTCGTCTTGCATCAGTGCGAAGCCACTTAGTACTGGCAACAGGGAAAAGGAGATAATGAGCAATACATGCAATCATACTCTGAAGCTGAATAATAATCTCGTTGATGTTGAACACCGCTGAATACTGGCCAAAGTACTCCAAATAGTAACCATCTTAAAATGACAACTCCTAATTATGTGTATGTCAAGAGTAGTATTAGAGCCATCATTTCTTACTAATGGGACTCCTCACATTCTCGGCAATAGACACACACTGTATCCAAGGTGTTTGCAAAATTGACAGCTAGAATTGTGCAAAGGCTATGTTTATTGCATAGTAGTGCTCTGACCGGAGGAGGGCCATAGAAACCATCGTGCAGGTTGTAAGTACATAATTGTTTTAGCGACTGACATCAAAATCACAACACATTGCTATTTTGGTTAACTGGTTGTAAGTACAGATTCTTTCATTGATCCTAGCTATGACGGAAGCTAGCAATGATATCTGCAAATAAAGGCTTTCTAGCCTTATAGAAATAAAATAATTGATTAACTAATGGACCTGGACAGTCACGCATTGTGTACAACCAGATAGACTCCATATGAGTTTAGGATCAGGACTGAAGTAGTTCTTCTACACAAGAAATTGGTCAAACTATACTTTCGGAAGATCGACAACCTCCAATTCTACAATGGATTTGGGACCTTTTGAGCAGCTGGACAAGTTTCGAAGTTATGAGAACAAGAAAATCACTTGGGGAGTTGACAGGTTCAGCCTGAATAGTAACCTGCTGCACATATCTAAACCCCAAATTCAGGAGCACCATCTTCCACAATTTTCTTTTATTTTGGCTATCTATTTCAAGAAATCATAGTACACAGATGAATTTGCATAACAGTGAGAATAGTCGGCTCAAATTTCACATCTACGTCAAAAATCCAAGAGCAAAATACAACACAAAGGGGTGAGAGTACTGCTGGACATGTGTAGAAGCAAAATTCTAGAATGAGAAAGTAAATCATATTAGTAAATGTGGTCTGCCACACAGCATGAAGGAACTCAGTTGATTAAGTAGCTATATATGCGCAGGTTAAAAAAATCTAGGCTGCAAAACCAGAAAAAAATAGGAAAGACCAAGACACACGCTATGATATATTACATGAGAAGTAATCTGATCTTTTTGACATTTTATTTATCCTACATCTTTGTGAGACCCGCGGACTCAGTGCAGAACCTAAAGAAAAATCCTAAATTTACTTTTTCAAGCAGAACTGCATTTTTCTAGTTGTCAAAATACGGTGAGCAACAATTTTCCTAAACATAATGCCCTCTTGAAAATAATTGAGACCCGTCCATCACTTATTTGTGAACTACTTTTTTTCTGTTACCTATGTACTAAACTACTAAACACTCCTTACGAATTTACTCTGCTTTTGTCAAGTACAAGCAGAATCCATCTATGTATCAGTGCATGATGTGTTGATTGTCAGTGAAATATAGTCTACTGTCGGCAACGGCTATATTTGCTATAGTAAAGTGACGATTTGACAAATATATGAGACCCATCAGATGCTTCAAAAGTACCTGAACCAAAGTAGGTCTAGGCGACGGTTGATGGTCTTCCGGCAAAGTCGGCGGAGGTGATGGCAGATTGTCTTGCGGCGAAGTCGGCGGAGACGATGGCGGTGAGGTCTAAGGAGACAACGGCTGCAAAGTCGACTGATATAGTATAAGACAATCATAAATTCGGCAAGGAGGAAGATCATGGAATAGTAATGCAAATTTTGCCACTATATATTTGAATTACATGGAGATCAATCATTCCAAAACCAAGTATCCTGAAATACAGACCGTTATTTGGGCTTATCTTTTACCTACTAATAAAGAGGTTACTTTTGTTCTGATCAGGTGGTGTTAAGACCTGGCATTTGATTTCTTGCATGGCTGATAATTGTGATGATTGTGATTCTTGGCAATTTTAATTAGTTTACTTCTGAGCTTGAAGAATATGCTTTCATCTTTTAATTATAACCTTAATCTTGCTCACTATGCAATGACCCCAAAATACATACGAAAATGAACATGTTCTTCATGCTCTTCTAAATTTTCTTTCCCTGACGCAAGGGAAAACACCCAACTTCTCTTAGATAAGACAAAGTATTACAAGGTATATATGGAGAAAAGTGTCACGATAATAGACGCATTGTACATGTACCAGGGCTCACATATGCAAACTAATATGAAGGGGATTCATACCTCTGGTGTAGCTGCCATATACAACATTGGACGGCTCGACAGATGTTCATCACTCATCTTAAGGGCCTAAAAAAATCAATTCCAAATCAGAATAAGCTTTTTGCAGACGGGCATCAATGTTGACTAAATCATAACTGTGACAAAAAATAGCTGATCATTCTTTTATTCTCTCAAGTGGCACCAGGCACTTAATTCTACTGAAAAATATGCAAATAAACACTGGCCACATGCTCAAAGAAGTTAGCTCCACACAAAAATTTGCACATCAGGTCATGTGCAACTGTAATGCAGTTTTGACAGATTGAGACATTGATTTAACACAAAATATGTACATATACTTTATATAGGGCACTTATAAACATGCTACCAGGGCAAAACAATAAGTGTTACTATTGTAGACATATAATCACTGCTGAGCAATATTCATCTGAAATTAATGACCAATTAAACCATGTTTCTGCTTTGTTGTACATATAGGAGTACGATGATGGTTCAGTTGCTGTTTTTTTTGTTAATTTTGTAAAAAGTTATTGGATCACTGATTTGATTGATGAGCTAGTTATGAACACAGCCAAACTGAAGCACCCCTTTATTCCAAATAGAAAATATAGTACAACAGAATCAAATTACAGACATTTTTTTGAAGTAAAATTACAGACATTATTGTGAAATAACCCACTGGCGACTGCTCTGAAGATCCAACACTTATAAACATGCTAGCAGGACAGCAGTGGAACAATATATTCTGCGTGATACAAAGATGTTTTGGCCATTGCTTTGAGCAAAAAAAGCATGGGAACATGGGTCTGCAACCCCAGAAACTACAGGGAGGAAAGTTGTTTACATACCCTAATCCTGTTTTGCTAGGTGCAGCTAGCATATCTATTCTGCAAAGCTAATTCTTAGCTGAAGAAAAAGCATAACCTAGGTGCAGCTAGCATATCTATATTCTGCAAAGCTAATTGTTAACTGAAAAAAAAGCATAATTGAGCAAAGGGACAGAAACAATAACTACAACAGGGGATACCATCCATTGATTAGCTTTCGAGGGGAAAGATACCTCTTGTGTAGCCGCCACAGGAGACAATGCACGGCACGACGGACGTTCTCGTTCCTCCAGCGAACTCGGCGCTTCTTCCTCCGGCGAACCCAGCGTCGACATTGGATGTTTGGTCCAAAAATGCAATTTCGACAGGATGATGGAGATTATGGTCGAAGGGCAAAACCTGATGAAGAATGGATTGAGAGGGAAAGAGATGCCATGGTGGCTAGGTACCGATGCATGAGTAACCTGTTCCGTAGGAGATAAGGCCGGAGAAGGGCGGAGGTGGCAGCGTGCGCCACGGTCTTAGGTCCGGCCATGTTCGCCAGCGGCCGTCCCGCGCACCTCACCGCGACGCCCAGCCGCGCGCCTCGCCGTGTCGCCGGTCGAAGAGCTCCCGCGCGCCTCGCCACGTCGCTCGGACACGCGCCTCGCCGTGTCGCCGGCCGAAGAGCTCGCTTCCGCGCGCCTCGCCGCGTCGCCCGGCCATGCAGCGAGAAGATGAGACGGCGACGGCTTGGCGGTTGGGAAGCACAGGGGCGAGGCGGAGAAGAGGCAGGGGAGGTTACGGCGTCGACAGCTGCGGGAGGCGGCTCCTGCGGCTAACGGCGGCGCGAGGAACGGCGGGACGGCGAACGGCGCGGGAGGAGGAGGGGGCGAGAGACGTGCGCGGAGGAGGGGAGAGAGAGTTCGTGCGGGAGGAGGGGAGAGGTCGTGCGGTCGTGCGCGGGCACCGGTTTTTTTTCTAAACGAGGGGGCAGATTAGGGATCGATGAATTGGCTTAATAATACGTGGTTTATTGCATTAAACATCAGAGGATTAAGGGCCGCTAGATCTGGTTGATGGATGGGTATGATTTTTTGGTTCTCCGCCCTCTTTTTTTTTTATAGGGGTAGTAGATACACAGTGAAGTAAAGAAAAAACAGATTCACGCTATCCCAAAGGAATGGTGCTCGGCTCAAAAAAGAAAAGAAACGGAGGTTCTCGGCTCAAAAAAGAAAAGAAAAAAGAAACGGAGGTGCTCAACCGTTCTCGCGCGCATTTTTGCCGGGCCAGCGATCCAAGCGGCACATCCGTCCGTCCAGGCGAGCCAGCGCGGGACGCATCCTACGGTCCTACCACACGACCCCACCGATCCGGGCCACCACCCCCTCCTCCAATCAGCGCCCACCTCCCCCCCGTTTATAAACCCATCCGCCAGGTTCCAACTTCCAAACCCCCCCGCCTTCCACTACGCACGAAACTCAAACCACCACCAAAAGCCCCAACCACCGTCCCGCACCAGCGATGGCCCCCAAGCCGGCGGAGAAGAAGCCCGCGGAGAAGGAGCCCGCGGTGGAGAAGGCGGCCGAGAAAAAGCTCGCGGAGAAGGAGCCAGCGGCGGAGAAGGCGGCCGAGAAGAAGCCCGAGGAGAAGGAGCCCGCGGCGGAGAAGGCGGCCGAGAAGAAGCCCGCGGCAGAGAAGCCCCCGGCAACTGCCGGGAAGAAGCCCGAGGCCGAGAAGCGTCTGCCAGCGGGAGAAACGGCCTCCAAGGCGGGCGGCGGCGAGAAGCGGGGCCGGGAGAAGGGCAAGAGGAGGAAGGAGACCTACAAGGTCCACATCTACAAGGTGCTCAAGCAGACGCACGGCAAAGAGCTCGGCATCACCTCCAAGGCCATGGCCGCCATGAACTCCTTCGTCGACGACATGTTCGAGAGGCTCGCCGCCGAGGCCGGCAAGCTCGCCCGCTACAACAAGAAGTCCAGCATCGGCCCCCGGGAGATCGGGACCTCCGTCCGCCTCCTCCTCCCCGGCGATATCTCCAGGATTGCCTTCGAACATGGCGACGCTGCCGTCGACAGGTTCAAAAACTACAACGTATCTTATGTATCTCCGGAGGAAGAGTAATTGTTGACTTTGGTTATCTGCATGCCATTTAAGTACTAGTGCTGGATAGAAGTTGCTCAACGGTTGCTTGGCTCTACCATGGCACCAAGGCAGTCACCAAATCCACATCATCTTAGATCGTGTTTGTAGTAGAAATGTGTAGTTGGTTCTGTTACTTTAGTGGTTGTTGAATCTGGCTATCTGCGAGTCGTTGAAGTATACTAGTTACTGGTGGGCGTAAGTTGCTAAATGCATGATTGCTTGTCTCTCTTGCTGTAAGAACTGAATTTGTGATGCTCTTGTAAACTGGAGACTTGGAAAGCAATGATTCTTTTCTGCTGTGATGATGCAGTTGCTACTAAACTCTGCCATACGAATTTGTTTTTCACTAATGTGAGAAGAGATTCTAGGTTGATGATCAGTAGGTTACGCTTCTGCATTAGGCACAGAACAAACCGACTCCATTGTTCAATCGTCTCGTTTAATTGCCTGCTGTCACCGAGCACCCTGACAATGCTGCTGTGATGATCATTAACATGGTAGCCAATGCTTTGTTGGCTCATTGGATGTAACTGAATTTTGTGCTGCCTTTGGCAAAATGAGATTTCAAAAGCAACGATACATTTCTGCTACTGATTTTTCATGTGATTCGACAGTTACTAGGTGGCCGTCCTAATCTGAAAAGTGAGTGTGCTTTGTAGTAATGTAAATGTAAAATTTTCAGATTGATCATGATCTGCTGACAGTAGGCAGGTACAGAACCGAGTATATTGTTCATTAACTTTTTTTGAGAGAATATTGTTCATTAACTTGACATGGAAGACTAAGAGCAACCTAATTAGTTTCCTTGCTATATGGTGTTCTTATTCTGGTAGCAGTTAGGGTTGCTTATATTCAGAGTAGTATACATAGCAGTTTGGTGTACTTTTAAAATGCCTATACGTCTGTGACAATTAGACTTGTCCGTTTCTTGCCGGAAGTCGTTTTTCTGCTGTGATGTAATTGTTACTAATCTCTGCCGCATGGTTGTGATCTACCGAATAAGTTGCCGGTGCTTTCTTGGTTTGTTGGTGGTGACCGGTGACTGAATTTGTGCTATTTTTGACAACTGAGATTTTGAAAAGCAGTGATACATTCCTGCTACTATGTTTACTGATTTTCTGGTGTGATTTGGTAGTTACTGCAAAATGATCGCTGTTGTAGTAACGTAAATGTAAATTTTGCAGATCCATGATCTCCTACAGTAGGTTTGTGCAAAACTGAGTAGTGTATTGTTCATTAACGTGGCATTGAAGAATAAGAGCAACCCAATTTGTATGGAGGTCTCTCCCCTCGTGCAACAGCTTGTCGGTTGCCGTTGCCTGTCGTGCCGGTTGCTTCTGGGAGTGAAGTCATTGTCGAGGTTGTGGCTCCGGTGCTGCAGATTATGCCTGAGCTTCAGAAGCTTTGTGGGGAGACCTCTTCGCCTATTTCGATGGTGCTTCCTGAGGAGATGGGGTCTCTTAGAGGGGACTTGGATATGCCGACCGCGACCTCATCGTCTTCGTTGGAGCCGAGTCAGGCGCTCGCCTTTGTGGACCTTGGAGGTTTGGTTGTTGTTGCTGCTCTCTCAGCTGAGCTTGTTGGCCCGGTAGCGTCTGTTGGAGCTGAGGTTGATGAGGTAGGTGCTTTGGCACCTGTTTCTGAGGAGCTGAAGCCCGTCCAGTCTCCCATCTTTGACCGTGACGCTATGTGGGCACGTATTGACGAGGTGGTCTTCGCGAAAAAGCTTGGCCGCTTGCTCACCGGCTTGGATGCTGCTTGTCCTGGGTCAGCCAAGACGATTGCTTGCCTCCTGGCGGAGGAGGTTTGTTCAGGCAAAATGAAGAAGGTGAAGAAGGCTATCAGGAGCATAGGCAAGAAGAGTGACGCCATTAGGAAGGCGTCCGCGGCTGCTTAATGGAGGATGCTCAGTCTCTTCGTCATCCATCTCCAATTGACTCGCCTCTGTGGATTTGGTGGCGTTTGGTGGTTTCGTTGAGAGTTTCGTTGCGACGTCGATCTGTGAGGGTTTGTGGTTGCATGTTATGTATGTTTGTCGGGTTGATTGTGGTGTCATGGAGTTTCTTTCTTAGCGAGTAGTCCGCATGTGGTTATATGTATCGGTTTTCGCCCGGTTTTCCGTTAATTAACTGGGCAATTCTCTTCTTCTTAATTAATCGTTGAGGCAAATCTTTTGCCTTCGTTTCGGAAAAAAAATTGGTTTCGTTGCTACGGTTCTTGTTCGAGTAGTAGTTACTAGTTAAAGCATGTTCAATGCTGGACGCTTCAAGAGACGCTTAAGAAAGGAAAAAATAAATATCAGAAAACAAAAAAGTCCTAAGCGCCCTACACTACCAATGCTAAGCGCTAACTTCCAACGCTAATTACAACCACGGACGCCTGGCGGAGCGAAGAAAAGAGGCCTGCACTTGAAGCTGGGGTTTTATGAATTAACTGCTCATTGGCCGGGAAATCGATGGGAAAACCATCCTGGCGCCCGTCTAAGCGTCCAGCGTTGACATGCCCTTAGTGTTGCTTATTTAGCAGTGTCAGTGCTATAAATTAACACCAGTCTAGTACTGAAGAGTGAAGAGAAGTATGTGACCATTAGAATTCTGTCCATTTTTTGCCGGACGTCGTTCCTTATACAAGATGAGGTTGAGACATGCTATTTTATTGTCTCGCAGGTTACTGAAGAGAAATTACATGTCTTTTTTTTTCGTGAATACACAAGCCGCGTATCTTTGTATTGATAGAAGGAGAGTGTAGCATGAGATTACAACGCATACAAGACCATGTACGCAGAGGCATGGTGCACAAGCGTTGGAGCAGACTAGAACAAGGGGCTGCTCACATTTGGTGTATTAATGGATGTCGGTGACCGCCTGACTCTATTTTCGTAAGTGTAGCATTGCTCGGGTGATGCTAGTGCACACTATACATATGATATGAGTGCCTCAGACATCACTGCCTCGCAGCATCTCTAACAGATGATGTGAAAATTTGATGCCTAAAATGGTCTTAGATAGGAAAGAGAAGGTTTTTAGGCACCCGCGGCTGTTCCTGTTTTTTCGGATGCCAAAAAATTGTTTCCCAAATAATTTGGCTTACTTTAACAATCTAACAATTTGGGCTTTGGGGCATTCTTGGTGCCACCGGATAGTCAGGGGTGGTGTCCAGAGCCGCCGCCGCGCCGGCCAACAGCCGAGAGCTCGAAAAGAGTAGCGGCTCGACAACTGCCATGTGGGGCCCTCAGCGGCCAGAGTTAATTGTAGAGAACTACTATATTTGTGGTTACATTTGCATAAAACTACTTGGTCCCTATATTTTTTTTCAAAATTCACCATGTATTGTGTAATATTTTGCACCAAACACTGGTCGAGGGATTTGCCCCGTTTGACCACTTTTCTGACACGTGGGTCCCACATGTCAGGAGCTGACTTGGTAAAAAAATGCCACATGTGCACATCGACCAGTCTACTATTCCTATCTCTCTTTCTCCTCTCTCGCTTGCCCATTTCCCCGCCCTACCAGAGGGCCAACCGCCACCAAGATCAGCCTCGAGGAGGCCAAGCTGGAGCTGGCGACACTTCAGCAGAGCAACCTGAGCCTCTAGGTCGCGACGTATGTCATGCATCCTCTTGTGCTCGCGTCCACTTGCTAGGGCATAGGGACGTGTAGGTCGCGGTGTTCAGGGCGGCCTGAGACAACTACAGTGAGATCCAGGGGCGACTAGAGCACCACCGAGCTGGTCTACGAGCAGGAGCGGTGCAACGCGAGCGTTTGCAGGGCATGAGGGGCATGGACGCGAGGTCGGGAGAGGAATGGGGGTGTTGTCCGGGCACCAACGACAACAACCAGAGCATGGGCTCATGAAAAGACAGTTGGAGGATGATTGGAGGCTCAGGGTGGACACGCGCATCTTAGAGGCACTGCAGGGAAGCGAGGGAATCACCAGAAGGACACAACACCTGCCAATCGGTCGCGGTGGCCAATGGACATGGTCGTGGAAGAAAGGATGTGTGTGTCAGCTTGAGGGCTTCCCGGTGCCATTCCTTCAACGACGAGGTCAAGCGCGACATGGGGGCTTCTGGACAAGGTGGTTGTACCGGGGGTGGCCGTTGGCGGCGGTGATGACGACGACAACGGTGAGTGCAAGCCTCGAGCTCTGTGCATGCGCGCGAGGAGCACAATCCAGTGGTTTTGGTGTGCGCAGGAGAACACTCTAGCTCAAGACTGCAGCAACATGGTGTTTGCTCTGCCGTAAGAGTGGTTGGCTAACCCCCAACTATAAGGGTGGAGTAAGAGTAACCTAGCAATAAGTATTTCTCTCAATAGAGAAACAAGTTGGTACATACACATATTCACATAACTTTCGCTAGTGGTTGCGGCGGTCATATTGGACGATATGGGGCCGGAACAACCAGAATCGGTGCAAATCAGGCAGCGACGGAGCGAGCTCGACGACGGCCGTGGAGGTCATGGCGGTGGCTACCTAGTGGTGGGGTGGCTACGGGGCTGAGGGTGGGTGGCAATCGCGCCGGTGATGTGCGGCGGCGAGTTTTCTCCAAAATCGGCCTGAAGTGAAGGCGGGTCGGGCAATGCGGAAATTTCACCTCATCAGTTGGCTTCGCATTGATGCGTTTGCTTTCGTGGCAGCAATTAGAGGTGCTTGAAATTTGGAGCGCTTGATGCTAAATTTTGGGATTGTTCTAACATTTTTTGGGCACCAAATATGAATAGGGGATTAACATTCAACTTTAAAAAATAGGAATAGGGAATTTGTTGAGGACGCGGCTAATTAATATGCACCCGGGCTTAGGGGATGAACAATAAAATCGCAAAAAATAGGGAACCAATTCAATTTTTTTTGCATGGCGATGCTCCTGCGCGTGATGCCTGTGCAAAATTTGATGAAGTTTGGACATTCGAGGAGGTGGCAAAAAAAGAAATTCCGGGTGTTTTAGGAACATTTGAAAAAAAAACATTGCTCACAACCGTTTTGGTCGTTTCCGCCACAAACTCCTCGAATTTCCAAACACCCCAAAAATTTACACATACATCACACATATGAGCATCTTGGACGAAAAATAATAATCTGATTATGTGAATTTTCTACTATTTGTTTTATTTTACTGTTCACCGTTTTGAGCATCGTTTGAATTATCGATTTGTTCAGCAGTATTTTGGGCCCAAACTGTCCCAAATGACAATTTTTCTGGGCACATCCGTTTTACTAGAATTGGTGATAGCTGTTAGTTTCTCAAAAAAATGATGATATCCCAAAAAAACTACAATTTGGTGATGATCTTGAACCAGCAATGCTACACCTACGTAGGGAGATTTACGTATCCTACGTAATTGCTGAGTTGACAGTCATTAATTGGGCATTAGTTGGGGGCGCGGGCCCACCCTGAAAATCAGGAGGGGCAATTTGATTAGCGCTTCAGCAAATTACGTAGGTTACGTAACAGCTGTTCGTAGGTCTAGCATTTTTGGATCTTGCACCTGCGTCAGCTACCAACCAACCAACCAATCGTTACTTATAAAGAAAAAGCCAATCAACCAACCAGAATGCAGGAACCCCGAAGCCACGGATTGCTCCCCCACGATCCGCGTGAAACCAAATCCCACCATCCACGGCTGGTAGATCCAACGGTCCAAACTCACTCCCCTTCCCGAAACACAGCGCGCCCAAATTTGGCCAGGCCCGCCCGCGCCCGCCCGTCTTCTCCTTAAAACGCTCCCGAACCGGCTCCATTCTCCATCCACTCCAATCCCCAATCCCCAATCCCCCAAGCAAACTCCGATGGCCCGCACGAAGCAGACGGCGAGGAAGTCCACCGGCGGCAAGGCGCCGAGGAAGCAGCTGGCGACCAAGGCGGCGCGCAAGTCGGCGCCGGCCACCGGCGGCGTGAAGAAGCCGCACCGCTTCCGCCCGGGCACCGTGGCGCTCCGGGAGATCCGCAAGTACCAGAAGAGCACCGAGCTGCTCATCCGCAAGCTGCCATTCCAGCGCCTCGTCAGGGAGATCGCGCAGGACTTCAAGACCGACCTCCGATTCCAGAGCTCCGCCGTCTCCGCGCTGCAGGAGGCCGCCGAGGCATACCTGGTGGGGCTGTTCGAGGACACCAACCTCTGCGCCATCCACGCCAAGCGCGTCACCATCATGCCCAAGGACATCCAGCTCGCCCGCCGCATCAGGGGCGAGAGGGCCTAAGATTCGTCTGCTTCCTTCCCAGTGTCTGTACTCTGATCTGCAGGTGTAGAGATCTTGTTGTTAGCTTTTTCTTCTCGGCATGTGTTGCGTGGTGAACTGATCTGGTGTCGTGGTAGGAAGATTCCTCGTCCCAGCTAATGTTATGTTGTAGTGTCTGATGTTACCATCTTGTTGTCATCAGCAATCTGAATGAAAGTTGGCTACCAGATCTCTGTCCATTTTGTGTTCTTGTGACGCATTTTGTTGTTTGTAATCCTGGAATGTCAACGAATGGTTTCTTTGCTTAATCTAAGGTGATTGTCAAAGTTTCAGTTTGTTCCATCTAATGTCAAGTACTTTGGTAATTTAAGCCCAAAGTAATTTTGCTGAATCTAAGGTAATTTAAGCCCAAAGTCTGAACCAAATCTTCAGTTTGTTCCATCTAATGTCGAGTACTTTGATTACTCCCCTGTCATGCTAATGTCACATTCCAGTATACATTGAAGGTCAGTGGACTGATATTTTTGTTGTCTACTGAACTTTCTGAAATTCGTTGCAGTGTTGCTGCCTACTGAACTTCACTGGCTTCTCAACATAGAGTCAGTCCTACAGCATGTCTTGGGTGTTATTCTGCACCATTGCATTTGCTGCATTTCATCACCAGTATTCATTATTCATTGGTGGCTTGGTCAGTAACCGTTCTGGGCAGTTTCTTTTTATTGGTATCACTTGCTTGTTGCATTTCTAGTTTTCTACCGAGATCGATTATCTTTCGGCTTGCAGACTTTATACCAGGAGACAGTAGGAGTATTTAGCAAAGCTATGAGTCGCTGGCTTGCAACTTTGCTAGCAAGGCCTTTGCTAATATGTATGCTTGCCTTGTTATGTCATCCAAATCTTTGGAAGATCCCATTTTCCTCTCCTGAATGTACAAGTAAAAGTAATGTCATATTTTCCCTGACTATAGACTACAGTGTAATTGATATGTTTCATCAATTGTTTAGCTAGTCTTTGATCATCTCGTTGTTTTTTAGATACGTCTAAACAATTGCTCAATAAATGATAGTATAGTACATCAGATCAAATGGTTTATCCACTGGATTGATTTCTAACTGAAAATATTTTCCAAAATTGCATGGGTTTCAGCTTCAGAATGTCTTGGCAGTGTCACTTTTCAGCACTATGTTTGTTGTAAATGGTGCCAATGAGTGATGAACATGAGTGACCTTCATATACTAAAGTTCAGTTCAATCTGTTCCATGCTCACGTGCTGTCTCGGGCTCCTTGACTTAAGGCGGTGTCTTCTTACTGCTGTTTGTGAAGAAGCGGAGAACGTCGCACCTCTCTCGAGGCGACGATTTCATGTTAATATAGGCAGGAGCATATCCCTGATAAGCATACAAGTTTGTTGAGATTACATCTTGGGGTTCAAGGAAAGTAGAGATAAGATAGAGATGAAAAGATTACAACCATATACTCTAACAAACCTAGACCGAGACTTATCTCAACCTAACCGGTGCGTGGTGCGCCCTTGGCACCTGAACATCATGTTGTTTAACACCCTCCCATAATCACAACTTGGACAAGTTGAGATTACGTTTAAATTCTTCAAAACTTCTAGTAGATAAAGCTTTAGTGAAGCCATCTGCAATTTGATCTTGAGATCGAATGAACCAAATGTCCAACTTCTTTTCTGCAACCCTTTCTCTGACAAAATGAAAGTCTATTTCAATATGTTTTGTCCTGGGATGAAATATTGGATTAGCAGAAAGGTAGGTAGCACCCAAATTATCACACCATATGCATGGGGCTTGTTTACAGTATATCCCAAGCTCTTTCGGTAATGACTGAACCCAGATAATTTCTGTAGTAGCATTTGCTAGTGCTTTATACTCTGCTTCTGTGCTGGATCTAGACACAGTAGCTTGTTTCTTAGCACACCATGAGATTAAATTTGGACCAAAGAACATTGCAAAACCGCCTGTTGAGCGCCTGTCATCAAGGCAACCTGCCCAATCAGAATCAGAAAAAGCACTGATAAGTGTTGATGGTGACTTGGTGAAGGTGAGTCCAACACAGAAAGTATTCTTGACATATCTAAGTATGCGTTTTGCAGCTGCCAAATGTACTGTAGTGGGTGCATGAAGAAACTGACATACTTTGTTCACAACAAAGGAAATATCAGGCCTAGTCAGAGTTAAATATTGCAGTGCACCAACCATACTTCTGTACCTGGTGATATCCTCTTGATTCAAGAGTGTTCCTTCTGTTAAGGATAATTTTTCGGAGCTGGACAGAGGCGTTGGGGCTGGCTTGCAACCTTGCAACCCTGCTCTTGCTACAAGATCAGTTGCATACTTCTCTTGGGATAAATGAAGCTCATCTCCATTCCTTTTTACCTCAATGCCAAGAAAATAGTGCAAGTCTCCTAGATCCTTAAGAGCAAACTCAGAGTTCAAATCCTTGAGCGGTGCTGAAATAGCTTCATCAGATAAGCTTGTGACAATAATATCATCAACATATATAAGTACAAATATAGAGATATTTGACTTGTTGAAAATAAACAATGATGTGTCAGACTTAGAGGGGGCAAACCCAAGTTCTTGAAACTTTGAACTCAACCGAGAATACCCTGCTCTAGGAGCTTGCTTTAGTCCATATAAAGCCTTGTCAAGCTTGCATATGTGGAGGGGTTTTTATCTGTTTTTAAACCCAGAAGGTTGTTTCATGAACACTTCCTCTTTCAGAACACCATGAAGAATATTCTGTACATCTAGCTGGCGTAGACTCCATCCTCTGGATACAGCAATAAACAAAACAAGATGAATAGTAGTAGCCTTCACAACAGGGCTAAACGTATCCTCATAGTCTAAACCGTACCTTTGCTTGAAACCTTTTGCAACTAGTCTAGCCTTATAACGGTCTATGGTGCCATAAGATTTCTTTTTAATTCTGAAGACCCATTTACAATCTATCACATTTTTACCTTTACCTTGACGTGCTGGAACTAAGTGCCATGTTTTATTTTTGTGAAGCGCCATGTACTCATCTTTCATAGCCTTTAGCCACTTTGGATCACCTATGGCTTCTGCAACCGTGTGTGGAATATCTGGTTCATGTGAGACACAAGCAAATCCAAACTTTGCTAAAGATTTATAATTTTTGGGTTGAGTCACTCCCCTCTGAAGCCTAGTACAAGGTGGCGAAGAAGCATCCACAGAAGATCCAACACCAGTAGCAGCCGTAGGCCTGCTGGGTGATGACGCACAGGCCGGATCTTCTGTGGCCGGCACGCGTGACACAGAGGGGGAAAGCGCCGCAGAAGATCCCGACCCCGCATCGGTGGCAGGCTCATGATTGGCCAATGATGGAGCCGACGGGGCAGGATCTGCAGCAGGATCCGCATGGGAGTCAGCACCGTCATCCCGTCGTGGCGTGCGCCGCGTGTGGCAGCGGGTGTCGGCACCGAACCGACCAGGCGCGGGGCTAGACACTGGCGGCTGGAGGTGGCGCCGCGTGGCATTGGCAGGTTGGCGCGGAGCGGTCACCTGGCGGTCCACCGAGCTGCTATTGTCGTGAGGCGGCGCGAGGCTCGGGGCGGATCCGCCTGAAGCGGTTGGCGCGGATCCCGCAGGAGACAGCGCGGCAGACTGGCGCAGGGTGGATCCCGAGGAGGATGCACCTGGATCCCGAGGCGTCTCTACCTCGATGTTGCTGCTGTTTCGTCCAGGAAGCATAAAATGACGATTGTGGCTGATTTCTTCACCATTTTCTGCACAGTTTTTTTCTGTTGCATCACAAGACTCAAGGCCATCATTAGTAAGAGGATTAAACAACAATTGATCATCAATGTTTAAAGCATCCCCATTGTCACGTCCAGTGAGATGCGAGGGTAGAAGAAGTATCTCCCTTTGGAGAAGGGCTCTGGCGTTTGGGTGAAGCTGTGCAAAAGGGAAAATAGTTTCATCGAACACAACATCACGGGAGATATAGACACGTCCAGTGGATACATCAAGACACTTCGCACCCTTATGTTGTGGACTGTAACCCAAGAAAACACATTGTTTTGATCAGAACATGAGTTTACGGTTGTTGTATGGCCGAAGATTTGGCCAACATGCACACCCAAACACTCGCAATGATGTGTAGTCTGGTTTTGTGTGAAGGAGACGTTCTGCTGGAGATTCATTGTTGATGACCCTACTAGGCAACATGTTTATGAGGTGGATTGTGGTGAGAAAAGCCTCATCCCAAAATTTCAAAGGCATGGACGCAGTAGCGAGCAGGGCTAGGCCAACCTCAACTATATGCCTATGTTTGTGCTCGGCTGATCCATTTTGCTGGTGAGCATGGGGGCATGACACGTGGTGTGATATGCCAATTGTTTGAAAGAAGGAGTTGAGGTTTCGGTATTCCCCTCCCCAATCAGATTGGAGAGCTAAGCTTTTGCAATCAAACTTTCTTTCTACTAGTGCTTGAAAGTTGTGGAAAACTTGAAACACATCAGATTTCTTTTTGATGAGATAGATCCAGGTGTACTTGCTATAGTCATCAATAAAACTTACGTAATAGGCGTGTCTACCAACTAAAGTAGGGGTAGGACCCCAAACATCGGGGGAAAAAATGAGCTCAAGAGGTTTAGTGGAAATGCTTGTAGACACAGGGTAAGGTAATTGATGACTCTTAGCACATTGACATGAATCACAAATTGTTTCACGCTCACGCTCACCAACAAACGGGAGCTTATTCTTTCTAAGCAATTGTTCGACTAAAGAAAAAGATGCATGTTCTAATCTATCATGCCACCGTGTTAAAGAGACTTTGGTGACACCATAGGCTTGTTTATTCAATATCCTAAGCTCTCGAATCAACGGGTAAAGCCCTCGAACGCATCTACCTCGATACAAGATTTTCTTCATGACCTGATCCTTGATCAAAAAGAAAAACAGATGAAACTCAAGAAATACATGGTTGTCAATGGCGATGCAATGAACAGAAAGGAGATTTCTCGAAGCACTAGGAACATGCAAGATTTTTCTTAGACGGATATTTCTATGGAGAGTTTTAAGCACTGAATGACCAACATGGCTAATGCTCATACCTTCTCCGTTGTCAGTGTGAACTTGGTCTTACCCACGGTACTTCTCGCGAACTGTCACCTTTTCTAGCTCGTTGGTGATGTGGTCAGTTGCGCCACTGTCCACATACCAGTTTGTGTCAATGCCGTAGGAGCCGTCAGCAGCGCCTGCAACTTTTTCATCTTGAGATGACCCACCGTCGTCTTCATAGCGATACCAGCAATCGTGTGCGGTGCGGCCTAGCTTGCCCAGATTTGGCATCATGGCGCATTGGGGTTGGCGCGAGGTCTGCCACCACGGTGGCCCTTGTTGTTGTTGTTGTTGAAGGGTCGCCCGTTGCCGCCGCTGCTACCTCGAGAGGAGTTGCCGCCGCTACTGTTTCCGCCTGCTGGCGGCTTGCCCTTGCTGCGCGGTGGTCCGCGATAGCGTGAGGAGCCGCCACTGCCGCCGCCACGGCCGCCACGAGCGACCACGTTTGCAGACGACTTGAAGCCCCCGCCCGAGGTGTTGTTGTAGAGGGCGAGACGCTGATCAAAGTTGCTCATCTGAGCATAAAGATCATCGAGGCTGATCGTGTCGGTGCGGGCATCGTTGGCGGAAACGAGGGGCTGGTACTCCATGTCGAGGCTGGCGGTGATGTAGGAGACGAGCTCATCATCGTCGATGGGCTTTCCGGTGGCCGCGAGCTCATCTGCGAGACTGCGAGTGCCCTCATGTGGGCAAAGTAAGTAGCAACTAATTGCGTCCCTTTCTGCGCCGTGGAGAGAGCAACTCGGATGTTGTTAACGCGGGCTCGAGATTGTGACGAGAACATGTGGGCAAGAGCTGCCCAGAGCTCATGCGGCGTGGCGATGGAGGTAACCTGCACGAGGAGCTCTTTGGTGAGGGTATTAAGCAAGTATCCGAGTACCTGCTGCCCTTCTCTGAACCAGATTGGATGGAGAGGGTTCAGAGTCTGCTATTCTTTCCCGTCTTTGACCTTCGTGGTGAGGATCTTGACAGGTTCCGGCATGGTGCCGTCGGCATAGCCGAAGAGGCCAGCCCCCCTCAGCTGCAGTGTCACCTACGCACGCCATAGGACATAGTTGGTGCGGGTGAGCTTCTCTGCAACCTGCCCAAGGGAAGCCTGAGCGGCGCTGGAGGAGGACGACATGGCTGGCGGTAGGTGGTTTTGCTAGATGTGATGGATAGAGGAGGCTCTATATACCATGTGAAGAAGCGGAGAACGTCGTACCTCTCTCGAGGCGATGGTTTCGTGTTAATATAGGCAGGGGCTTATCCCTGATAAGCATACAAGTTTGTTGAGATTACATCTTGGGGTTCAAGGAAAGTAGAGATAAGATAGAGATGAAAAGATTACAATCATATACTCTAACAAACCTAGATCGAGACTTATCTCAACCTAACCGGTGCGTGGTGCGCCCTTGGCACCTGACCATCATGTTGTTTAACACTGTTGCTCCAAAACATTTTAGGCTGCTGTATGATCACATCGTTCAGTATGCCCCTGCTCATTTAATTCAGGCACACATGGTCTCTTCTTTGGCTGTCATGACTTTGGTAATCAAGAACTACAATTATGTCTTGGCTGTGTCAATTTTCTGCACTATGTTTGCTATTGTATCCCCACTAACAATTGTTTTTCAAATGTTTGGCTTGTAGTTCTGTTGGAAAATTTTGTTTTGAAATGAAAAATAAAATATAGTTGTAGCTCCATAGTGTAAAAGATGCGCTCTACAGGGAATTTCTTGCTAGGAGTTCATACTGGATTACTATGGAGGGGACTTTTGTCCTGGCGATCGCTATTGCAACAGTAGTGAGTTTCTTCATGGGCGATACGCATACAAAATATGCAGGGGTGAACTCTAGCGTGAAACTTTATTTGGTGGATGCTTTGGTTGCTATACTATCTATGAATTTTGAGGTTTAATTATCTTCTACCAAAATCTGTTAAAACTTTTCTTTTTGTACTTCAGTTATAGCTACTTACAATTATAGCTTACTCAGTTTGAGTACAGTACAGAAGGCACGCGAATGCCGCACAAGAACAAGATTTTCACATGATGTGCTTTAGAAGTGATAATCAGTTGATAGGCATCACCTGTGATAATCATCTTAGCCATGCTCGGTTGTGCGTGCTTGCGCGCTCTGGCAGTGTGCAGAGGCAACTTGTGTCACAGCCTAACACCAGAATAATCGTTACTCTTACAACACAATTTTGAACATCTCCTTGTTATAACAAAAATATATCTGGAAGAACTTTGTCAGGCATGTATGGAGGTCGTAGGCAGCATAATATCTTCTCAGGCAGTCCTTCGCATCATGAAGCTCTAGCTTCTCATGTCATACCGAGTGTTCCATTCCCAATGCCTCCTACTCTCAAACTAATAATTGGTAATTATGGTGTTGAATCGCAATGACTGAAGAATTGAGGCAACGCACTTGTTCGGTGGTCGTATATGAATTGTTTTTTCCTTACATTCTTTTTATGACGGTTCGTGTAATAGAAAAAAAAATGCTCAAATGACTCCTAATGCATGTAGTGGATGCACTAGATCCCTAGTGGTATATGAATGGTTAGTTGTGAAAGGTGCAGTTGTTGAAACCATTTATCTTCTCAATTCATACACGCAACCACTCTAAACATGAGTGCCTTTGCGCTGTGAACCTGTGATAGTTCGGTCTTCACATGCCACTTCTTACGAATACAAGTTAACAAATAAAAGATAAGTCAACAACCAATACAACAAGGTTGACGAAAAATCATTTGTGTAAAAGACCGCACATGTATCAGAGAAGAGTTCTTGAGTTTAAGAGACAACAAATGTAAAAAAAACTTAACCCTCTTTCGCTCGTGATTTAGGTATTAGATAGCCACACACGAGGGAAAGTGTTCTTGGTGCTTAAACGGCCTTGATGCTACAGGTCAAATAGTGGCGGAGCCAGCGAACTCAAGGACCCGGGGCAAAGCCTACATACAGTGACGTTCTCCAGAATTTGCCCCTGTAACTAGTGATACTAATCATGGTTTATGTGTACTACTTAGTGGATAATGGCCGGAGCAGCCCGGGCAGCTGCCCAGGGTCGCTGGGAGGTAGCTCCGCCCCTGGGGTCAAATGTTGATATCGCTGAAGGAAATATGCCTTAGAGGCAATAATAAAGTTATTATTTATTTTCTTATATCATGATAAATGTTTATTATTTATTCTAGAATTGTATTAACCGGAAACATAATACATGTGTGAATACATAGACAAACATAGTGTCATTAGTATGCCTCTACTTGACTAGCTCGTTTATCAAAGATGGTTATGTTTCCTAGCCATGGACAAAAGAGTTGTCATTTGATTAACAGGATCACATCATTGGGAGAATGATGTGATTGACTTGACCCATTCCGTTAGCCTAGCACTTGATCATTTAGTATGTTGCTATTGCTTTCTTCATGACTTATACATGTTCCTGTAACTATGAGATTATGCAACTCCCGTTTACCGGAGGAACACTTTGTGTGCTACCAAACGCCACAATATAACTGGGTGATTATAAAGGAGCTCTACAGGTGTCTCCAAAGGTACATGTTGGGTTGGTGTATTTCGAAATTAGGTTTTGTCACTCCGATTGTCGGAGAGGTGTCTCTAGGCCCTCTCGGTAATGCACATCACTATAAGCCTTGCAAGCAATGTGACTAATGAGTTAGTTGAGAGATGATGTATTACGGAACGAGTAAAGAGACTTGCCGGTAACGAGATTGAACTAGGTATTGGATACCGACGATCGAATCTCGGGTAAGTAACATACCGATGACAAAGGGAACAACGTATGTTGTTATGCGGTCTGACCGATAAAGATCTTCGTAGAATATGTGGGAGCCAATATGAGCATCCATGTTTCGCTATTGGTTATTGACCGGAGACGTGTCTCGGTCATGTCTACATAGTTCTCGAACCCGTAGGGTCCGCACGCTTAAGGTTTCAATGACAATTATATTATGAGTTTATGAGTTTTGATGTACCGAAGGAGTTCGGAGTCCCGGATGAGATCGGGGACATGACGAGGAGTCTCGAAATGGTTGACACGTAAAGATCGATATATTGGACGACTATATTCGGAGTTCGGAAAGGTTCTGAGTGATTCGGGTATTTTTCGGAGTACCAGAGGGTTACGGGAATTCGCCGGGGAGTATATGGGCCTTATTGGGCTTTATGGGAAAGAGAGAGGAGAGGTTGGGCTCGCCCCCAAGGCCTAGTCCAAATTGGACTAGGGGGAGGGGCTGCGCCCCCTCCTTCCTTCTCTTCTCTTCCCCCTTTCCTTGACTCCTACTCCTACTACTTGGAAGGGGGGGAATCCTACTCCCGGTGGGAGTAGGACTCCTCCTTGGCGCGCCCTCCTTGGCCGGCCGCCCCCTCCCCCTTGGCTCCTTTATATACGGGGGCAAGGGGGCACCCCATAACACACAAGTTGATCTTCGTGATCGTTCCTTAGCCGTGTGCGGTGCCCCCCTCCACCATATTCCACCTCGGTCATATCGTTGCGATGCTTAGGCGAAGCCCTGCGTCGGTAGTGTTGGGGAACGTAGTAATTTCAAAATTTTCCTACGCACACGCAAGATCATGGTGATGGCATAGCAACGAGAGGGGAGAGTGTTCGTCCACGTACCCTCGTAGACCGTAAGCGGAAGCGTTATGACAACGCGGTTGATGTAGTCGTACGTCTTCACGATCCGACCGATCCAAGCACCGAACGTACGGCACCTCCGAGTTCAGCACACGTTCAGCTCGATGACGATCCCCGGGCTCCGATCCAGCAAAACTTCGGAGATGAGTTCCGTCAGCACGACGGCGTGGTGACGATGATGATGTTCTACCGGCGCAGGGCTTCGCCTAAACTCCGCGACGATATGACCGAGGTGGAATATGGTGGAGGGGGCACCGCACACGGCTAAGGAACGATCCGTAGATCAACTTGTGTGTCCATGGGGTGCCCCTGCCCCCGTATATAAAGGAGTGGAGGAGGGGAGGGCCGGCCCTCTCTATGGCGCGCCCTACGGGAGTCCTACTCCCACCGGGAGTAGGATTCCCTCTTTCCTTGTCCAACTAGAAGTCCTTCCATGTAGTAGGAGTAGGAGACAAGGAAGGGGAAGAGAGAAGGGAAGGAAGGAGGGGGTGCGGCCCCTCCCCCTAGTCCAATTCGGACTAGGCCATGGGGGGGCGCGCGGCCTGCACTAGGCAGCCCCTCTCTCTTTCCCGTATGGCCCAATAAGGCCCAATACTTCTCCCCGGTGAATTCCCGTAACTCTCCAGTACTCCGGTAAATACCCGAATCACTCGGAACCTTTCCGAACTCCGAATATAGTCGTCCAATATATCGATCTTTACGTCTCGACCATTTCGAGACTCCTCGTCATGTCCCCGATCTCATCCGGGACTCCGAACTCCTCCGGTACATCAAAACTTATAAACTCATAATAAAATTGTCATCGTAACGTTAAGCGTGTGGACCCTACGGGTTCAAGAACTATGTAGACATGACCTAGAACTATTCTCGGTCAATAATCAATAGTGGAACCTGGATGTTCATATTGGTTCCTACATATTCTACGAAGATCTTTATCGGTCAAACCGCATAACAACATACGTTGTTCCCTTTGTCATCGGTATGTTACTTGCCCGAGATTCGAACGTCGGTATCCAATACCTAGTTCAATCTCGTTATCGGCAAGTCTCTTTACTCGTTCCGTAATACATCATCCCATAACTAACTCATTAGTTGCAATGCTTGCAAGGCTTTAAGTGATGTGTATTACCGAGAGGGCCCAGAGATACCTCTCCGACAATCGGAGTGACAAAACCTAATCTCGAAATACGCCAACCCAACATGTACCTTCGGAGACACATGTAGAGCACCTTTATAATCACCCAGTTACGTTGTGACGTTTGGTAGCACACAAAGTGTTCCTCTGGTAAACGGGAGTTGCATAATCTCATAGTTACAGGAACATGTATAAGTCATGAAGAAAGCAATAGCAACATACTAAACGATCAAGTGCTAGGCTAACGGAATGGATCATGTCAATCACATCATTCTCCTAATGATGTGATCTCGTTAATCAAATGACAACTCATGTCTATGGTTAGGAAACATAACCATCTTCGATTAACGAGCTAGTCAAGTAGAGGCATACTAGTGACACTCTGTTTGTCTATGTATTCACACATGTATTATGTTTCCGGTTAATACAATTCTAGCATGAATAATAAACATTTATCATGAAATAAGGAAATAAATAATAACTTTATTATTGCCTCTAGGGCATATTTCCTTCAGTCTCCCACTTGCACTAGAGTCAATAATCTAGTTCACATCGCCATGTGATTTAACATCAATAGTTCACATCTATATGTGGTTAACACCCATAGTTCACATCGACATGTGACCAACACCCAAAGGGTTTACTAGAGTCAGTAATCTAGTTCACATTGCTATGTGATTAACACCCAAAGAGTACTAAGGTGTGATCATGTTTTGCTTGTGAGATAATTTTAGTCAACGGGTCTGTCACATTCAGAGGCGTAAGTATTTTGCGAATTTCTATGTCAACAATGCTCTGCAAGGAGCTACTCTAGCTAATTGCTCCCACTTTTCAATATGTATCTGGATCGAGACTTAGAGTCATCCAGATCGGTGTCAAAACTTGCATCGACGTAACTCTTTACGACGAACCTTTTTTCACCTCCATAATCGAGAAACATATCCTTATTCCACTAAGGATAATATTGACCCCTGTCCAGTGATCTTACTCCTAGATCACTATTATACTCCCTTGTCAAACTCAGTATAGGGTATACAATAGATCTGGTACACAACATGGCATACTTTATAGAACCTATGGCTGAGGCATATGGAATGACTTCCATTATTTTTCTATCTTTTGCCGTGGTCGGGCTTTGAGTCTTACTCAATTTCACACCTTGTAACACAGGCAAGAACTCTTTCTTTGACTGCTCCATTTTGAACTTACTTCAAAATCTTATCAAGGTATGTACTTATTGAAAAAACTTATCAAGCGTCTTGATCTATCTCTATAGATCTTGATGCTCAATATGTAAGCAGCTTCACCGAGGTCTTTCTTTGAAAAACTCCTTTCAAACACTCCTTTATGCTTTCCAGAAAAATTCTACATTATTTCCGATCAACAATATGTAATTCACATATACTTATAAGAAATGTTGTAGTGCTCCCACTCTTCTTGTAAATACAGGCTTCACCGCAAGTCTGTATTAAAACTATATGCTTTGATCAACTTATCAAAGCGTATATTCCAACTCCGAGATGCTTGCACCAGTCCATTGATGGATCGCTGGAGCTTGCACATTTTGTTAGCACCTTTCGGATCGACAAAACCTTCTGGTTGCATCATATACAACTCTTCTTTAAAAAATCCATTAAGGAATACAGTTTTGACATCCATTTGCTAGATTTCATAAAATGTGGCAATTGCTAACATGATTCAGACAAACTTAAGCATAGATACGAGTGAAAAACTCTCATCATAGTCAACACCTTGAACTTGTCGAAAACCCTTTGCGACAATTCTAGCTTTGTAGATAGTAACACTACTATCAGTGTCTGTCTTCCTCTTAAAAATCCATTTAATCTCAATGGCTTGCCGATCATCGGGCAAGTCAACCAAAGTCCATACTTTGTTCTCATACATGGATCCCATCTCAGATTTCATGGCCTCAATCCATTTTGCGGAATCTGGGCTCACCATCACTTCTTCATAGTTCGTAGGTTCATCATGATCTAGTAGCATGACTTCCAGAACAGGATTGCCGTACCACTCTGGTGCGGATCTTACTCTGGTTTACCTACAAGATTCGGTAGTAACTTGATCTGAAGTTACATGATCATCATCATTAGCTTCCTCACTAATTGGTGTAGTAGTCACAGGAACAGATTTCTGTGATGAACTACTTTCCAATAAGGGAGAAGGTACAATTACCTTATCAAGTTCCACTTTCCTCCCACTCACTTCTTTTGAGAGAAACTCCTTCTCTAGAAAGGATCCATTCTTAGCAACGAATGTTTTGCCTTTGGATTTGTGATAGAAGGAGTACCCAACAGTTTCCTTTGGGTATTCTATGAAGACGCACTTCTCCGATTTGGGTTCGAGCTTATCAGGTTGAAACTTTTTCATATAAGCATCACAACTCCAAACTTTAAGAAACGACAGCTTAGGTTTACTGCTAAACCTTAGTTCATACGATGTCGTCTCAATGGATTTAGATAGTGCCCTTTTAAACGTGAATGCAGCTGTCTCTAATGCACAACCCCAAAATGATAGTGGTAAAACCGATAAGAGACATCATAGATCGCACCATATCCAATAAAGTGCAGTTACGACGTTCAGACACACCATAACGTTGTGGTGTTCCAGGTGGCGTGAGCTGTGAAACTATTCCATATTGTTTTAATTGAAGACCAAACTCGTAACTCAAATATTCGTCTCCGCGATCAGATCGTAGAAACTTTATTTTCTTGTTACGATGATTTTTCCACTTCACTCTGAAATTCTTTGAACCTTTCAATTATTTCAGACTTATGTTTCATCAAGTAGATATACTCATATCTGCTCAATTCATCTTGTGAAGGTCAAAAAATAACGATACCCGCCACGAGCATCAACACTCATTGGACCGCATACATCGGTATGTATTGTTTCCGATAAGTCAGTAGCTCGTTCCATTGTTTCAGAGAACGGAGTTTTAGTCATCTTGCCCAAAAGGCATGGTTCGCAAGCATTAAATGATTCATAACCAAGTAATTCCGAAAATCCATCTTTATGGATTTTCTTCATGCGCTTTACACCGATATGACCCAAACGGCAGTGCCACAAATAAGTTGCACTATCATTATCAAATTTGCATCTTTTGGCATCAATATTATGAATATTTGTATCACTACGATCGAGATCCAACAAACTATTTTCATTGGGTGTATGACCATCAAAGGTTTTATTCATTTAAATAGAACAACAATTATTCTCTGAATTTAAATGAATAACCGTATTGCAATAAACATGATCAAATCATATTCATGCTCAACGCAAACGCCAAATAACATTTATTTAGGTTCAACACTAATCCCGAAAGTATAGGGAGTGTGCGATGATGATCATATCAATCTTGGAACTACTTCCAACACTCATCGTCACTTCCCCTCCAACTAGTCTCTGTTTATTCTGTAACTCCTGTTTCCAGTTACTAATCTTAGCAACCGAACAAGTATGAAATACTCAGGGGCTACTATAAACACTAGTAAGGCACACATCAATAACATGTATATTAAATATACCCTTGTTTACTTCACCATCCTTCTTACCCACCAAATATTCAGGGCATTTCCGCTTCCAGTGACCATTTCCTTTGTAGTATAATCATTCAGTTTTAGGCTTTGGTCCAGCTTTGGGCTTCTTCGCGGGAGTGACAACTTGCTTGTCATTCTACTTGAAGTTTCCCTTTCTTTCCCTTTGCCCTTTTCTTGAAACTAGTGATCTTGTCAACCATCAACACTTGATGCTCTTTCTTGATTTCTACCTTCGTCGATTTCAATATCACGAAGAGCTCGGGAATCGTTTTCGTCATCCCTTGCATACTGTAGTTCATCACAAAGTTCTACTAACTTGGTGATGGTGACTAGAGAACTCTGTCAATCACTATCTGCATATGCTAGGCTCGTCAAGTTTAACCTGAGTATTCTGCGTGTGCAAAACTGGCTTAAACCCGTTGTAGATGGACGTAGAGCTTATCACACCTGATCATCACGTGGTGTCTGGGCACGACGAACTTTGGCAACGGTGCATACTCAGGGCGAACACTTCTTGATAATTAGTGAGAGATCATCTTAAAATGCTACCGTCAATCAAAGCAAGATAAGATGCATAAAGGATAAACATCACATGCAATCAATATAAGTGATATGATATGGCCATCATCATCTTATGCTTGTGATCTCCATCTCCGAAGCACCATCATGGTCACCATCGTCACCGGCGCGACACCTTGATCTCCATCGTAGCATCGTTTGTCGTTTACGCCATCTATTGCTTCTACGACTATCGCTACCGGTTAGTGATAAAGTAAAGCAATTATAGGGCGTTTGCATTTCATACAATAAAGCGACAACCATATGGCTCCTGCCAGTTGCCGATAACTTCGGTTACAAAACATGATCATCTCATACAATAAAATATAGCATCATGTCTTGGCCATATCACATCACAACATGCCCTGCAAAAACAAGTTAGACGTCCTCTACTTTGTTGTTGCAAGTTTTACGCGGTTGCTACGGGCTGAGCAAGAACCGTTCTTACATACGCATCAAAACCACAACGATAGTTCGTCAAGTTAGTGTTGTTTTAACCTTCTCAAGGACCGGGCGTAGCCACACTCGGTTCAACTAAAGTTGGAGAAACCGACACCCGCTAGTCACCTGTGTGCAAAGCACGGCGGTAAAACCAGTCTCGCGTAAGCGTACGCGTAATGTCGGTCCGGGCCGCTTCATCCAACAATACCGCCGAACCAAAGTATGACATGCTGGTAAGCAGTATGACTTGTATCGCCCACAAATCACTTGTGTTCTACTCGTGCATATAACATCAACGCATAAAACCTAGGCTCTGATGCCACTGTTGGGGAACGTAGTAATTTCAAAATTTTCCTACGCACACGCAAGATCATGGTGATGGCATAGCAACGAGAGGGGAGAGTGTTCGTCCACGTACCCTCGTAGACTGTAAGCGGAAGCGTTATGACAACGCGGTTGATGTAGTCGTACGTCTTCACGATCCGACCGATCCAAGCACCGAACGTACAGCACCTCCGAGTTCAGCACACGTTCAGCTCGATGACGATCCCCGGGCTCCGATCCAGCAAAACTTCGGGGATGAGTTCCGTCAGCACGACGGCGTGGTGATGATAATGATGTTCTACCGGCGCAGGGCTTCGCCTAAACTCCGCGACGATATGACCGAGGTGGAATATGGTGGAGGGGGGCACCGCACACGGCTAAGGAACGATCCGTAGATCAACTTGTGTGTCCGTGGGGTGCCCCCTGCCCCCGTATAGAAAGGAGTGGAGGAGGGGAGGGCCGGCCCTCTCTATGGCGCGCCCTATGGGAGTCCTACTCCCACCGGGAGTAGGATTCCCTCTTTCCTAGTCCAACTAGGAGTCCTTCCATGTAGTAGGAGTAGGAGACAAGGAAGGGGAAGAGAGAAGGGAAGGAAGGAGGGGGTGTGGCCCCTCCCCCTAGTCCAATTCGGACTAGGCCATGGGGGGGCGCGCGGCCTGCCCTAGGCAGCCCCTCTCTCTTTCCCGTATGGTCCAATAAGGCCAAATACTTCTCCCCGGCGAATTCCCGTAACTCTCCGGTACTCCGAGAAATACCCGAATCACTCGGAACCTTTCCGAACTCCGAATATAGTCGTCCAATATATCGATCTTTACGTTTCGACCATTTAGAGACTCCTCGTCATGTCCCTGATCTCATCCGGGACTCCGAACTCCTTCGGTACATCAAAACTTATAAACTCATAATAAAACTGTCATCGTAACGTTAAGCGTGCGGACCCTACGGGTTCGAGAACTATGTAGACATGACCTAGAACTATTCTCGGTCAATAACCAATAGTGGAACCTGGATGTTCATATTGGTTCCTACATATTCTACGAAGATCTTTATCGGTCAAACCGCATAACAACATACGTTGTTCCCTTTGTCATCGGTATGTTACTTGCCCGAGATTCGATCGTCGGTATCCAATACCTAGTTCAATCTCGTTATCGGCAAGTCTCTTTACTCGTTCCGTAATACATCATCCCACAACTAACTCATTAGTTGCAATGCTTGCAAGGCTTTAAGTGATGTGTATTACCGAGAGGGCCCAGAGATACCTCTCCGACAATCGGAGTGACAAAACCTAATCTCAAAATACGCCAACCCAACATGTACCTTCAGAGACACCTATAGAGCACCTTTATAATCACCCAATTACGTTGTGACGTTTGGTAGCACACAAAGTGTTCCTCCGGTAAACGGGAGTTGCATAATCTCATAGTTACAGGAACATGTATAAGTCATGAAGAAAGCAATAGCAACATACTAAACGATCAAGTGCTAGGCTAACGGAATGGGTCATGTCAATCACATCATTCTCCTAATGATGTGATCCCGTTAATCAAATGACAACTCATGTCTATGGTTAGGAAACATAACCATCTTCGATTAATGAGCTAGTCAAGTAGAGGCATACTAGTGACACTCTGTTTGTCTATATATTCACACATGTACTATGTTTCCGGTTAATACAATTCTAGCATGAATAATAAACATTTATCATGAAATAAGGAAATAAATAATAACTTTATTATTGCCTCTAGGGCATATTTCCTTCAGGTAGAACATCATCATCGTCACCACGCCGTCGTGCTGACGGAACTCATCCCCGACACCCTGCTGGATCGGAGTCCGGGGATCGTCATCGAGCTGAACGTGTGCTGAACTCGGAGGTGTCGTACATTCGGTGCTTGGATCGGTCGGATTGTGAAGACGTACGACTACATCAACCACGTTGTCATAACTCTTCCGCTTACGGTCTACGAGGGTACATGGACAACACTCTCCCCTCTCGTTGCTATGCATCACCTTGATCTTGCGTGTGCGTAGGAAAATTTTGAAATTACTACGTTCCCCAACAGTGGCATCCGAGCCTAGGTTTTATGCGTTGCTGTTATATGCACGAGTAGAACACAAGTGAGTTGTGGGCGATACAAGTCATACTGCTTAACAACATGTCATAGTTTGGTTCAGCGGTATTGTTGGATGAAGTGGCCCGGACCGACATTACGCGTACGCTTACGCGAGACTGGTTTTACCACCGTGCTTTGCACACAGGTGACTAGCGGGTGTCTGTTTCTCCAACTTTAGTTGAACCGAGTGTGGCTATGCCCGGTCCTTGCGAAGGTTAAAACAACACTAACTTGACGAACTATCGTTGTGGTTTTGATGCGTAGGTAAGAACGGTTCTTGCTCAGCCCGTAGCAGCCACGTAAAATTTGCAACAACAAAGTAGAGGACGTCTAACTTGTTTTTGCAGGGCATGTTGTGATGTGATATGGTCAAGACGTGATGCTATATTTTATTGTATGAGATGATCATGTTTTGTAACCGAAGTTATCGGCAACTGGCAGGAGCCATATGGTTGTCGCTTTATTGTATGAAATGCAAACGCCCTGTAATTGCTTTACTTTATCACTAAGCGGTAGCGATAGTCGTAGAAGCAATAGATGGCATAACGACAACGATGCTACGATGGAGATCAAGGTGTCGCGCCGGTGACGATGGTGATCACGACGGTGCTTCGGAGATGGAGATCACAAGCACAATATGATGATGGCCATATCATATCACTTATATTGATTGCATGTGATGTTTATCCTTTATGCATCTTATCTTGCTTTGATTGACGGTAGCATTTTAAGATGATCTCTCACTAAAAATTATCAAGAAGTGTTCTCCCTGAGTATGCACCGTTGCGAAAGTTCTTCGTGCTGAGACACCACGTGATGATCGGGTGTGATAGGCTCTACGTTCAAATACAACGGGTGCAAAACAGTTGCACACGCGGAATACTCAGGTTAAACTTGACGAGCCTAGCATATAACAGATATGGCCTCGGAACACGGAGACCGAAAGGTCGAGCGTGAATCATATAGTAGATATGATCAACATAGTGATGTTCACCATTGAAAACTACTCCATCTCACGTGATGATCGGACATGGTTTAGTTGATTTGGATCGCGTGATCACTTAGATGACTAGAGAGATGTCTGTCTAAGTGGGAGTTCTTAAGTAATATGATTAATTGAACTTAAATTTATCATGAACTTAGTCCTGGTAGTATTTTGCAAATTATGTTGTAGATCAATAGCTTGCGTTGTTGCTTTCATATGTTTATTTTGATATGTTCCTAGAGAAAATTGTATTGAAAGATGTTAGTAGCAATGATGCGGATTGGATCCGTGATCTGAGGTTTATCCTCATTGCTGCACATAAGAATTATGTCCTTAATGCACCGCTAGGTGACAGACCTATTGCAGGAGCAGATGCAGACGTTATGAACGTTTGGCTAGCTCAATATGATGACTACTTGATAGTTTAGTGCACCATGCTTAACGGCTTAGAATCGGGACTTCAAAGACGTTTGAACGTCATGGACCATACGAGATGTTCCAGGAGTTGAAGTTAATATTTCAAGCAAATACCCGAGTTGAGAGACATGAAGTCTCCAACAAGTTCTATGGCTAAAAGATGGAGGAGAATCGCTCAACTAGTGAGCATGTGCTCAGATTGTCTGGGTACTACAATCGCTTGAATCAAGTGGGAGTTAATCTTCCAGATAAGATAGTGATTGACAGAGTTCTCTTGTCACCATCACCAAGTTAGTAGAACTTTGTGATGAACTATAGTATGCAAGGGATGACGAAAACGATTCCCGAGCTCTTCGTGATGTTGAAATCGACGAAGGTAGAAATCAAGAAAGAGCATCAAGTGTTGATGGTTGACAAGATCGCTAGTTTCAAGTAAAGGGCAAAGGGAAAGTAAGGGAACTTCAAGTAGAATGACAAGCAAGTTGTCACTCCCATGAAGAAGCCCAAAGCTGAACCAAAGCCTAAAACTGAGTGCTTACACTGCAAAGGAAATGGTCACTGGAAACGGAAATACCCTGAATATTTGGTGGATAAGAAGGATGGCAGAGTGAACAAGGGTATATTTGATATACAGATTATTGATGTGTACCTTACTAGTGTTTATAGTAGACCCTGAGTATTTGATACTTGTTCGGTTGCTAAAAATTAGTGACTCAAAACAAGAGTTACAGATTAAATAGAGACTAGTTGAGGGTGAAGTGACAATGAGTGTTGGAAGTAGTTCCAAGATTGATATGATCATCATCGCACACTCCCTATACTTTCGGGATTAGTGTTAAACCTAAATAAATGTTATTTGGCGTTTGCGTTGAGCGTGAATATGATTTGATCATGTTTATTGCAATACGGTTATTCATTTAAAATCAGAGAATAATTGTTGTTCTGTTTACATGAATAAAACCTTCAAATGGTCATACACCCAATGAAAATAGTTTGTTGGATCTCGATCGTAGTGATACACATATTCATAATATTGATGCCAAAAGATGCAAAGTTAATAATGATAGTGCAACTTATTTGTGGCACTGCTGTTTGGGTCATATCGGTGTAAAGCACATGAAGAAACTCCATAAAGATGGATTTTCGGAATCACTTGGTTATGAATCATTTGATGCTTGCGAACCGTGCCTTTTGGGCAAGATGACTAAAACTCCGTTCTCCGGAACAATGGAATGAGCTACTGACTTATTGGAAATAATACATACCGATGTATGCGATCCGATGAGTGTTAAGGCTTGCGGCGTGTATCATTATTTTCTGACCTTCACAGATGATTTGAGCAGATGTGGGTATATCTACTTGATGAAACATAAGTCTGAAACATTTTAAAAGTTCAAACAATTTCAGAGTGAAGTGGAAAATCATCGTAACAAGAAAATAAAGTTTTACGATCTGATCGTGGAGAAGAATATTTGAGTTACGAGTTTGGTCTTCAATTAAAACAATGTGGAATAGTTTCACAAACTCATGCCACCTAGAACACCACAGCTTAATGGCGTGTCCAAATGTCATAACCGTACTTTATTGGATATAGTGCGATCTATGATGTCTCTTATCGATTTACCACTATCGTTTTGGGGTTATGCATTAGAGACAACTACATTCACTTTAAATAGGGCACCATCAAAATCCGTTGAGACGACGCCTTATGAACTCTGGTTTGGCAAGAAACCAAAGTTGTCATTTCTTAAAGTTTGGGGCTGTGATGCTTATGTGAAAAAGTTTCAACCTGATAAGCTCGAACCCAAATCGGAGAAGTGCGTCTTCATAGAATACCCAAAGGTAACTATTGGGTACACCTTCTATCATAGATCCGAAGGCAAGTTATTCGTTGCTAAGACGGATCCTTTCTAGAGAAGGAGTTTCTCTCGAAAGAAGTGAGTGGGAAGAAAGTAGAACTTGATGAGGTAATTGTACCTTCTCCTGAATTGGAAAGTAGTTCATCACAGAAATCAGTTCCAGTGATTCCTATACCAATTAGTGAGGAAGCTAATGATGATGATCATGAAACTTCAGATCAAGTTACTACAAAACCTCGTAGGTCTTCCAGAGAAAGATCTGCACCAGAGTGGTACGGTAATCCTGTTCTGGAAGTCATGTTACTAGACCATGATGAACCTACGAACTATGAGGAAGCGATGATGAACCCTGATTCCGCGAAATGGCTTGAGGCCATAAAATCTGAGATGGGATCCATGTATGAGAACAAAGTATGGACTTTGATTGACTTGCTCGATGATCAACAAGTCATGTTAAATAAATGGATCTTCAAGAGGAAGACGAACACTGATAGTAGTGTTACTATCTACTAAGCTCGACTTGTTGCGAAAGGTTTTTTGACAAGTTCAAGGTGTTGAATATGATGAGATTTTCTCACTCGTAACGATGCTTAAAGTCTGTCCGAATCATGTTAGCAATTGCCACATTTTATGAAATCTGGCAAATGGATGTCAAAACTGCATTCCTCAATGGATTCTTTAAAGAAGAGTTGTATATGATGCAACCAGAAGGTTTTGTCAATCCTAAAGGTGCTAACAAAATGTGCAAGCTCCAGCGATCCATCAATGGACTGGTGCAAGCATCTCGGAGTTGGAATATACGCTTTGATGAGTTGATCAAAGCATATGGTTTTATACAGACTTTTGGAAAGGCTTGTATTTACAAGAAAGTGAGTGGGAGCTCTGTAGCATTTCTGATATTATATGTGTAAGACATATTGTTGATCGGAAATGATGTAGAATTTTTTTCTGCAAAGCATAAAGGAGTGTTTGAAAAGAGTTTTTCAAAGAAAGACCTCAGTAAAGCTACTTACATATTGAGCATCAAGATCTATTGAGATAGATCAAAACGCTTGATAAGATTTTTAATAAGTACATACCTTGACAAGATTTTGAAGTAGTTCAAAATGGAACAGTCAAAGAAAGAGTTCTTGCCTGTGTTGCAAAGGTATGAAATTGAGTAAGACTCAAATCCCAACCACGGCAGAAAATAGAAAGAGAATGAAAAGTCATTCCCTATGCATTCAGTCATAGGTTCTATACAAGTATGCCATGCTATGGACCAGACCTATTGTATACTCTGCCCTGGTTTGGCAAAGGAGTACAATAGTGATCTAATAGTAGATCACTGGACAGCGGTCAAGAATATCCTTAGTGAGGACTAAGGAGATGTTTCTCGATTATGGAGGTGATAAAAAGAGCCCGTCGTAAAAATGTTACATCGGTACAAACTTTTACACCGATCCAGATGACTCTAAGTCTCTATCTGGATACATATTGAAAGTGGGAGCAATTAGCTAGCGTAGCTCCGTGCAGAGCATTGTAGACATAGAATATTTGCAAAATACATACGGCTCTGAATGTGACAGACCCGTTGACTAAACTTCTCTCACAAGCAAAACATGATCATACCTTAGTATTCTTTGGGTGTTAATCACATAGCGACGTGGAGTAGATTATTGACTCTAGTAAACCCTTTGGGTGTTGATCACATGACGATGTGAACTATGGGTATTACTCATATACAAATATGAATATTGGTGTTAAATCACATGATGATGTGAACTAGATTATTGACTCTAGTGCAAGTGGGAGACTGAAGGAAATATGCCCAGAGGCAATAATAAAGTTATTATTTATTTCCTTATATCATGATAAATGTTTATTATTCATGCTAGAATTGTATTAACCGGAAACATAATACATGTGTGAATACATAGACAACCATAGTGTCACTAGTATGCCTCTACTTGACTAGCTCGTTTATCAAAGATGGTTATGTTTCCTAGCCATGGACAAAAGAGTTGTCATTTGATTAATGGGATCACATCATTGGGAGAATGATGTGATTGACTTGACCCATTTCGTTAGCCTAGCACTTGATCGTTTAGTATGTTGCTATTGCTTTCTTCATGACTTATACATGTTCCTGTAACTATGAGATTATGCAACTCCCGTTTACCGGAGGAACACTTTGTGTGCTACCAAACATCACAACGTAACTGGGTGATTATAAAGGAGCTCTACAGGTGTCTCCAAAGGTACATGTTGGGTTGGCGTATTTCGAGATTAGGTTTTGTCACTCTGATTGTCGGAGAGGTATCTCTGGGCCCTCTCAGTAATGCACATCACTATAAGCCTTGCAAGCAATGTGACTAATGAGTTAGTTGCGAGATGATGTATTACGAAACGAGTAAAGAGACTTGCCGGTAACGAGATTGAACTAGGTATTGGATACCGACGATCGAATCTCGGGTAAGTAACATACAGATGACAAAGGGAACAACGTATGTTGTTATGCGGTCTGACCGATAAAGATCTTCGTAGAATATGTGGGAGCCAATATGAGCATCCAGGTTCCACTATTGGTTATTGACCGGAGACGTGTCTCAGTCATGTCTACATAGTTCTCAAACCCGTAGGGTCCGCACGCTTAAGGTTTCAATGACAGTTATATTATGAGTTTATGAGTTTTGATGTACCGAAGGAGTTCAGAGTCCCGGATGAAATCGGGGACATGACGAGGAGTCTCGAAATGGTCGAGACGTAAAGATTGATATATTGGACGACTATATTCGGAGTTCGGAAAGGTTCCGAGTGATTCGGGTATTTTTCGGAGTACCGGAGAGTTACTGGAATTCGCCGGGGAGTATATGGGCCTTATTGGGCTTTAGGGGAAAGAGAGAGGAGAGGCTGGGCGCCCCCCCAAGGCCTAGTCCGAATTGGATTAGGGGGAGGGGCTGCGCCCCCTCCTTCCTTCTCTTCTCTTCCCCCTTTCCTTGATTCCTACTCCTACTACTTGGAAGGGGGGGAATCCTACTCCCGGTGGGAGTAGGACTCCTCCTTGGCGCGCCCTCCTTGGCCGGCCGCCCCCTCCCCCTTGGCTCCTTTATATATGGGGGCAAGGGGGCACCCCATAACACACAAGTTGATCTTCGTGATCGTTCCTTAGCCGTGTGCGGTGCCCCCCTCCACCATATTCCACCTCGGTCATATCGTTGTGGTGCTTAGGCGAAGCCCTGCGTCGGTAGAACATCATCATCGTCACCATGCCGTCGTGCTGACGGAACTCATCCCCGACACCCTGCTGGATCGGAGTCCGGGGATCGTCATCGAGCTGAACGTGTGCTGAACTCGGAGGTGCCGTACGTTCGGTGCTTGGATCAGTCGGATCGTGAAGACGTACGACTACATCGACCGCGTTGTCATAACGCTTCCGCTTACGATCTATGAGGGTACGTGGACAACACTCTCCCCTCTCGTTGCTATGCATCACCATGATCTTGCGTGTGCGTAGGAAATTTTTGAAATTACTACGTTCCCCAACAATCGCCCTTGGTGCTTAAATGTCATATGATAGCCTACACTGTCGCGCACATATTGATAGAGAGTCTCAGCAGAATTGTTGCCTGCATCGATCCACCATTGGCAATAGGAAGGATCGATGGAGTCAACATGGTATCTTCTCAAGCCTACGCACTATGAAGTGCCAGCTTCTTGTATCATACTGAATATTCCATTCCTGACTTCTCCTAATCTCAAGCTATAACCTTACCAATTTTCTTGTTGTTTTGCTAATAATTGGTGGTGAAGGTGTTGAAAATATGAGCAATTTTCCGAATGATTTTATTACCAGAAATACTAGATAAAGCATGACTAGTATAGCAAATATAAAGCAAGACATGCAATCTGACAGAGAGAAGGTAAACATCGTCTGCATATATGAACTTGAGGTAAACACATCTAGAACAGACACTAGATGAAGATGCTTATACCACATAGAACCTAACATATGTAGGAAAGAAACTAGAGCCAAGAACTGTAGCAGGACTTCTAACAGAAAGGATAAGAACACGTACGGCACATCAGCAGCAGAAGCGCTGGACTTGGGGTCGATGTCCTCGCTTGCCATGTCGTCGAGGAGGTCGTGGATGTCGGGGAAGAATTCGTCGTCGGGGAAGTAGTCGTCGGCGACCGGATCGTCCGTGATGAAGCAGCCAGTAGTCGCGCTGAGCGCTCCCCAAAAACCTTATCACCCTTCTCCCATACAGGACTCAAAAGGTGCGGTCTCGGAGGCCTACTGTCCCGACGCGCGGTGCACGCCGCAAGCCGGGATGAGGAAGACAGCAGTAGCGCAGAGTTTGGAACTTTGTGGCGAGAGGAAGAGGACCTTTTGATGTGTCTCTCGGGAGAGGAGCGACCTCTCTTATATAGGCACAACAGAGGGACGCGAACAGGCTGCGCCGGGAGGTGAAGCAACAGAGGGAGACGAAGTGAACATGCAGCACGCGAAGAGGTGCTCCGTTCGTATTCATTATCCACTACCGCAAAACTTTTCAGCTCCCAGGTGACCTTTCGTATACCCGTAGTGCGTGGCAAAAATTAGACATCGGCTGGGCTCATTCCTGCAACCCGCGGCGCGTCGTGACGAGGCGTGGCATGGCGAGGCGGGCGGCGGAGGAGGAGCACGCGTGGATGTCCCTCTTGTTCTCATGCTCATATAAGTGGGGAAGGAGCCTCCCTTATAAAGAGGTCCAACTCCCTCTAAACTAGCAATGTGGGACTAAATTTTAGTAGTATCCCTTGCCTTGCACAAATGGGCTAAGTGGGCCTCTAGGATTTATTAGGAATTTCTGAAATAGTTATTGGGCTGCCCCAATATAGACTAAATTCCAGCAATCCCCCACCAGATCCCAGAGGCACACAGAAATTTGCCTTTGATTCCAAAACACTGTTTTATATACCGGTACTGCAGTGGAGACTGTTAAGTTGAACTTCCACCTAGAACTCTATGCTACACCAGTAAGCAACTTGAACAGTGGACTGGGCCTTGAACTGCAAGTTTTCTGCGAATCTAGCTTCACATAAAGCCTTGACCGGTACGTGGCTACCATGGGTCTTCCCCGCAGGTGGAGCTTATGCGTCATACTTCGTGACCTTTCATGAGTTTACTAGAGAGAACCCTACTCTCATAGATTGCGACGTTTAACAATCAGACTCATATAGGTGCGTTCTTCAAAAGATGTTCTGCAGGACAACATCTCTGCTTCAAAAAGCCACTTAGAACACATTAAGATATACATCAACCTGCCATGTAGATTAGGAGAGTATTGCATCTTTATGGAGTGGTATTTTAACAGTAAGGATACTCTCCTCTCAGTTGACCAACAGCTTGTCTTCCACATTTAATTCACGGGATCTCCGATCACAAAGAATAGGTTACCACTGTGAACAACTCATATTGTGGGTCTCATACCCATCTCCCTCGATGCATTATCTATCACATTACGTGATAGACCCTTAGTAAAAGGATCTGCCAGATTTTTAGATGTTTGGATATAATCCAATGCAATAACTCCGGAGTTTTTCATTTTTCTGACAGACTTTAACCTTCTCTGAACGTGTCTTGATGACTTCATGTTATCCTTTGAGATGCTCACTTTCGTGATCACAGTTTGATTGTCGCAGTTCATAAGGACACCCGGTACAGGTTTCTCAACAACCGGCAAGTTATTCAAGAGCCGACGAAGCCAATCTGCTTCGACCGTAGCTGTATCTAGTGCTGTGAGTTCTGCTTCCATTGTTGACCTCACTAAGATGGTCTGCTTGCAAGACTTCCAAGAAACAGCGCCACCTCCATGAGTGAATACATAACCGCTCGTGGCCTTTATCTCATCAGCATCTGTGATCCAGTTTGAGTCACTATACCCTTCAAGCACCTTTGGATGCCCAGTGTAGTGAATTCCATAATTCGCAGTGCCTTTCAAATAACGCAAAACTCTCTCTAGAGCTTTCCAATGCACATCTCCTGGTTTTGAAACAACCGACTCAGTTTGCTAACAGCAAAAGAGATGTCAGGTCTTGTAGCACTTGCTAAGTACATAAGCGAGCCAATAATATGAGAATACTTCAATTCATCTCTAGCAATTGTTCGATTCTTTCGAAGCAGCACGCTAGCATCATATGGTGTTGGAGAGGCCTTGCAGTCACTATAGCCAAAGCGACTCAAGATCTTTTCCACATAGTGAGATTGAAGCAATGTAATCCCACCATCATCATCTCTCAACAACTTGATGTTCAGAATGACATTAGCCACTCCTAAATCCTTCATCTCAAAACAGCGAGATAGGAAATCCTTGACCTCCTTAATAACATTCAGATTTGTTCCGAAAATTAGTATGTCATCAACATACAAGCAAAGCATAACTCCCTCGCCCCCACCATGGCGATAGTACACACATTTGTTAGCTTCGTTCACAACAAAGCCTGCAGCTGTTAAAGTTCTTTCAAACTTCTCATGCCACTGTTTGGGTGCTTGCTTGAGTCCATAAAAGGACTTCAGCAACTTGCACACTTTTCCTTCCTGACCATCTACTACAAACCCATTTGGTTGTTCCATATAAATTTCCTCATCCAACTCTCCATTTAGGAAAGCAGTCTTAACATCCATTTGATGAACGAGAAGACCATGTGAGGCAGCTAGTGAAAGTAGAACTCGAATAGTGGTCAGTCGAGCCACAGGTGAGTAAGTATCAAAGAAGTCTTCACCTTCCTTTTGGGTATAACTTTTAGCCATGAGCCGAGCCTTGTACTTTTCAATAGTACCATCAGGCCTAAGCTTCTTCTTGAATACCCATTTGCATCCTATAGGTTTGCACCCATAAGGACAATCAGTTATCTCCCAGGTTTCATTCGCCAAGATGGAATCCATCTCGCTAAGAACCGCTTCCTTCTAGTAGTCTGCATCTTCCAATGCATAGGCCTCCGAAATAGAACTGGGAGTGTCATCTATGAGATACACAAGAAAATCATCACCGAAGGACTTTGCAGTCCTATGTCTCTTGCTCCTAATAGGAACTCCGTTGTTCTCCTCCACATGACTTTCAAAGTGTTCCATCAAAATGGTAGATTCGGTAATTGTAACTGGTTCCTGATTCGATGAACTAGGCATCTCCTGATTAGATGAGGTAGCCATATCCTTCATGGGAAAGATATCTTCAAAGAAAGTCGCATCATTCGACTCCATGATCGTACCGACATGCATGTCAGGTACCTCAGATTTTACAACCAAGAATCTATAGCCTATGCTATGAAAAGCATATCCCAGGAAAACACAATCCACAGTTTTTGGTCCCAGCTTCCGCTTCTTTGGAACTGGTACATTGACTTTCGCCAAACAGCCCCATGTTCGCAGATAAGAGAGTTTTAACCTTTTCTTATCCCATTCCTCGAATGGAGTTATCTCTTTGTTCTTTGTGGGAACTCGGTTTAGGACATGACATGCAGTCAATATCGCCTCATCCAACCATGCCTTGGAGAGACCAGATGTGTCTAACATGGCGTTAACCAAATCAGTTAGATACGGTTCTTTCTTTCGGCCACCCCATTTGACTGAGGTGAGTAGGGAGGCGTCCTCTCATGGATTATACCATGTTCCGCACAAAAAACATCAAATTCATTGGAAAAATACTCTCCACCACGGTCGGACCTAAGCCTCTTGATTTTTTGATCAAGTTGGTTTTCCACTTTAGCTTTATAGATCTTGAAAAAGTTCAAAGCCTCATCCTTAGATTTCAGAAGATACACACGACAGTATCTAGTGGAGTCGTCAATTAACGTCATGAAATATTTCTTTCCACCTTTTGTCAAAACACCATTCATTTCACATAGATCTGAATGTATAAGTTCTAGTGGTGCAAGATTTCTCGTTTCCGCAGTCACGTGAGACTTACGAGGTTGTTTAGCTTGCACACATACTTGACACTTAGATCCCTTGACAGTGGTGAAACTAGGGATTAAGTTCAACTTCGCTAGTCGTGACATGCAACCAAAGTTAACATGACAAAGACGTGAATGCCACACATTTGATTCACTATTGTTGCAAATATGATTAACAACTTTATTGCAAACGTCTGATAAGGATAAACGAAACAGGCCTCCTGACTCATAGCCTTTACCAGCAAAGGTTCCATACTTGGATATTACAAATTTATTTGACTCAAAGACAAGCTTATAGCCATTTCTACACAGAAGAGATCCGCTAACAAGATTTTTATTGACGGAGGGGACATAATGCATGTTCTTCAGCCGCACGATCTTCCCCGAAGTAAACTTCAGATCGACCGTGCCAACACCACGAACAGAAGCACTTGAACCGTTGCCCATCAGCACGGTTGAAGTCCCTGCGGTCTGATAAGACGAAAACATGGAAATATCACCGCATACATGCACATTAGCACCCGTGTCAATCAACCAATCAGGAGAATGACATACTGAAAGAATAGTGGGAAATATACCATACCCAGCATCCTTCATGTCAGTGTCTCCAATGACAACATTAGCGGTCTTGCCGCCTTTCCTAGGATGACGCTTGTCATAGCGATTGGGGCAACTAGGAGCCCAATGATCAGGATCTCCACACACATGACAGACACCTTTCTTCTTGTCATTCTTCTTCTTGAAGTTCGTGTGCTGCACAGCCTTGTTCTTCCCATCAAACTTTTGCTTTACCATCAAGCTTGCCCTTGTTCTTGAACTTGTGGGACTGGAAGTTTTTCTTCTGTACCAGATTGGCACTAGATCCTCCCTCAATACCTCGAGCACGTGTGTCCTTTGCTCTCGCCTTTTCTTCCACATCAAGAGTACCAATGAGATCCGGAACAGAAAACTCCTGTCTCTTATGCTTCAGTAAGGTAGCAAAGTTCCTCCATGAAGGAGGAAGCTTAGTGATGATACCCCCGGCAACAAACTTGTCCGGTAGCATGCAATTGAAGTGCTCATGTTCTCTAGAAAATGACTGTATCTCATGAGCCTGCTCAACCACGGAGCGCTCTTCAGTCATCCTGTAATCATAGAATTGCTCCATGATGTACAGCTCAGTGCCGGCATCCGAGACCCCAAACTTGGCCTCGAGTGCGTCCCACATATCTTTTCCATTGTCAATTAACGCATAAGCATCAACTATGTTCTCACCAAGAACACTCAAGAGAGCAGCCTTAAACAAGGTATCCATTTTCTGAAAAGCTTGTGCCTGTTGGGCATCTTGCTCTCCTTCAGGTTTGCCAAGAGTGGCGTCATAGCAGCTCATGGTCTGAAACCATAAGACTGCTCTCACGCGCCACCTCTTATAGTGGATACCCTCAAACATAGGAGGTCTCATGGAAGCAGCAAAACCACTCGGGGTAAATTACCTATTATAAGGTTTTTGGATTGTTGGAAATATGAGCAATTTTCCGAATGATTTTATTAGCAGAAATACTAGATAAAGCATGACTAGTATAGCAAATATAAAGCAAGTCATGCAATCTGACAGAGAGAAGGTAAACATCGTCTGCATATATGAACTTGAGGTAAACACATCTAGAACAGACACTAGATGAAGATGCTTATACCACATAGAACCTAACATATGTAGGGCAGAAACTAGAGCCAAGAACTGTAGCAGGACTTCTAACAGAAAGGATAAGAACACGTACGGCATAGCAGCAGCAGAAGCGCTGGACTTGGGGTCGGTGTCCTCGCCTGCCATGTCGCCCAGGAGGTCGTGGACGTCGGGGAAGAAGTCGTCGTCGGGGAAGTAGTCGTCGGCGACCGGATCGTCCGTGATGAAGCAGCCAGTAGTCGCGCTGAGCGCTCCCCAAAAACCTTATCACCCTTCTCCCGTACAAGACTCAAAAGGTGCGGTCTCAGAGGCCTACTGTCCCGATGCGCGGTGCACGCCGCAAGCCGGGATGAGAAAGACAACAGTAGCGCAGAGTTTGGAACTATGTGGCGAGAGGAAGAGGACCTTCTGATGTGTCTCTCGGGAGAGGAGCGGCCTCTCTTATATAGGCACAGCAGAGGGACGCGAACAGGCTGAGCCGAGAGGTGAAGCAACAGAGGGAGACGAAGTGAACAGGCAGCACGCGAAGAGGTGCTCCGTTCGTATTCATTATGCACTACCGCAAAACTTTTCAGCTCCCAGGTGACCTTTCGTATACCCGTAGTGCGTGGCAAAAATTAGACATCGGCTCATTCCCGCAACCCGCGGCGCGTCGTGGCGAGGCGTGGCGTGGCGAGGCGGGCGGCGGAGGAGGAGCGCGTGTGGATGTCCCTCTTGTTCTCATGCTCATACAAGTGGGGAAGGAGCCTCCCTTATAAAGAGGTCCAACTCCCTCTAAACTAACAATGTGGGACTAAACTTTAGTAGTATCCCTTGCCTTGCACAAATGGGCTAAGTGGGTCTCTAGGATTTATTAGGAATTTCTGAAATAGTTATTGGGCTGCCCCAATATAGACTAAATTCCAGCAGAAGGTGTTGAACCCCAATGACTCTACAGAATGGGGACAACATACTTGATCTGTGGGCATACACAAATTGTTTTTTCCTTCCATTTTTTCTATGGATGGTTGGGCAATAGACATGACAACCGATGCATGTAGTGGATGAACTCAGTCTCTAGTGGTATATAAATGATTAGTTGTGTGAGATGTGGTTGCTGGAACCATTTATCTTCTATCAATGTCAAGCTCACTCTCACACACAACTACCTCAAACATAAGTGCTTTATGCTATCAACTTGTGGTAGCTCGGTCCTCACATGTCACCTTCTTACAAACACAAGCTAAGAACTATAAAAGAGAAGATAATAACCAATACAACAAGGTTGAGTAAAAAATAAAAGCCATGTGTAAAAGAGCTAAGAGTTCTTGAATTCAAGACCCCTAGCCACGATTTAAAATAAAATAGTGTAATCCTCTTTCCGTCCTGATTTAGGTATGAGAAAGCCACTCACGAGGGGAGTATTCAAGTCCATTTTTCTCCATAAGTTTGAGCTTTAGGGTAAATAGATTGGCGCATGCAATTCTACATCGTCAATCCTAACTCTAGAGACATTTTATTGTAGATAGGTGGATGCAAATTTTTATTTGTCTGAAACAAATGTGATTACCTCAATGATTTGTTTATAACTGACAAGAAAACATTGGACACAATGATTGCAACTATTTCAGTCGGTTGCAACCGAAACATTTCACACAAATAATTAAATAAAGGAATTTCTAGTTATCATGGATGGAAATTCTCGAGTTGATGGAAACAACTTGCTGCTACGAATAAATTACAAGCAAATCCTAGTATCATTAGATGCAAATTTCATTGTATGGAAACATCGTGTGAAAATAAATCACAAGATATTTGCTAGATTAATTAGTTACAAATTATTTTTAGATAATTAAATAGTTAAAATTTGTGATTTACATGATTTTCCTTTTAAAAATACATGTAAGTGTGCATGAGACGTCTTTTCCAGCAGATACTTGACTTCTCCCGGCACTTGACAGTGCTTCTGCTGTTGATCTTGACAATAGGTCAAGTCTTTGTCCCTTGCTACTAAACGGGGCTGCCTACGTCTCTTACGCATAAAAAAAAACTTACATTTTTTTTTGAGATGTAGAGTAGATAAAACTACTCAGACAAGACCAATACATTCATTCAGCGTGAGTGATCGAAGCCTATCCGGCACTCCCGCGATCACCACCCGGTCTCCATTTCTTCTTGTCTCTGCTGCCAGCTCATGTGCAAGGGCATTACCGCTGCGCTTGATACAGTTTAAGCTGCAAAATGCAAATACTGTCATAGCTTTTTTAATATCCATTATCACTCCATAGCAAGGGGACCGCGTAGGGACATGGGCAGCCAGATCCTTGGTAATTGATTGGCAATCCATCTCCAAAACAATCGGCCCCTTGTAGACATCTGCCAACGCCAGCATTCCACTCAATACTGCTCGAGCCTCTGCCTCCTCTACACTGCTGCATGTTGGCAGCGTTTTACAGATAGAGATAAGGACAGAGCCACGGTGGTCGCGGGCGACTGCACCTGCATAACTCCATCCAGTCTCTGCCAAAAACGATGCATCAGAGTTCAGTTTGACAGAACCTTGTACCGGCGGGGTCCAATGCATATTCAGTACTTCAGGTGGTTGGTGTTGGCCGCGCTCCTGCATGTCGGCAGCACCCTTTTCATGAGAAGAATTGGCTGTCATTCCTCAGTTCCTGAACTCTTCCTCGTACTTAGTTAGGAATTGTACTGATCCCGTTATTGATTCTTGTCCTTTGTTGCGGACGCAGTCCTCTCGCAGGTGCCAGCAGCGCCACAATAGTAAAAGAATTTTTGCCCGCATCTCCTCAGTCTCGGTATCTAGCAGTACCTGAAGCCAGTCCTCCCCTGTAAACCAAAATTTATTCTCTGCTGGCAAACTCCACTTCTCCCGTAAAGCAAATCTCAGTGCTCTACTCTTTGTGCATGCTACCACAGCGTGGTACTCATCTTCTTCTCCATTACCACATATGATGCAGGTGGCGTCCATCTCAAGTGTTCTTTTCCACTTGTTTTTCTTGGTGGCCAAAGTGTTGGTGGCGATTCTCCATCCAAAAATGCGTACCTTTTCGGGTACCTTTGCTTTCCAAATAAGGTCCCAGATGCTACGGTCGTTCGGGTCTCTAGAGGAACTTGAGGGGTTGGGCTGGCCACTCGAGTTTAGATCCATAGCTAGCTTGTACGCGCTTTTAACCGAGAAAACACCATTCTTTTCATAGTGCCATGCGATGCGATCATCCACATCCGATGCCGGAATAGCTAGCTTGCAAATCTCATCAGCATCAAACTGATGAAAAATCTGTCTGACCAGCACTTCATTCCATTTACTTCCCGAGAGCATGAGTTGATTGACCCATCGAAGCCTAGACCTCCTGATAAACGCTGCCGTCATGAGACCTTCCTTCCTAGGGATCCACTGGTCGCGTTGAATTTGTATACTCTTTCCATTTCCCACCCGCCAAATAAGACCTTTTTTAAGGAGCTGCAAGCCGAACTCAATAGCTCTCCAAACTGGGGAAGCATCCGATGCAAACACCGTGTCCAGGATGTTCCCATTCGGGTAGTACTTGGATTTTAATACTCTCGCACATAGGCTATCTGGGTTTTGGATGAGCCTCCAGCCCTGCTTAGCTAGGAGCGCCTGGTTAAAAAGATGCATATCTCTGAATCCAATACCACCCGCTCTTTTCGGCCTTGTCATCCTCTCCCATGCCATCCAATGGACCTTTCTCTGACCCTCTTCCTCTCCCCACCAGAACTCTCTGATCATCCGTTCATATTTCTCACAGAAGCCCTTGGAGAGCATAAACACACTCATGGTGTACACGGCCAGGGCTTGAATCACAGATTTGATGTGGACTTCCTTAGCTGCATAGGACATGTGCTTTTCCGACCAGTCGTTGCATCTCTTCCCAAACCTGTCCATAATTGGTTGAAACTTGTCATCCTTCATTCTCCCCTCTGACATAGGCAAACCAAGGTATTTGCTCTCAAACATATCAGATTGTACGCCCAGTATACTCTTGATCTCTTCTCTTGTTTCAGTTGGACATACCTCACTAAAGAGGAGAGAACATTTACTCTCGCTTAATAACTGGCCAGTGCACTTTTGGAAAGTGTCAAGAACTCTCTTGATTGTTGCAGCTTGCTCCACTGTGGCTTTGAAGAAAATCAAACTGTCGTCAGCAAACAAGAGGTTTGAAATGCCCGGTGAGTTTCTAGCAATCTTTATGGGTGTCAAGTTGTTCTCCCCAATTTCCTTCTTTAGGAGATGCACTAATCCATCTGCAACAAACAGGAAAAGATACGGACTAAGGGGGTCCCCTTGCCGTAATCCTCTAGATGGATTAAAAGGCTCCAGTAGGTCCCCATTGCATCTCACCGAGTAGTTCACTGATTTCACACACTGCATAACCCAATTGGTCCACCTCCCGCAAAAACCAAGCTTCAGAAGCACTTCCTCCAAAAATACCCAGTCTACCCTGTCATATGCTTTGGCCAGGTCGAGTTTGTAAGCACAATAATTATCTCTCTTATTCTTGCTATGTTGAATCTTATGGAAGCATTCGAACGCAATTATGGCATTATCCGTAATCATCCTACCCGGGATGAATGCACTCTGGCTCTCAGAAATGATTTCATCCAGCAGCGGGTGTAGCCTGTTAACGATGCACTTCGACACCACCTTATAAATTACATTGCACAGGCTTATGGGTCTGAAATCCTTGACAGTTTGAGGATCCTTTCCTTTTGATACAAGGACAATCACCGTCTCGTTTATGCCCTCCGGCATCACGCCTTTCTCGAAAAACTCAAGAACTCCTTTCACCACATCTTCCTTAAACTCCCCCCAGTTCCTTTGGTAAAAACGTGCCGGGAAGCCGTCGGGGCCTGGTGCCTTGAGCGGGCCTATTTGAAACAAAGCGTCACTGATCTCCACAGCGGTGAACGCCTTTGTTAGTGACTCGTTCATCTCACTGCTCATCCTATCCGCCACAAGCTCTAGAATTCCTTGCGGGTTAACTCCTTCCTCCTTCTTGTACAAATTTCTGAAGAAAGAGCTTGTCATTTCATGTATACCTTTTATGTCTTCGACCCAGGCTCCACTGCTATCTCTCAACCTAGAGATAGTATTTTTTTTCTTCCTCCACGTTGCCTTCTGCTGAAACCACTTTGTATTTCGATCACCCTCTCTTAGGTACGTCGCTCTTGAGCGTTGTCTCCACATAAGTTCCTCTCGCAATAATAATTCATCGAGTTCCTTTGTCCACTTGTTTACTTGTTCCTATTGTTCGGGTGAGTTGGGAGATTTCCAGAGAGCGCTTAACCTTTTCCTGATCTCTGCAGTCTTCTTCAGGACAGAGCCAAAGTCACGCTCGGCCCACTGTTTTAATTTCTTCTGCATCACCCTTAGCTTCTCACCGACCTGCTTTAGATTTTCTGTCGGGCCCTCGTTTCTCCATGAATCCGTTATTGTGGGCTGCAGAGAGTCCATACGTTCCCACATTTGTTCGTACCGGAAGATGCTCTTCCTTCTCTCCCCACTGGCCTCCATTCTTTCCTGCTTCCCAAACGTAGCAGAATGGGAAGATGATCAGACCGTGAAGAACATATGTGTTCAACCGTGGCTTCCTTGAAGTAATCAGACCACTCGGGGGAGGCAACCCCTCTGTCTAGGCGAGCACGAACATTGTCGCTTCCGTCCTGTTTGTTGTTATAAGTCCATGCCGGTCCTTTGAAACCCAAATCAAAGAGGTTACAGTCTGAAAGAACTCTTCTAAAATTTTCCATGTATTTCTCGGATCTTTTTGCAGCTGAGAAGTGTTCTGATTGCCACATAGTTTCGTTAAAATCACCCAACATCAACCATGGAACATTAGGTACATCTTTTATCCTCCTCAACAAGGTCCACATGTGGTGGCGTTCATGGGCTTTAGGCTCACCATAGACAAAGGTTCCCCGCCATTGGAGGCCTTGGGGATTCATACGGATCAACACATCAATATATCTCGCCCCCACAGCAATCTTTTTTATTTCAATACTCTCATCATAAAAGAGCGCAATGCCGGCACCTTTTCCAATGTCGGGTTGCGTGATACAATGACGGAGCCCTAGCCTCCACTTTAGACCACTGACATACTTATTGTTTTGTCGAGTTTCAGAGATGAAGACGAGCTTGGGGTTATACGTGAAAGAATTGGTGGAAGCGTATGCCTCTTGGCAGGGACGTGTTCGTGTTATATAGCATAAGATTATAGAGATTGGCCGGTGGTTATTAGTCTTGACCTCTACTCCAAGTCATACACAAGATAGAGAGATAAGAATCAATCTAGCCTAACCACCGGCCTGGTTTACAACAGAACTCACGCACACAATAACGTTACAGGTTGTCACGTCCTCTACAAGCCTATCGTCTAACATCCTCCCTCAATCTCAACATGTCAAGGTTTAGATTGTTCTTGAAGGCTTGGAATTTCCGGATTTGAAGTGGTTTAGTGAAACCATCAGCAACTTGGTCTCCTGTTGGAATAAACTTTATCTCTAGTAACTTGCGAGCAACTCTTTCTCGAACAAAATGAAAATCAATCTCTATGTGTTTAGTCCTTGCATGGAACAGAGGATTTGCAGACAGATATGTTGCTCCAAGGTTGTCACACCACAGATATGACACATGTGGTCTATAGATGCCCAACTCATCAAGTAATGTTTCAACCCACATTACCTCAGCTGTTGCATTTGGCAGGGACTTGTATTCTGCTTCCGTACTAGATCGTGAGACAGTAGCTTGTTTCTTGGCAGTCCAAGATATTAGATTAGAACCAAGAAAAACAGCAAAACCCCCTGTTGACCTCCTGTCATCTGGGCATCCTGCCCAGTCTGCATCAGAAAAGGCACTCACTGTTGTTGAGGGAGATTTGCAAATTGTTAGTCCAATTCCAGCACTACCTTGAATATACCTCAATATTCTTTTTACAGCTGTCCAATGAGAAGAGGTAGGTGCATGCAAAAATTGACAGACCTTGTTGACAGAAAAAGATATATCAGGTCTTGTCAGTGTTAGATATTGAAGTGCCCCAACTATGCTTCGATATCTGGTTCCCTCCTCTGGACTTAACAATTTTCCTTCATATAGTGATAATTGTTCAGTGGTTGACATAGGTGTGCTTGACGGTTTACATTCGTTCATTCCCACACGCTTTAGTATGTCTAAGGCATACTTTTCTTGTGTGAGCAAGATGCCACTTCCTATCTTCTTCACTTCTATACCTAGGAAGTAATGAAGCTCCCCCAAATCTTTGAGTGCAAAGTCACTTTTTAAATTCTTTAATAGTGCTGAAGTGGCTTCTTGTGATGAACTAGCTACAATGATGTCATCAACATAAATCAACATAAACATGATCACCTTTCCTTTCCTGAAGATGAACAGTGAAGTATCTCCTTTTGATGGACGAAAACCAAGTTGTTGCAGCTTCAAGCTTAACCTTGAGTACCATGCTCTCGGTGCTTGTTTCAGACCATATAAAGCCTTGTCCAATTTACACACATGATGTGGTTTGGAGCCATCCTCAAAACCAGGTGGCTGTCTCATATAGACCTCTTCCTCGAGAACGCCGTGTAAGAACGCATTCTGTACATCCAATTGGCGAAGACTCCATCCCCTGGAAACAACAATAGATAGAACAAGTCTAATAGTAGCAGCTTTCACAACTGGACTAAAAGTGTCCTCATAATCAATGTCGTAGCATTGTTTAAACCCTTTAGCTACTAACCTAGCCTTATACCTATCTATTGTTCCATCGGCTTTCTTTTTAATTTTATACACCCACTTGCAATCTATAATATTCATAAGCCTTATAAGGAACTAGATGCCAGGTTTGATTTTTCATTAGTGCATCAAATTCACTATTCATGGCATTCTTCCATTTTTCACTGTGTAAAGCTTCTAGCACATTTTCTGGCTCACCAGTAGCAGCAAAGCCCGTAAACTTAAAGTTCTTGTTATACCTGACCGTCCCATCTTTGGGCACCAATGGTTTTGTAATACCTCGTTGTGACCGAGTCACCCGTGTGGTTATAGTACTGGGTTGATTTGTCGCCGCAGAAGATCCAGCAGCATGCACAGGAGATCCACCTCGTACTGTCTCAGGTGAATTCCCAGGTGAATCCCCTCCGGTAGATGCGCTGTCCCCTGCCCTTGGATCCGCCGCGCGTGGGGCAGAGGAGGACGCCCTATGAGGAGGCGACACTTGGCCGGGGCCCCGCAGGACGCTGTCGGTCTCATCATTATGTCGCGCGTCGGGTGTCCCGTAACCAGCCGACTCGCTCCAGCTGTTGCGTGGCGACAACTGCAGACCGGCCCCGCGCGAGGCCCCGCCCGACCGCGCCGCTTCTTCTGATTGCGTGTCGTGCGCGGGGGGGCTGGGACCCGATGGCGTCAGAGGATCAGCCCCGGGATCCGCACCAGCAACAGCCGGCCCACCTGCGCCAAATCTCTCGGGATCAGCACCGTCAGCCGGATCGTCCTTGTGTTCAGCGCCAGTACAAACTCGGTTCTGCATAAAATCGCACGGCAGAGCAGCAATTTTTTTTACTGCTTCCATTAGTAGCATCAGGATAACTATTAGCCAATTGATCATCTGCACATTTTTCGCCCCCGTGATCGGTTGGATTTAGAAGCTCCGGAGACAAAAGAAGGATTTCGGCCCGAAGGCGAGCGGCGGCGTTTGGGTGTAAGGCGGCAAAGGGAAACACTGCCTCATCAAAGACTACATCTCTGAAGATATAAACCCGTCCTGTGGATATGTCAAGACACTTAAACCCCTTGTGAAGATTACTATAACCTAGAAAGGCACACTGTTTTGAACGGAATTGAAGTTTATGAGTATTATATGGACGTAAGTTTGGCCAACAAGCACACCCAAAGACACGTAGAGATGAGTAGTTGGGTTTCTCGTGGCATAACCTTTCGAGGGGAGTTTTAAAGTTGATAACTTTACTCGGTAATCTGTTGATGAGATAGGTAGCCGCAATGAGGGCCTCATCCCAAAATTTGAGAGGCATGCATGCTTGAGCTAGAAGAGAGAGTCCAACCTCGACAATATGTCGATGTTTACGTTCTGCTGACCCATTTTGCTGGTGTGCGTGAGGACAAGAAACATGATGAGATATGCCAACCTTGGTAAAAAAGGAATTTAGTTTCACATATTCTCCACCCCAGTCGGTTTGGAGAGCAAGGATTTTACGATCAAATTGTCTCTCAACAAGGTTTTGGAAGTCATGAAATTTTTGAAAAACTTCTGACTTATGTTTGACTAGGTAGATCCATGTGAACTTACTGAAATCATCGATGAAGCTCACATAGTATTTTTTTTTCTACCTACGGATTCAACTGCTGGTCCCCACACATCAGAAAAGATAAGTTCCAAAGGAAATTTTGATTCACTTATTGATTTTGGATAGGGCAACTGATGGCTTTTGCCACGTTGACAGGAATCACAAACAGAATCATCAACTAACTTAACACATGGAAGCTTATTATGGCTAATTATTTTGCTAACAATAGAAGATGAAGGATGCCCTAGGCGCCGGTGCCACCTATCCGAGGAGGGAGTGGCACTGAGCACATGCTTCTTGGCGCCTTGCTCCATGTGTTTGACAGGGTATAATCCTCTCCTACCCCTGCCTTGCAGCAGAACTCTCTTCGATCCCCGATCCTTTACAAAAAACGAATGAGGGTGAATCTCAACAAATGTATCGTTGTCAATGGAAAGACGGCTCGCAGAGATAAGACTCTTGTCTGCCTCGGGTACATGTAAGACATCTTTAAGGAGAAGATCACGTTCAGGGGTGGAAATATGAGATTGACCAATATGAGCTATAGTCATACCTGAGCCACTCGCCGTGTGTATCTGATCTTCTCCGGTGTATCGGTCTCGAACCGTGAGCTTCTCAAGGTCACCTGTGATGTGGTTTGTAGCACCACTATCCATGTACCAATTGGTGTCGACTCCGTACTGGGGAGCCACCATGTTTGCCGAGCGCTCCTCTCCTCCTTGGTATGAGGAGTCATACCTCTTCCAGCATTTCCATGCCGGGTGCCCTATCTTGCCGCAGATTTGACAGGTCGGCTTGGCAGAGGGATTGTTGGAGTAGTTCCCGCCGCCGCCGCCGTTGCCATGGTTGCCTCCGTTCCCACGGTTTGGTGGGTTGGGTGACTTGGGGAAGTTTCCGCGGGCGCGGTCACCACCGCCGCCGGCCTGTTTGTTGGGGAAGTTCCGGCCGCGGTCACCACCGCCGCCGTTGTTCTTGTTGAAGCGGCCGCGAGTCACGGCGTTTGTAGATGACTGAGAGGATCCGCCACGTAGACTCATGCGAGTCTCGAAGCTTAGCAGCTGTGAGTACAGCTCCGGGACGGTGACTGGTTCGACCCTGGAGCACATGGCCGAGACCACCGGGTCAAACTCCTCATCGAGTCCAGCAAGGATGTGAGAAACAACATCTTCTTCATCAACCTTCTTCCCTGAAGCCATTAGTTCATCACACAAAGCTCTAATCTTACCAACGTAATCTGTGATGCTGCTGTTGCCCTTCTGGAGGTTTGCCAGGGCGATCCGGACGTTGACCGTCCGTGCACGCGTGTGCGAGGCCAGCATGCCTTGCACCGTGTTCCACAGCTCCGCTGCGGTGTGGCACGTAGCCACCTGAATTGCCATCTCACGCGGGAGCGAGGTCAGCAGATAAGAGAATACCTGCTGATCCCTCGCGTACCACGTGGAGAACTCCGGGTTGGGACCTTTGGACTTGGTCTTGCCGTCGGTGCTGGTGACCTCAATGGTCTGGGGCGGCACCACCTGCTCGACGTCGAGGAACTCCGCCATCTGAGCCCCCTTGATTGCCGACAGGACAGTGGCGCGCCATAGAGCTTCGTTCCCTCTCGTGAGCTTCTCTGTTGCGGCATGCACAAATGGAGAGGAGGGGAAGGAAGTGGAAGAGCTTGCCATGGATGATGTTGAGGCCTGCTTTGATACCATGAAAGAATTGGTGGAAGCGTATGCCTCTTGGCAGGGACGTGTTCGTGTTATATAGCATAAGATTACAGAGATTGGCCGGTGGTTATTAGTCTTGACATCTACTCCAAGTCATACACAAGATAGAGAGATAAGGATCAATCTAGCCTAACCACCGGCCTGGTTTACAACAGAACTCACGCACACAATAACGTTACAGGTTGTCACGTCCTCTACAAGCCTATCGTCTAACAATACGTGTGCATGAGACACACGAGTTCTTGAACTGTGCGAGGCTGCCCGAGTCCTCGACAGTTCCAGCTGAGGATGGTTCCTTGTTTGTTTGATTTCTGCTGCTCATCCCTCCAACCTGCTGAATTCTTACCATGTGTTTGTGAACTGATCTTCTTTCCTCTGTCAGGCGGATCACTCGGTTGAGACTTGCGAACCCAAACCTTCTCCCTCCTGTGCTCCAAGCCCTTCTCTGCCATTGTCCTCCCATATGAGCATCATTGACTGCATTCAATTTTCTTTCTACATCAACACAAGCAGCTTCATGAGGTGTCTTTACGAAAAGAAAAGAAACAATAAGCGACGTGTGCTTGTCTCCTCAGTTTAAGATCTAAGGTGTTTTTTCCGGCTAGTAACAGCAAGACACAAAACGCCTGTTTTATTTGAGAAAACTGAATGTCATAGCTGAAATTTGTATTCAGAAGGACACTCATCTTGGAAATTGATTTGATGGGAAATACTGGAGTGAAACATTATACTTCATCGGCGACATTAAGAGTGATCTGGGTTAAAATGTCCATATTGCCCTCCTAACTCAGATGCCACATATAAGAGAAGAGGAAAACATGTCCCAGTAGCAAAATAGCAGTTGGCAAAGTAGCACGGGATGATTTGTGATTTTTTTGTTGACCAATGGACAATTCTACAACCGTTTTACTGAACTAAAATTGAGTCATCTGCAGTTTTAGAACACCGATGAATACTGATGAAAAAACACATATAAATTCAGAGAACGTTTCTGCATAACCAACAGAAAATAGAATAACAGGAGGATCACTCCCCGCTCCATTTTCATGAGGAAGCCCGTGATCAGAGGCACCAAGTACAGTGTTCCAATGCCAAAAGCAGTACTGAAAATATTACAGAACAGAATCATGATACATTAAACTCTCAGAGATAACATCTGGTAGGATCAAAACAGTCTGCAAACTGTAGCTCCTCTTCAGAAAAAGAGATAGTGGTCTTCTCGTGAACTTGATGTAGGTCTTCTCCTAGAGACAACATCTACAGTAGGATCTAAACAGTTGGCAAACTGGACTGCACACCGTCATGGTGGTATAGGTCTTCTCCTGAACTTGAGCAAGCGTTTGTGGGTTTGCAGGTAAAGGAGGCCAGCGGTAGCTGTCCAATTTTGCTGTAGGGCTGCAGAGGAGCTGGGTAGCAGCAGTGATCTTCACATCAGATAGTAGTATGTTCAAATTAACAAGCACAATCTGCCCCCTCCCCCCCCCCCCCCAGGGGGGACTTGATCAGGGTGGACAGACCGCATGAAACGCAATGAAGGCGGGATGGAATCACCGACTTGTTTTGACCGTGTTGCGTGGTACCAGTACCATGAGTTTTTCAGCAATTTCGGCACCCATTCGGCAAAAAACCTAAACAAAAGTTAGTGAAAAATCATCATCAAATTTCTTGCTGCGAAAATTAGTATGCAACAAGTTGGTGGTGGCCAGAAGGTACAAACATATCAAGAGATGCGGCCAAGATCATTGCATTCATATTCATCACCTTCTACTAGCCACACAGACCGATGGAACAACAACACGAGCATTCAGACGGTCGATTGCTTGTGTCCTTGATGAATCAGTCAGACGGTCAATTGATTTTCATCCCATCGAATGTTCCCGATTTTTTGATTTTTGACATGGGATATTTAGCGGCAATCAATGAAATGTGTTTTGCTTCCCTAAAAAATTATGTTCTGCTTCGGCACATCACCTTTTGTTCAACAAAAAAAAAAGGCACAAAATAGGAGTGTGAAAAGCTTGTGAATCTAAAAGTAAAGTCAGCGATCAATGCGAGGAGGAAAATCAATGAGAAGGTTTGTTTGTTAAGATAACCCATAAGATGATTACAATTCAGATGTTAGCCAACTCATGGAAGCCTTGAGCACACCTCATCAGAGAGGAGAAAAACATGTCCCGGTAGCAAAGTAGCAGGTGACAAATTTAGTACGTACTACAGGTTAGCCAACTTTTATGTTGAGCAATGGGCAATTCTATAACCATTTGACTGCACTAAAATTATGCCACCTGCAGAGTTTTCGAAGACAGATGAGTATGAATGATGAAAAGACACTTAAATTAGAGAACGTCTCTGCATAACCAAAATTTTGTGAATAACAGGAGGCTCACTCACGGCTCCATTTTCATTATGAAGCCCATGATCGGACACTAAGTACAGCGTTCCAACGCCGAAAAGCGGTACTTAAAGTACTGCAAAACAGAATCATGATACATCAAGGCATCAGACATCTAGGATCTAGACAGCAGCCGCTGATTGCAACGCCTCTTCAGATAGAGACAGTGGCACAGATGGCGCTCGTGGGGTTGAGATTGGACTGCAGGAGGTGGGTGGCAGCAGCGGTATTCGTATCCCCGACTCTACGACTAACGAGCTGGAATCGCGAACTCCTTTTGACTTTGGACCTCCGAGCGCCCCCCGTGGTATGAATTTTTTGGAGCCCATTCAGCAAGAAAATCAAAATGAAAATTACTGAAAGAGTCCACGTCGACGTTCTTGCTGATAAATTTTGGAATGTACAGGAACAAGCCAGAAGGTACAATCATAGCGAGATGCGATACATATATTTCCATTGCATTCAGATTCATTTCTTGCAAGAACCAACAATTTCGATTGCATTCAGATCCATCGCCTTCCACTAACTACACAGATCGACGGAACAACAACGCACGCACCCAGAAACGAAACCATAGCAGAGGAACAGCAGCATCCAGCAGAGTCGACTCGATGGAGCAGCAGCGGGCGCAGGTCAGCCGCCGAATCCGTAGAGGGTGCGACCCTGTCGCTTGAGCGCGTAGACGACGTCCATGGCGGTGACGGTCTTGCGGCGAGCGTGCTCGGTGTAGGTGACGGCGTCGCGGATGACGTTCTCCAGGAAGATCTTGAGCACGCCGCGGGTCTCCTCGTAGATGAGCCCCGAGATGCGCTTCACGCCGCCCCGGCGCGCCAGGCGCCGGATCGCCGGCTTGGTGATGCCCTGGATGTTGTCCCGCAGCACCTTCCGGTGGCGCTTGGCGCCGCCCTTGCCGAGGCCCTTCCCGCCCTTGCCACGACCGGACATCTTGGAGCTGACTGAGATGCAAATGGAGGAGGAGCGGTGGTGGCGGCTGCTGCTGGTGGTGAGAGTGGGGAAGAATGGAAGGGGGATTTAACAAGCGAGGAGGGTGCAGCCTGCCGTCGGATCCATACACAAGTGGACGGTCAAGATGGCGATCCGGGGAGAGATGGCGCGGATCGCTGACATGGATCGCAAATTTCATCTTGCGTTGAGGCTAGTCATAGTGGGAGTAACATAAGACTAGCCACGGTGGGAGTAACTTCGGTAGTAACATCGAGTCCAACTCAGCAAATTTGCTTATGTGACAGTGAGTTAATGAGGAGAGATGTAGTACTAGTAACTTAGCTAGTTACTGTAACATCACATGTCCCAATGCAATATGAGTCTATAACCTAATAAATGAAGCTTTGCATGTTACCACACTTATGTTACTACCCACTATTGAGGTAGTAACATAGTCTAGGGATATGTGTATGTTACTACTGTATGTTACTCTCCATTGTGGCTAGTCTAAGTAGTAACATAGATGTCACATAAGCAAAAAAGATGATGTGTCATGTAATTAAAGAGGAAAGAGACAAATAGAGTAACATAATATGTTACCATAACATAGCGGTTCCCAATACAAAATGAGTCTACAAAGCAATAAATGAAGACATGTATGTTACTACACCTATGACACTTCTCACTATGAAGATAGTAACATGGACTAGTAACATATGTATGTTACTAGTCTAAGTTACTTTCCACTATGACCAGCCTGAGGCGGGAGGCGCTGAGAAGAATTGGAATTGTTAGAATTAACTAGCAAATATGTCCGTGCGTTGCAACGGAAGACAAAAATTATGGCTAACCAAATAAGTATGACTCAATATCCTGATATATGAGCATACTCTATTTTAACACAGTGGTTCACCATGTTGCCATTTTTCTCTCACCCTAGCCGATGATGGTCTTGATGTCCACGTGGTCACAATGCATTCGACGTGGTAAATCCCAAGTCTATGAGTTTGCCAGTGCATGCCACACTTGTCACTATGTTGCGCAAGGGAATGTTTAAAACTTTCAAAATAAATCTCGTTGACCACAAACTACTCCCAACGCCAAGACATATAAAGACTTTTGAAAAACTAATTAAATCCTAGATATAAAATACTTTTGAATCAGTGAACAGTTTTCCGAATCGACAAACATTTTCTTTTGAAATTTTTTATTTTCTCAAAAAAAAAAATCATGAACATTGCTTTTGTTTACAAAAAATAAATAAATGCATGAACCGGTTTCGAATTCATTAACATTTTTTGTCTCAACAAACAATTTCTGAGTCGATGAACTTTTTAAAAAAATTGGGGAACAAATTTTAAAAAACAAATATTTATTTTTATTTTTGTGAACATTTTCTAAAATGTCATGTATATTTTTTTCAGATTCCGAATATGTTTCCAATACACGGTCATTTTTTCAAAATCATGAACATGATTTTATTTCCCAAGCATTTTTCCCAAATTGTGAATTTTTTTATAATTTTGCGCACATTTTTGCAAAACCACCAATATTTTTTGAATCTCTAATATTTTTATGATTTTTTAAACATTTTCTAAATTCACATATTTTTTATGATTTTCTCAAACTTTTTTTTTGAAAAGTCGCAACTTTACAATATTAAAATTCTAAATTAATTTAAAGAAGAAAGAAAACAGAATGAGAAAAGAACGACAAAAAAGCCCGCACATGGATAGGACATGCGTGAGAAAAGAACGATAAAAGATGCGATAGGACATGCGTGAGAAAAGAACGATAAAAGATGCGGAAGCTGGGGATCGAACCCCGGTCTCGGCGCTAGACGAGCGATCGCCCAATCACAAATATTTATTTTTATTTTTGTGAACATTTTCTAAAATGTCATGTACATTTTTTCAGATTCCGAATATGTTTCCAATACACGGTCTTTTTTACAAAATCATGAACATGATTTTATTTCCCGACCATTTTTCCCAAATTGTGATTTTTTTTATAATTTTGCGCACATTTTTGCAAAACCACCAATATTTTTTGAATCTCTAATATTTTTATGATTTTTTAAACATTTTATAAATTCACATATTTTTTATGATTTTCTCAAACTTTTTTTTTGAAAAGTTGCAACTTTAGAATATTAAAATTCCAAATTAATTTAAAGAAGAAAGAAAACATAATGAGAAAAGAACGACAAAAAAGCCCACACATGGATAGGACATGCGTGAGAAAAGAACCACCCTGCTGCCCATTGTTCCATGACTTCTAGTCGTCGCGGCCCTTTTAAATAACCAGTGGGGCGACGATTTTTGTCTGAAAAATCGAATCGTTTTCCTACTTACGGATGGCATTGGTGGATAATTTTTACCAATTTGAAGGGTAATTATAATGACGGATGACTGAAACCCAATTTGCTTTATTATTAGATAAAAATTAACCATGTGTTAATTATGGGATTATTCCCTGCTTGTACTAACCGCAGGCAGTTGTAAAACTGCCGCGTCGGTTCCTGCCGAAGAGGCACGTCCTCTGAACAGATACCTTTTCCAATGATGTCTTTTCCCTTGTATAAATAGCAGATGCCATCTAGTAAAGAATAGAGTTGATTCATTTTTTCCTCTCAACACGTTATCAGCACGCTCTTCCCTGAGCGACTTGCCCGGTGGCCGGCGCGGACGGCAACATCTTTGCAGCGGCAGCGATGACAACCAGATCGGGAACGCAGCCCTACAGGAGCATGTGCACATGGAGATAGATCGATTGCTGCCAGATCAGGGCAAAACCAATGGATTTCCATCGATTCAAGGATTGAAGGCAAATTAACAAACCCAACGATTCAAAGGGAAGAAGGTACAATTGTTTTCTATTTACCTTGCGCGGAATGATGCGGCCGTTGCATCCATCAGGCACAGCCCTCGGCCTATCTTCTCGTGAATTCCAATTCGACTCGACAAGGCGATGTTATGCGGAGCAGCCCGCGCGTGCAGCGGCGTTCTCGGGCCACAGCCCTCGGCTCCGGCGTGGCCCAACGCTCGAGCGCGAGCAGATGTGACTCTCGGGTCGCACTGGCGCATGCCGCTCTGTGGACCTCGACGGCGGCGCCCACTGTCGCGGCTCCCTACGCGGATCGGAGCGCGCGGCGGCCCAAGGACCGACAGTGCTCTTTGCGGCGCGGGCGCGGCCACGGCCACGGCTATCGGCCCTTTCGCTGCACACGGCTTATGCTGCAGCCTTGATGCACGACGGGGACATGCTACACGCTTGCTCCTCTACTGATGCGGCTTGGCCTTGGCCTCGCCACGCACAACTGGTGCTTGGAGCCACCGATCCGTCCAGCACGGCGCAAGAGCGCAGCGGCAGCGTGGCGTCTTGGCCTTGCCCGCAGCATCTTCCCCGACCTCCGCCGGCTCGCCACGGCCGGAGCACGGACCCGGCGCCCGCGTACTCTACGTACATGCGGTGGTCTCCTCCACCGGCGAGGAACCTCCCAAGCGGCGGCATGGCCGGCAGCGAGCCATAGCGGCAGCGGCGGTTGCTTCCGTGGGGAACGACGCGAGAGAGACAAGGGATATGGAACCTTATCGCTTTGTCTGTTTTGCATCACAGTCTCTGCAGTTGCAGGAATTCGCAGAACAAGGCCAAAACAGTGGTCCAGGCTAATTTTGCACAGTGCCCTTCTATTTGTGGGATTTTGCAAATTCGTCCTGCGAACCCTGTTAATTACTGTACCTTCTGTTGAGTTTAAAATTCCAGAAAATATGGGGATATTATATGTGGCATGTTCGATGTGTTTGCTTTTTAGCAATCCCTATAGCATGTCTTATTAGTATAACAATATTGTTTTGTGATTGAGATTAGGTTTTCTCGCACAACAATATTAATATGCGATTGAGATTTTCTTCTCTTGCAAAACAATCTCATAGCGATAGAGATTTTCTTCTCTCGCAAAATATTAATTCACCCTGCTGAATTGTCTTGCAACTTGATACAAGACCATCTCATTTAATTTGAGGTATATACAATTCAAGTTTTTCACTTGAACTTCAAGTTTGCAACATCATTACTATTCATTATAATAGTGGTGTATTTCTGTTGAGTACGATGTATTCCAGAATGTATGTATCTCCATGTTCGCTACATGTCGAGATTAATACGTCTATTTACAATTGAGATTTTTAATTTCTTGCAAACAAGAATGCAAAATTCAAAGTGATTTCTTCAAATTGATGTATTGGGATCACAAGGTAGTCATATAGATCTACTGCCTTCGCAGATTATCAATGACTACTGTTAAAGCCTATATTTTGTCATTTTGACATTATGATTGCTTTACAAAATGCTCTCCCACACATTTTACTAAGTCATGACATAAGGCATTACGAGTGAGTATCTACTGATTTCATCAGATTATACTCTCTAGTGCTGCGAGATCTACTCCATATTGGAGATTATCTTTAAGATGTTATACTTGGCAATTTGAGATTCACACTAATGGTTTCAAGATAACTTCTTGAAATACCGATTGATTTTGCTAAGTTCATTACAATATCAACCATGATGGTCTTTAATTTACTGGTTGTAAATTAATTATCTCTGGTTTACCCATAGAGGTAATATATGGCTATAGAGTTTGAGGCATTCGCCCTTAATGGCCACCACTGCCCTATCTGGGCCATGGACATCATGATCGCTCTTGTGTCTCGTGGGATAATGTGTGCAATCCTGGATTCACGTCTAGTCTGGATCACACAGCTAACAGAAAAATGGTGTCTTATATATCATAAGGCATCAGATTCAGATCTTAGCATCTGGTTATTCTGTATCAGCAATTCCTGGGATACAATGAATCTCAAGGGCAAAGGTTTGAATCGAACTTCAACTTTCAATCCGGCATCACCAGCTATGCCGGGACCCTATGGGCACGGAGAATGCAATGGTTGAATATGCCTCAACCGACATGTTTGGAGACTATGAATAGTCTTTCAATCTCCTGAGTGGTCAATATAATTAATGTCCATTTACGATGTTGTGACAACAACATAAGTATTGTTGTCATCATATATTGTATATCACAATATATTGTATCAGCACTTTGGTACAAATACATTTGTATGTATTCTATATATCTGATAGTGATTTTCATATTGAGAATCTTCATGTCTATATATAGATTTCTACTGGAGTCAATCCGATGAAAAATGATATGTGCCTTGTGGACATATGCACCACAAACTCTATACTCAGGGAAGTCCAATGTTTCCACTCTCATTGAGAGAAAGGAGATACTTAAATCGCTTGATGCGATGAGGTATTTGTTGGCTCAACTCGAGTCATACTTACTATCCCTGTGGGTACTCGAGTAATGTCGGGATGTTTTATTGCTTCCCAGGTTTAACTCGTACCCTACTAAACTATGGAGGTATCCGTCCAAATAGTTTCCATGCGAAACTTATGATGACAACAAAGAGAAATAACTTCTCTTTACCATATGCAATGGATATGGCAAGCACATTCTCTGTGTATCATCTGGATTGTACTACACATATGACACAACCCGTAGCACATGTTGCATACGAGATAGTTTTCCAGAGTGTCTTGTAGATGACAAACTTGACATACTCGTCTTGGTCATCGAGACATTGGGTTGAAACTGAAACTATCAACAATTCCATTAGTTTATGATTATTATGATGCTAAATTCTAACAACATTTGGATTTTATGTGCACTACAAGTGACACAGGGAAGCTAATTTTAAGGCTCGCACACCTTAAAGTCTACGCTGAACCACTCAGACTCCTTGAATGCATCAAGTTGAGGTAAGTGGCTCTTCCCATCCATTGACTAGACTATTCAGGTATTCCATGGTTCTAAAAGACATATCTACATGATGGTCTTAAGTGTGTGCTTTATTCACACGAAACCATTGACTCATTATCTTGACATCGATTTCAAGCAAATCGAATGGATAACATTGCAGAATTCTCCTTGAGTGCCTTCTCTATGGCCCTTGGATTGAAGTCTAGCAATTTGTCCTAATGTCTAGACTCAAAATGGTTTGGTAGAATCCTATCCAAAGAGTTAAGCTCATTGCATTATCTTTACTTTGGGATTGCAACTTACCAACTTTACGTTGGAGTCATGCAGTTTTACACGCACATGACAGAACTGCATAATATTATTCCCCTCTATCTTTGATATGTGGATATCTACCAAGTATTTCCTATCTGCGGTAATTCGGTTGCATACCGATATCACCACCCGGCATACATCATTGGCCCCTCAACATATAGTTGGGATCTATGTGAGGTATAATTGTATTACCGTCAATACCTCAAGCCCCTCACATGGGGAGTTATTCAAGGCCAGTATGCTGATTCAATGAGGAACATTTCCAGGCATTAGGGGGAGATTTCAAGTACCATAAAGAATGCCATGAAATAAGTGGAATGTTCAACACATTTCTGCCTCAAATCCACGTACTCAAAGATCTGAACCATGCGTTCAGAACATTTGCAACACGTTGCAAATAACCTGCCAGATTCATTTGCTGACTATAAAGGTGTCACACAATCCTACAATCCTGTAAAATATGCCTGAAAGAGTGAAGGTACCAATAAGAATCACTCCACTCCCCGTTCAAAGCAACAGGGGGAGATGTATGGCAGAACTACATCAGAATTCAGCTTCTCGCAAGCAAGGATATCAAGGCCTGTGAATCAGTAAATGCAAGTCAACTTCACGTTGACAGACACGTGATGGGTAGTATACACCCAGTGGACGGGAAACCTCCACCAACCCATGTCATAGTGCACACAATGACCGGGACATCGGAATACCCGACTCAATCGCATTGGGAAATCGCGAGCAGTCACCATGGGTAACGATATTTCCATCAACTATATATTGATATATAGATTCTGGAGAAACATAGAACCGGAAGTCTACAATTGTCGACATACTTTTCTCAACTAGATTGAAAAACCTTTCAAGTGATTCAGATCCAAAGACCATGGCCATGGCAAAGTGTGAACAACACTCAGACTGAACTCAAGCAAAGGGTATAATCTAGGTAGAAATGATCTTGCTCAAAAATGGAAAGGTATGCATAAGCAATACCTACACCAGTTTTCTTCCGGAAACAGAATTGAGAATAATGAGGTGGTGAAACAAAGAGCAAGTATTATAGCACAAGGGTTCACGCAGATACCCAACTATTCTCCAGAGGTGGAATCTCTTTCGATAACTTATATCATTGGCAGTACAAAATCATCTATCTCCGCAGTTGATAGATGTAGTGATTACATATACATGTGGATCACTAGATTCAGACATTCCCGACGGAATCTCACTTCTGAATCGAAATGCAAAATGCAACATACATTGTGTAAAAATCAGTAAGTCACCATACGACTTATTGTTGTCGGTATATATGGTACAACCGACTTAGTGAGTTCCTTATAGACAAGGATTACTCCTACAATGATGATTATCCATGTTTGTGTGTCTGCAATGACGACACATGTAATCATCTAAATGACGGAGTTTAAAATGAAGGATTTGGGTAAACCAAAATACCGCTCTTTACTGGAAATTAAGCACCTTCATTCATACATTATGGTATACTATGTTGTCTATATCCGTAATATATTGGAGAAATTCATTGTGGACAAATCTTATCCATCCATAACTCTCATGGTAGTTCATTCTCTAGACATAGAGAAAGATTTATTTAGACCAAGAGATGATGGAAATGAGATATTGGGACTCAACGTTCCATAATGCCATTGGATCCACCAAAGACAATTGGTTGGTACTCAAAAATACCTTTCGATATCTCCAAGGCATGAAACATCTTGTCCTGGTTTTTCAATTTCGGAGAAATCTGAACACCAATATCATTGGTTACATGGATCAGATCCCTACTATCAGATCATAGACAAATTTAGTGTTCCTACTTGGTGTGGTAGCCCTCTCATGAAGAGTCTTCGAAACAGACCTCATGGCTACATCCACCAACCATTATCTCAACGATAATCTTTCTTGTGTTGCGCGGATGCAAATATGTTACATAATAAGCAATATCACTATATTGCATATTTTGCAAGTCAAATCATGCGACTGATTTGTTCACGAAGTCTCTATCAACATCTACATTCTAGAAATATGTTTATGGAGTTGGTATGTGACGGCTTCGGAATATGCAAGAATCAGGGGGAGTATCTTCCTGAATTGTTCCTGTTCAATGCATCATATTATACTCTTTTTCCCTTCATGAGTTTACTTTACAGGTTCTCATAAAGGTTTTTAATGAGGTAATATCAACATGAGATCATATGTCATACTTTCTGTTTTCCCCACCGGGTTTTTTAGGAAAGTATATACGACATATTTATTGTCCTGTAAACTCTATGGGTTTTCTCGTATTGAGTTAAAAGAGACAATAATCATTATATGTTGCGGCATTTTCTCCTTATTTTTACTACTGGTTTTGAAGGAGTTTGTGACAACATATCAAACACCTCTATCCTCATTTTTCCCACAGGGTTTTGGAGGAAACTTTATCAAGATGATGTCTGCTCACAAGATCAAGCATTGATTAGGGGGAGTGTTAGAATTAATTAACCATGTGTTAATTATGGGATTAATCCCTGCTTGTACTAACCGCAGGCAGTTGTAAAACTGCCGCGTCGGTTCCTGCCGAACAGGCACCTCCTCTGAACAGACACCTTTTCCAATGGTGTCCTTTCCCTTGTATAAATAGCAGATGCCATCTAGTAAAGAATAGAGTTGATTCATTTTTTCCTCTCAATAGGAATTTCCAGTTCCAAGCGAGAGTCCTGTTCCTTCGGTTTTGCTAACCGTCAAACAACTAAATTTTCCTATAGCCTATGTACAGCACATAAAATGTGTTCTTATCTTTTTGCGAATGAGTTAAAATGTGTTCTTGTATGCACCAAAATTGTCCACGTATTTGAAAGAAAGTGTTCATGAAGCTTATTAATGTTCACACATTTTTTCGAAAAAATCTATTTGTGTGTTTGTCAAAAATACTATATATCTAAAAAGGTAAAAGAAAAAGGGAAAATGAACAAATCTAAGAAAGCGAAAGAGGAAATAGAAAAGTAAATAAAAAATATCAGAAATTGACCGGAGAAAATCAAGGAAAAATAAACTACAGAATAAAAATATCTAGAGAAGATATACCAAAAAGAGAAAGCCAAAAAGGAAAATAAAATTAGGACATCGTTGCCAAAAAAAATATGAAGTGAACACCTAGGTGGCCCATGCGGTGCCACTATGAGCATCATAATGCCATTGTCCACAATAATCGACATGTGCTAGTTACGCTCGACATCGACATGTGAGACACAAAGGGTCGTACACACACCACTCATGCCGGCCCGCAGTTGGGCACGTGGATTCAACAGTCCTCCACAACTTGGTGCCGTGCAAGACCTCACTAGCGAAGTAGATGGAACGTTGCACGAGGAGCCCCTACCCATGAGCATGCTCGCGTGTCGCCGCTAGCCTGGTGTCGGCATCCTGGTTGGGGGGCGTCGAGAGAGAGGTCCCATCGATCTGGGCCGAGACAGGCAAGACCAAGGATCTCGACCCGGTCACTCTTCCCTCTCCACCACAAGGACCACAAGCACGACCCGCGGTGAGTGCGATGTACAACATCAAAAGCTCCTTGGGCCTTGGTGCTACCAGGATCGGCAGGAAGGACCGGTATTGCTTTAGATCTTACAATGCATGTTCGGCCTTCGGGGTCCACTTAAAAGGGTTCAATTTCTTGAGGACTTTGAACAAATGGAGACCCCTCTCCATGAGTTTGGAGATGAATCACCCTAAAGCCACCATGTAGTCTGGCAGACATTGTATATCCTTAAGAAGCACCAGCGAGTGCAAATGGTTGATGGCGACGCTCTTCTTGGGGTTAGCCTCGATCCCCCTGCTTGACACGAGGAATCTGATGAGCTTCCTAGAGGGCACCCAAAATGCACTTCTCGGGTTTAGCTTCATGCACATTTGACGAAGGTCATTGATGTAAAGTCTGGTGCGATCAAGGTAGCGACGTGCATGGGAGCTACGAGTTGTGCATTGGTGGGAATGTAGGCAGGTGCCCCAAGAGAACCTCCAACAGATTGTTGTTCCACATCCCCATCCCCATGACCGCCATATTCTCTTTAGGCGGTTAAGCCCGAATAAAGAGTCAAAACTCTGATACCAATTGAAAGGACCAAGATGTCAAATAGAGGGGAGTGAACATGAGAGTACAAATTCTGAGCTTAAATTCCATTCCTAGGCATTGCAGCTTCTCGAAATATGCAATTAGGTGAGAACAACCTATACGGAAGGCAAGCACAGTAAATCAAAGTATGGTAGGCAGCAATCTAATGAGCAGGACAAAAAGCATACAAAGCAAGTAAAGGTGTAGGAAAGTATTAACCACAAGTGAATCGAGGACGTGAAATATATCCCAAAGTTCACACTCTTTATACAATGTTAATCTCTATAGGGAAGGCGACGAAACCAAAGCTCTGAAGCACCACCAAGTGTCTCACCATGTTCTCCCTTTGAGTCATCCTCAACGGATGAGCCTCAAATTATGCGAGGTTGGTCCACTACAAAAAAATACACTTCTATGATGATACGTGTTTGTCACAGTAGGTCACTTTTTCTGCCATGCATGTACATCCATGAAGATTTTATGACAGAATCAAGATAGTCATACCTGTGATGTCGTAGAAGTGTTCCATGGCATTACCAAAATTATCATCATGAAAGTGTCCACTTCCATGACGATAAATCGCGCGTCATAGAAGTGCTTTCGTCAAGGGTGACCGACATGTGGCATCCACCGTAACGGGTCGCCGTTAAGCTATCGGGTTCCGGTTTGGATCCGATAACCCGTTAACAGCCCGGACCAATGGGGATTTTCTACGTGTAAAATTCTCAATGGCCACAGTAACCACGTGTCGGCTCACCATTGGGACAGATGTCATCCACTCATTGGACCGAAGGTGCCTATGATTCATCGACATGTGGTACGGCCCAACAGCGGCCCATTCCAGTGAAAAGGCCGTCCGGTTTGACGTGGTCAAAAGGTAGCGGGCTGGCCCACGCACTAGTGCAGAACCGGGCTATAGCACCGGCTGGTAAGGCCCTTTAGTGCCGGTTCTGTAACTGGCACTAAAGGGTGGGGACTAAAGCCCCCCTAGTATCGGTTCTGCACGAACCGCCGCTAAAGGGCCACCACGTGACATGTGCCAGCGCCGGGGGCGGGGAGCCCTTTAGTACCGGTTGGTAACACCAACTGGTACTAAAAGTTTTGGGGGGTTTTGGTTTTATTAATTATTTTCCCTTTAATTTTGTGTTTTCCATTTAATTTAAAGATTGTTTTCCATTTATTTTCCCCTTCATAAATTATATAATAACTCATCATCATCATCATATTAATATAAAAACTCTTGCATCTGATATATATCATCACCAACAACAACAACACTAGCTAATTAATAATCATCATACATATATATAGTCATTACCACTATTTTTATCATCATTATGTAATCACCACCAACAATAGCTTAAAGATGAAACATTCACTTGTACAAAAAGCAAAGATATCATCGAGAGTTCAACATCGTCATGAGATTATTATAAGCATTCGTAACTAAGATAACAAAAGCAAATCACTAGTAATTAAGTTCAGGACGAAACACGGACATGAGACGACAAGTACTAATTAATAGCAGGAACTAGCTAATCACTCCTACCGCTCTCTTAGAGGTAAAATGGCATAGAACATGTGTAGCTCCCCCGATTCATCATATTGGAGCATGCAGATGAACATGTCTCCTAATCGTGGGTTGCGCTTCTAATTGTTACCCCCTAGTACTTCTCTATGATCATTCACAATTTTGCTCCAGTCTTTCACTATTAAGCATTCCTCGGTTCTAGAAATCCTGAATGCACTCGTGTGCAATGTAGGATGTCTTGGCCGTAACTAACCATTGACATGCGACCGTTAGTCGAGATCCACTGAGGCACAACTATCATCGGGGGTCCCTGTTGAAGAACATCATATAGTAACATACTTAGCAATGAAGTTTAGCTTAAAAATAATGTACGCAAAAGATGCACTGAGGACAAAATAGTAAAAATCTTACCATCTTTCCTAAATACATGTGGCCGTAGTTCAATACGAATACTATTGGTCGCACGTTTTGAGTACTAAGATTTGCAAGTCCAGGAAAATAATTTCTCTTGACAGCATCAAGATCCTCAAGCCATGAAACATATTGACTTATCTCCTTGCAGTTTAGTTCAGCGCCGGGACAGTGGATGGTCCTGTCTACCAAGCGCCGGACATGTTTGCTTGAATGGAAAGAAGCTATTAATAGAAATTAGTTGTCAACTATTTTTGAAATAAACAATATCAAAGACATAAATATGGTTGAGGAACACTCACATAATAGTAGAACTGGAGGCGTCTGCACATCGACCCAGATATCGGTATTACCTTCAATATCATTTTCCGGACGAATAACAAAGGTGATAACCATATCAGGCTCAAATGCATAAGCCTTGCATAGTGCTTGCCAAGTTTTGCATTCAAAATAGGTGTAGATGTCTGCATTGTATAATTTTGCGTGGAAAGTATAACCATGCTCGGTCTTCAAGTAAACTCTCTTTACCTCCATAGTTTCCATAGTACTGAAACCTATCTTATCCAATACAAAAATTCTTGCATGGCAGGGGATACGCTGGTAGAATAGTAAAAAATTAAAATTATAAGTTGAAGAAAATGAAGCATATGCTTAATTACGAAAAACGACTTGTCGTTGTGACTTACTGCATTCACTTTGAAGGTCTCATCTAGATTGATGCTGAAGCGCCTACCATCAACTAGGAAATGGTGTATACTGAACGCAAAAAAAGTCTGGAGTTGTAATAAGTTTAAAAAAATGAAGTGCCGGTGTAACAGATGAGTTTTTGTCCGAAACCTGATACTTCGAAAGAGATTGTCCAGTTTGTACACGAAGTGCATCCAGTTTTTGCCGTAACTCTCTCTACTTTTTCGCACATGCTATGTGGGTGATGATACCATGCCAAGTTTCAACCTTTTCAGAGTTCATTTGTAGTGCTTTTCAATTTCAGGGTAATTTAGCTCAAAACAAATCCGTAAATGCATGAAAATAGAAAATGATGTCAGAAAGGGTTGAAAGTTTATGACGTGGCTTTGAATGGTGCATACTGAACACAAAAAAACTGGAGTTCTAATAGGTTTAGAAAAATGAAGTGCCGGTGTAACAGATGAGTTTTCGTCCGAAACCCTGATACTTCGAAAGAGATTGTCCAGTTTGTACACGAAGTGCATCCAGTTTTTGCCGTAATCCTCTCTACTTTTTCGCACATGCTATGTGGGTGAAATGATGATACCATGCCAACTTTCAACCATTTCAGAGTTTATTTGTAGTGCTTTTCAATTTCAGGGTCATTTAGCTCAAAACAAATCTGTAAATGCATGAAAAATAGCAAATGATGTCAAAAAGGGTTGAAAGTTTACAATGTGGCTTTGAATGGTGCATATTGAATGCAAAAAAAGTCTGGAGTTGTAATGAGTTTAAAAAAAATGAAGTGCCGGTGTAACAGATGAGTTTTCGTTCGAAACCCTGATACTTCGAAAGAGATTGTCCAGTTTGTACACGAAGTGCATCCAGTTTTTGCCGTAACCCTCTCTATTTTTTTGCACATGCTATGTGGGTGAAATGATGATACCATGCCAACTTTCAGCCTTTTCATAGTTCATTTGTAGTGCTTTTCAATTTCAGGGTCATTTAGCTCAAAACAAATCTGTAAATGCATGAAAAATAGCAATTGATGTCAGAAAGGGTTGAAAGTTTATGATGTGGTTTTGAATGGTGCATACTGAACGCAAAAAAAGTCTGGAGTTGTAATAAGTTTAAAAAAATGAAGTGCCGGTGTAACAGATGAGTTTTCGTCCGAAACCCTGATACTTCGAAAGAGATTGTCCAGTTTGTACACGAAGTGCATCCAGTTTTTGCCGTAGCCCTCTCTACTTTTTTGCACATGCTATGTGGGTGAAATTACGATACCATGCCAACTTTCAACCTTTTCAGAGTTCATTTGTAGTGCTTTTCATTTTCAGGGTCATTTAGCTCAAAACAAATCTGTAAATGCATGAAAAATAGCAAATGATGTCAGAAAGGGTTGAAAGTTTATGACATGGCTTTGAATGGTGCATACTGAACGCAAAAAAAAGTCTGGAGTTGTAATAAGTTTTAAAAAATGAAGTGCCGGTGTAACAGATGAGTTTTCGTCCGTGTAAACATGTAAAAATATACATAAAAAATACATTGATCATCAATGATCTTTTTGTGTAGAATCTAAATTGTCAATAGGAATCTACCCCGGTTTAAGAACCGACGAAGACTCCTATTGCAGCCACAGATCCTACACATAGAGTTCACTGAAGACCAAGTGGTTGTGATAGTTTGAGAAGTAACATATTTAAGGTGGTAAAAACCTTGTTAGCCGAGCGAGGTGGGACTAAAAAACCACTGCAACTAAAAAACTTCAGCACCAGTTTGTGTCATGAACCGGTACTAAATGTGCTGGTGGGGCCCCAGCCTGACAACAGCTTGACACAACCTCTTTAGTACCGGTTCGTGGCATGAACCGGTACTAAAGGTTCACCATGAACCGGTACTAATGAGCGACGCCCGCCTAGCCTTTTGAACCGGCACTAATGTGACCATTAGTGCCGGTTCATCTGCAAACTGGTACTAATGTGCTAAACATTAGACCCTTTTTCTACTAGTGACGGAAAGCTTGTTAACGGCCTGTTCGCATATAGCCCATTTACAGGCTGCTAACTCACGGCCTAATGGAATTTGGCCCAGTAGCGTCATCTGGGTCGTCCAAAATGATACCAGCCCATTGTAACTTCCGGCCCATGTATGGCCCATGACGTCTTTCGGACCATAGGAGGCCCTTTGTAACTCTAGGCCCATTAAAGGCCCGAGATAAAAATGGCCCGTAATGAACAGTGTATCACTTTATACCCATTAACGACACATTATTCCGTCAGCCGTTTCCAGCCTGTGTTAACTTTCGGCCTTCTAAGGGCCCATTTATTCTTGCGCTCATTTCTAAATTTGGTCCGTTACTGGGATGTTCTGTTTGTAGGCCAAATTCAACTTGTTGTTACATTCGGCCCGTTTGTGGCCCGGTAACCCGTTGGGCTGTTTTCATAGCATTATCAAATACAACCTATTAACGGTCTGTTATGGTCCACGAATAGTACGACCCTTGTTTGGCGAAATGATTATACGCCCCTTAGAAGGCCCATGGATCCTAGGGCCCGTAGAAGGCCAATGGATCCTATGGCCCGTAGAAGGCCCATGGATCATACGACCCATAGAAAGCCCATGTACCCTACGGCCCGTAGAAGGCCCATGGATACTACGACCCGTAGAAGCCCATGGATCCTACGCCCTTGTCAGGACCCCGACTCAATGCCACATCGATCTAGCATTTAACACCTCATATCACTTTGCGGCCTCACGCACGGTATTCCCACGGGTGTCGCCTTACCAGGCCCGGGACCATTTGCGCCTTTTGACACACGTATATGATAGTGTCGCTAGCATCCATATGACAAGGAGCCCGGGCTGACATGGCTAGTCGTGAGCCCAAAGTGGCACTAACTTACAGGGACAGACATACATGACCCAGCAACGAACGTGTCGATCAACATCGAGTGAATCCCAAGATGTGGCAAGCTACAAGGACTTAAAGGATCACAACATGACATTTCCCTGAAGGGACAGACACAGGAACGAACAAGGACACCTGCCGGCCAGCCTAAGTGTTTCGGAGTAGTAGCAAGCTACCATGGCTCATTGGAAGCACTAGGAGACATTTCTCGGTAAGAGAGCCTACCAAGGATTAACAACTAGATAGTCAGATCCCACACATACCAAGCATTTCAATCATACACACAATATGCTCGATCTGTGCAAACACAACATGGCATCATGGCAAAACTCTACAACTCAAGTACTTTATTTAAAGGCTCCAGAGAGCCATACATATCATTCACACAGGTACGGGTCACACGAACCAGCATTCAAGTCATACAAATATACAAGCCACGAGCGGAAGCAACATGTCTGAGCACAGACATCTAGAAAGTAAAAGAGGCTTGGGGAAGCCTAACTATCCCACAAGGGTCCACCATGTGCTTAGGATCACCACCCGGGCCTCAGGCTACTCGTCGACATCAAGGTCTACATAGAGCCCATCAGAAGGGGTCGCATCATCTTCTGTAAAAGGTAAATTAAGCAAACATGAGTACAAAGGTACTCAACAAGACTTACATCAGATCCTACATACATGCACATTATCAAGAAGGGATGCTGGGGTTATTGCAGCAAGCCAACTTTGACTCTTGGCTAAGCTATCTTACGAGACTCCAACTTGTAAATGTTTTGCGCACTCTAGTCCACTACACACCACTTCAATACACTACCGGGGATCCACCTCAATCATCCTACAGAAGGCCATCCTCGACACTCACACTTATTTTGAGGCTTTTAATAGTATCCATTTACTTGTCTATGAACTGTATAGGCAACCAAGTAGTCCTTTACCATGCACGCGGCTATTCGAATAGATGATGTTAACTCTACAGGGGTGTACTTCTTCATACATGTTTCCACCACTTAGTGTCTGCACACAACATGTGTTCGGCAGACTTCAAGCGAAAGCCGACATGGGTGTAGACCACGACTTGCCTAAACACTTAAGTATCTAGTCTAGGTTTATCGCCTATTCAGGTTCCATCCGCAGGGAGTCCGGCCGAGGTTTCCACATACGGCCCCGAACGATGTGTACAGGGTTCCGAGACACCTAATGGGTGCCTGGCATGCCCGACCACGTACCTACCGCATCACAGCCCACCCCGAGGGTCAGCGCTGTCCACGGCCTCCTGTATGCTACAAACACCAGAAACTACTTGCAACTCCTGGACAGAGGACTAGGGTGGTTAAGAAGTCAAGCGGGGTCATATTTCAGGGCCCAATGCATGGTAGTAGCTGAATCTTAAATCACACATACAAATCTCAGCGCTTAAGGACGGTTCCAATGAAACAACCCACCATGTACTCCTACATGGCCTCTCATCGATACCTTTACCAAATCGTGTTCAACACATCACTCTCATTACTGACATGATCATTTCATTCTAGCCCATCACCCAGATGAACCAGACCTGACATGACTCCAAGCATAGCAGACATAGCAAGGTAGGAAACACAATCATGGCTCAATCAACTCCTACACATGCTAGTGGGTTTCATCTAGTTACTGTGGCAATGACAGGTCATGTAGAGGAAATGGGTTCAACTACCACATCACTCAGTAGTTTGAATCGTGTTGTCTTAAATGCAGTAAAAGAGAGCAGGAGCAAGAACATGTGATTGTATTGATATAATCAAATGGGTGGTTGCTTGCCTGGCAGGTCCGTAGTCTGATACTGGTCTTCGTTCGGGTACTCGCGATATTCTTCCGGGGCAGAACCTACCGCAGAGAGCACCGAAGCACAATCAATACCAAACATTATGCCACAATATGATGCATGCATGAGACATGGCAAAATGAGTGTGTTGGGCTAATGCAACTAAGACCAGATGAGTTTGAGCCATTTCGAACCAAAGATTCAAATTCCAAACTCATAGTGATCTTAAATAGCGCTTTATCATGTTTTGCACTAAACATCAAGTTAACTTGTTCAAACATGCATGAAACCTGTGCAGATGGATATATTGGATTTTTCTAATCATTTTTCATATATAATACTTTGCATTTGGAGTTACAGATTATTTTCTATGAATTTTTGAAGTTAGCACTATTTTCTGAAATTTCCTGAATAAGAAATAATCTAGAAAATGAATTACTGCGTCAGCATGGCGTCAGCAGGTCAATAGGGCCAGTCCAGGCCAAACCTGACCAGTGGGACCCACTGGTCAGTGTCTCTGTTAATTAACTAAGTTAATTAGGAATAGTTTAGTGCTGAACTAGATTTGACCAAAGGGCAGGCCCACATGTCAATGACCCAGGGAAGTCAAACCCCTGGTCAAACTATGCTGAATCACCAGCGTTTAGCCGTCGGCGACATCCAAATGTGGCAGAGGTGCGGGTTTTGCCCTCCGGCAACCAAATGGGCGGCAGAGCCCATCTACGTGTAGCTAGGAGTGAGCTGCGTCGAGGGGTGGTGGTGGTTGGGCTCCAAGTCGCCGGAAACGATGCTGACGATGAGCTATGCGGCTGCCGGAGTTCAGGCGATGACGAACTCATCGCTGTGGTGGTCTTGGAGGCTTGAGGCTTGCTCCTACGTGGTCTACGTGATGCTGTGAGGACAGTGGACATGGTGGTGTGGCCGTTGGGTGGCCGGAGCTGCGTCGGCGACGAGCTCAGCAGCGGCGGGTGCAGTGGAGCTTGTTGCAGTTTAAGCAGAGGGAGGCAACAAGAACGAGAATGACGGGGAAAGGTAGAAGCTCACGGCGGTCACGATTAGCTAGACGACATGGTCGGGGACGACCTGCAGCAGCGGTGACGGCGAAGGGGATCTACGGCGACGACGGAGTCGGGCAAGGTCGGTGCAGTGGCTCTAGGGCGAGCGAGCGCTCGGGGCTCGGTCTGCTCAATGGAGAAGAGGACAGTGGAGTTGCTGGACATGGCGAGGCGGTGCAGAGACAACGGTGGCCGCGTCTACGAGGGCGAGGCGGTTGCGGTTGCATCGTCCATGGCGGAGGGAAGCGAGGGAGTGGCGTTGGGGGCGAATGGAGATGTCCAGGCGGTCGAGGGGGCGACGTGGAGGACGTCCAGGCGCCCGGGGGGTCGAGCGGCAAGTAGGTGGCGCCGTGGCGAGCTCGTGCTCGTCGGCGTGACTTCCCTGCCCGCCCGGCAGGGACGAAGCAGCTGGCTGGCATGGGCCAGCACAGTGCTGGGCCGCCAGGTGGTCCGGGTGGGTGGTTTGCCAGGTAATTTAGCTTTTTCCTTTTATTTCTGTTTTTCTTTTCTTCTGTGAGTTTGTGGCATTTCTAAAAATACCTAAACACTTTCAAAAATCACCAAACTACACATGCCCACTGTATGGAATATATCCTACATGGAACACTTTAGTTTGGGATTATTTCGACATTTAAAATATTTACTAGCATTTAAGTGCCCAAATGCAATTAACTAATGATTTAATCCAGTGACCTTAGGATGACCTAGAAATTTGTGCACCATTTTTGTCAGAGGTTTAAGACCAAGGCAAAGATGATGAACATTTTAGAAGGGCATTTCAGGTTCATTGATAATAATTTTAGTAAACCCTAGTTGGATTAAGGGGTGCTGGGGGTTCTGTTATCCCCATTTCCAAGTTTCTGATAAAGATAAACATGATGCAAACACTGTAATGCATGAGCTAGCTAGGGTGTGACAACTCACCCCCACTCAGAAAAATCTCGTCCCGAGATTTAGGATCTTTTGGAAAGAAGGCGGGATACTCAAGTCGAAGATGATCCTCCCTTTCCCAAGTGGCATCTTTCTCAGAATGGTGTGACCATTTAACCTTGAGAAATTTGATGTTATGACGTCGAGTGGTATGCTCAGCTTGATCGAGGATATGAATGGGATATTCTCGATATGTGGCGTTATCTTGGAGATCTAGCGTTTCGTGATCCACTCCACGGATAGGATTTGAGAAGCAACGCCTGAGTTGAGAAACATGGAAGACATCATGGACTTTGGAGAGGTGCGGAGGTAGTTCCAATTGGTTTGCAACTTCTCCTCGTTTGGCAAGAATGCGAAAGGGTCCAATGTAATGAGGAGCCAACTTGCCTTTGATACCGAAATGATGGGTTCCCTTCCGAGGATTAACCCGAAGGTAAGCCTTCTCGTTGACATCAAAAGTTATGGCCTTATGTTTTCGATCATATTAACTCTTTTGACGAGATTGGGCTGTTTTCAACTTTTCACGAACAATGCGAACTTGCTCTTCTGCTTCCTGGATCATATCTGGGGCAAAGAATTGTCTTTCCCCGGTTTCTGACTTGTTAAGAGGCGTTCGACACCTTCGTCCATAGAGAACTTCAAAAGGAGCTTTGCCCAAGCTAGATTGATAGGTATTGTTATAAGCAAATTCGGCAAATGGAAGGCATTTCTCCCAATCCATTCTGAATGAGATAACAGAAGCTCGAAGCATGTCCTCTAGAATTTGATTGACGTGTTCTACTTGACCACTTGATTGAGGGTGAAAGTCGGTGCTAAAGGAAAGATGAGTTCCCATAGCATTTTGGAAACTTTCCCAAAATCGAGAGGTGAAGAGACTTCCACGATCCGAGTTGATTTCCAATGGAACACCATGGAGAGACACTATCTGGGAGATATACAAATCTGCTAGCTGGCTAGCGGTTATACTCTCACGAACATGCAAGAAATGGGCTACTTTGGAAAGACGATTGATAACGACAAAGATAACATTATTCCCTCTTTTGGTCCTGGGAAAACCGGTGATGAAATCCATACCAATTTCATCCCATTTCCATCCAGGAATAGCTAAAGGTTGAAGGGTGCCAGCAGGCCGTTGATGCTCTGCTTTAACACGATGGCAGATGTCGCAATTTGCAACATATTGAGCAATATATCTCTTCATCCTAGTCCACCAGAACCTCTGGCGTAGGTCCTGATACATCTTGGTACTTCCGGGCTGAATGGTGAGAGGAGATTCATGAGCCTCCTTAAGGATCAACTGCCGCAGATGCTGGTTCTTGGGAACAACTAGACGGTTTTCAAAGTACACAACACCTTGATCATTTTTAGAGAAACATTTAGCATCTCCGCTAGCAATGTTCTCCTTGATCCAGGATATCCCTTTATCTCGCTTTTGGGAAGCTATGATTTGATCCGTAAGGGTAGGTTTTGCCACCAAGGTGGAAAGGAATCCTTGAGGAACAATGTGAAGATTAAGCTTCTGGAATTCCTCATGGAGAAGTGGTTGACTTTGTTGTAACATCAGATTGTTACAATAAGATTTATGACTTAGTGCATCAGCCATGACATTGGCTTTTCCTGGGGTGTAAGTTATCCCTAAGTCAATATCTGTGATGAACTCGACCCAACGTCTTTGCCTGAGATTCAAATCCGGTTGGGTGAATATATATTTTAGACTTTGGTGATCGGTGAAGATTTCGCAACGATTACCGAGAAGGTAATGTCGCTAGATTTTGAGTGCATGGACTACAGCTGCAAGCACTAGATCATGTGTAGGATACTTTTCCTCATGTGGGTGCAATTGCTGTGAAGCATAGGCAATTACATGACGATCTTGCATGAGTATGCAACCCAGTACTTGTCGCGAGGCGTTGCAATAGATAACAAAGTCCTTGGAGAAATCTGGTGGTACCAATACGGGAGCAGACGTCAGGCGTCTTTTCAGTTCCTGAAAGCTGTGCTCACATTGTGGGGTCCACTCAAACTTTTTATCTTTCTTGAGGAGTTCAGTTAGAGGTTTAGCAACTTTGGAGAAGTTCTCAACAAAGCGGCGACAGTAGCTCGCTAAGCCAAGGAAACTCCGAACTTGCTTGACCGATTCAGGTGGAGTCCAGTTAAGAACGGCTTGAAATCGCTCAGGATTTATAGCAATACCCTTACCAGAGATTACATGACCTAGATAGGTCACTTCTGGCAACCAAAATTCATATTTAGAGAATTTGGCATGAAGGCGATGCTCTCGAAGTTTCATCAACACTAGTCTTAGACGCTCGGCATGTTCTTCCTCATTCTTGGAGTAGATGAGTATATCATCGAGGTATACCACAAGGAATTTATCCAAATACTCCATGAAGATCGAGTTCATTAATCGAGAGAAAGTGGCTGTGGCATTGGTTAAACCGAAGGACATAACAGTGTACTCGTATTGGCCATAACGAGTAACGAAGGCCATTTTGGGAATGTCTCCGTTCTTGAATTTGATTTGATGGTAGCCCAACCTCAAATCCATCTTAGAAAAGACTGAGGATCCAGCGAGCTGATCATACAGGTCGTTGATCCTGGGGAGCGGATACTTGTTCTTTATTGTGACCAAGTTGACGGGTCGATAATCTACGACCATCCGATTTGTACTATCCTTCTTCTTAACAAAGAGGACGGGACAAGCCCATGGAGAAGGACTAGGATGGATGAAACCCTTTTTCAAGGATTCATCGAGTTGTTTCTTAAGCTCAGCTAGTTCTAGTGGTGCCATCTTATAGGGTCTCCTAGAGATTGGGACAGTTCCTGGGATAAGATCTATCACGAACTCGACATCTCTGTCAGGTGGAACACCTGGCAGTTCTTCTGGAAAAACATCCGGAGAATCAAGGACTACCGGAACATCTTCGAGGTCTGGCAAAGGACTGGCGTTAAGGGAGTAGAGCTGTCGCTTAGCTACTTGGGTCAAGACATTGACTACCTTGCCTGATGGATGTGTAAGTTGAACAGTCCTAGAGAAACAATCAATCTTAGCATGATGGGCTAACATCCAATCCATACCCAAGATGATATTACTATCCGAGGACTGGAGAGCTATCAAAGATGCAAGGAAAACAAGTCTATCGACATGAATTTCATTCCCATGGCTCACTTTAGAAGTTTGCCATCTAGAACTAGGAGTAAAAATTTCCATGGTAGAGGGCATGTCACAAAATGTGGTGTTATGCAAACGAGCATAGCTCTCGGATATAAATGAATGAGATGCTCTAGTATCGAAAAGAACAGATGCCGGATGATAGTTAACAAGGAGCATACCAAGAACGATGTCGGGATCATCCTGAGCCTCTTCAGCTGAGACACAGTTCACATGGCCACGTGCAGCGGTGGCCGGCTTGGCATAGTACACCTTTCCTATTGGCTTGCCATGGCCAACAGACTTTCCGGACTGGTTGGGGTTGGGGTTGATCTGGGGACACTCGCGCATGTAGTGACCCGGTTCTCCACACTTGAAGCATATCACTGTGCTGGTGCGTGGGGGAGCATTGTTGGTTGATCCACCATAAGACTTGGCTGGTGCATACTGCTGGGTTGGACGAGGCGCCTGATATGATGGCCTTGTTGTGAACCTGGGTGGCAGAGCAGTGTTAGGCACCCACACCCGGCGCTTTTGGGAGCCAGAACCGGATGAGGAACCAGTGTCACGGCCGTGCTTGCGTGTTGCTTCGAAATCAGTCTGACCTGTCTCAGCACTGATAACCTTGTTCACTAACTTCTGAAAGGAAGTGCACTCGTGCAGTCGGAGATCACGGCGAAGCTCGGGGCTAAGTCCCTTGCGGAACCTCGCCCGCTTCTTGGCATCGGTGGATACTTCCTTAGTTGCATAACGTGCTAAGTTTCCGAACTCTCTGTTGTATGCATCCACAGTGAGTCTACCCTGGGTGAAACTGCAGAATTCCTCCCGCTTGCAATCCATAAGACCTTCCGGGATGTGGTGCTCACGGAAAGCCTCACTGAACTCTGCCCAAGTGGTAACCTGTCCAACTGGGCTCATGGCCTCATAGTTCTCCCACCAGAGGCTGGCGGGGCCTTCAAGATGATAGGCAACGTAGGTTAGGTAACCTTGTCAGCTTTGGCTACGAGTGCAGAGCGTAGCTTGTGGGTGATGCTGTGGAGCCAATCATCGGTGTCGAGGGGCTCGACGAAATGATGGAAGGTGGGTGGGTGCAACTTTATGAAGTCACTGAGAGACACCAAGTTGTTCCTCTGGTGCAGTGCTGTGTTATGCTCAATGCGTTCCAGCAAATAGTTGGTCTCACGTTTGTTCCTCTCGGCCTCCTGCATGACCTAAGCCAAGGAAGGAGGTCGAGGCAGATTTGCATCTATAGCCCCACTGCCCTCAGCCTGCTCCGGGGCAGCAGGGTTGTTGCGGGTGTTGACCATCCTAGGAAAAACAAAACAATGGTTTAGACAAGGATGACAAAATTCTGACATAGAAGTGCAGAATGTAATGGATGACTCGGAATGCAAGATGATCATCCGTATGACATGGTAATACAGAAACTGCCATATTTATTCCATCGGTCATACACACCATACATGGTTTAGTACAAGACCAAACTGAGTACAACTGCGGTGAAGGGAAGATTACATCTCATCAGAGGCATCCCAAGCTCCTATACATTATTTTTCTACACCTCCGGAATCTAGTACACTCTACGTCATACTCCACCAGACACGCAGGACTGTGGAGATACAACTACTACATACTACTAGTGTCGTGATCCACCTTAGTCATCTCCGGCTCCATAGTAGTCCTCATAGAGATCCCCCGCATAGCCTGGAAGCGGGACGTGTGGATCCGAAAACTCATGATCACGTCGGGCCTGTGGACCATATGGACTCGGATGAGGCCTTGGCCCCACAAAGGGTGGAAGACGGTGCCCACGCGGGGGCATGATACCTCCAACATCTGGGCAATCCATGCGAGCTGGAAGACGTGTGCGGACAGGGTACAAGTCACGCATATCCAGATAACCAGTTTGCACGGCTGGTGCAAGCCGTGTCAGGGTAGCCCAGTGGTCCTGGCAGGTGTTGTACAACTCCATGCGTAGGGCACGGTTCTCTCAGTCTCTCTCCTCCAACATCTCAGTAGTAGTGCGAGGAAGTGGCTCCTCGTGAGAAGCATCAACATAAAGCCCAGTGTAATAGCCCTCTTGGCTAGTGTGTGCCACAGGTAGATAGCCAAACTCAGAATCATTCAGTGATGCATACCCCGCTCGAATGATGGAGATCATAGAGTAGGCAGCATCCTGCACGGACATCTCTATGGTGATACCAAGCCCATAGGACCAGTGCAGAGGCTCGGTAGAACCGGAATAAGATGGGAAGATCCTCACAATGCTGATAAACTGACTCTGATTGAAATCGCGAAACTGCTCCTCGACGGTATATTCAGGATACTATCTGTAGCCTGTCTCAGTCATCACTTGTACTAACATGGTCGTGTGCCCGGGCACGTCAATGCATCGGGTCAGTTGTACCACCTGATGAGTAGTGCGAGAAGACATCTGAAACACAAAAGAGTGCAAAGGCATTAGAATTTCTAGCAGAAATTGGACAACATAACGGTTGTAGATGCTCAAAAAGAATTTTGAGACACTTTGCAAAGGATTGCATAGACACTCAACAACATCATATCAAGGTTCTGGGTCCAACTTGACAACATATTAGATTAGTAGAACTGAACTGGGGCTTGTAACCATCAATCCTATAAGTTACTATGGATTAGTAACACGTGAACCTAATAGAGGGAACAGATCCTAGTCCTTAACCACCGTGGAAGAATGGACTGACTCAGATCAGAATGCCATGAGGTAAAGGAGTAAAAAGAGCCTTACGTTCCATCCCACAATCAATTCCCCTACATATAACTAAAGCATTTCTAGACTCGACATCGACCAGTTTGGTTTCAAAAACCTACAGGCAGTCCGGCTCTGATGCCAATGCTGTCAGGACCCTGACTCAATGCCACATCGATGTAGCATGTAACACCTCATCTCACTTAGCTGCCTCACGCACGGTATTCCCACGGGTGTCGCCTTACTAGGCCCGGGACCGTTTGCGCCTTTTGGCACACGTATATGGTAGTGTCGCTAGCATCCATATGACAAGGAGCCCGGGGTGACATGGCTAGTCGTGAACCCAAAGTGGCACTAACTTACAGGGACATGCATACATGACCCAACAACGAACGTGTCGATCAAAATCGAGTGAATCCAAGTTGTAGCAAGCTACAAGGAGTTAAAGGATCACCGCGTGACATTTCCCCAAAGGGACAGACACAGCAACGAAGAAGGACACCTGGCGGCCAGCCTAAGTGTTCCGGAGCAGTAGCAAGCTACCACAACTCAGTGGAAGCACTAGGAGACATTTCCCGGTAAGAGAGGCTACCAAGGATAGACAACTACATAGTCAGATCCCACACATACCAAGCATTTTAATCATACACACAATATGCTCGATATGTGCAAACACAACATGGCATCACAAGAAAACTCTACAACTCAAGTACTTTATTTAAAGGCTCCAGAGAGCCATACATATCATTCACACAGGTACGAGTCACACGAACCAGCATTCAAGTCATACAAATATATAAGCCACGAGCGGAAGCAACATGTCTGAGCACAGACATCTAGAAAGTAAAAGAGGCTTGGGGAAGCCTAACTATCCTACAAGGGTCCACCATGTGCTCAGGATCACCACCTGGGCCTCAGCTACTCGTCGACATCAAGGTCTATGTAGAACCCATCAGAAGGGGTTGCAACATCTTCTATAAAATGTAAATTAAGCAAACATGAGTACAAAGGTACTCATCAAGACTTACATCAGATCCTACATACATGCACATTATCAAGAAGGGATGGTGGGGTTATTTCAGCAAGCCAGCTTTGACTCTCGGCTAAGCTATCTTATGAGACTCCAACTTGTAAATGTTTTGCGCACTCGAGTCCACTACACACCACTTCAATACACTACCAAGGATCCACCTCCGTCATCTTACGGAAGGCCATCCTCGGCACTCACACTTCTTTTGAGGCTTTTAGTAGTATCCATTTACTTGTCTATGAACTGTGTAGGTCACCAAGTAGTCCTTTACCGCGGACGCGGCTATTCGAATAGATGATGTTAACCCTGCAGGGGTGTACTTCTTCATACATGTTTCCACCACTTAGCGTCTGCACACAACTTGTTCCCGGCAGACTTTAAGCAAAAGCCGACGTGGGTGTAGACCACGACCTGCCTAAAACTTAAGTCTCTAGTCCAGGTTTATCGCCTATTCAGGTTCCATCCGCAGGGAGTCCGGCCGAGGTTTCCACATATGGCCCCGAACGATGTGTATAGGGTTCCGAGACACCTAACGGGTGCTCGGCATGCCCGACCATGTACCTACCACATCACAACCCACCCCAAGGGTCATTGCTGTCCACGGCCTCCAGTATGCTACAAACACCAGAAACTACTTGCAACTCCTGGATAGAGGACTAGGGTGGTTAAGAAGTCGAGTGTTTCATATTTCAGGGCCCAATGCATGGTATTAGTTGAATCTTAAATCACACATACAGATCTCAGTGCTTAAGGACAGTTCCAATGAAACAACCCACCATGTACTCCTACATGGCCTCTCATCGATACCTTTACCAAATCGTGTTCAACACATCACTCTCATTACCGACATGATCATTTCACTCTAGCCCATCATCCAGATGAACTAGACCCGACACGACTCTCAGCATAGCAGGCATAGCAAGGTAGGAAACACAATCTTGGCTCAATCAACTCCTACACATGCTAGTGGGTTTCATCTAGTTACTGTGGCAATGACAGGTCATGCATATGAAATGGGTTCAACTACCGCAACACTCAACAGTTTGAATCGCGTTGTCTTAAATGCAGTAAAAGAGAGCAGGAGCAAGAACATGGGATTGTATCGATATGATCAAATGGGTGGTTGCTTGCCTGGCAGGTCCGTAGTCTGATACTGGTCTTCGTTCGAGTACTCGCGGTATTCTTCCAGGGCAGAACCTACCGCATAGAGCACCGAAGCACAATCAATACCAAACATTATGCAACAATATGATGCATGCATGAGACATGGCAAAATGAGTGTGTTGGGCTAATGCAACTAAGACCAGATGAGTTTGAGCCATTTTGAACTAAAGATTCAAATTCCAAACTCATATGTGATCTTAAATAGTGCTTTATCATGTTTTGCACTAAACAGCAAGTTAACTTGTTCAAACATGTATGAAACCAGTGTAGATGGATAGATTGGATTTTTCTGATCATTTTTCATATATAATACTTTGCATTTGGAGTTATAGATTATTTTCTATGAATTTTTGAAGTTAGCACTATTTTCTGAATAAGAAATAATCCAGAAAATGAATTACTGCGTCAGCATTGCATCAGCATGGCATCAGCAGGTCAACTGGGTCAGTCCAGGTCAAACCTGACTAGCGGGACCCACTGGTCAGTGTCTTTGTTAATTAACTAAGTTAATTAGGATTAGTTTAGTGCTAAACTAGATTTGACCAAAGGACAGGGCCCACATGCCAGTGACCCAGGGAAGTCAAACCACTGGTCAAACTGTGCTGACTCGTCGGCATTTAGCCGCCGGTGATGTCCAGACGTGGCAGAGGTGCGGGTTTCGCCCTCCGGCGACCAAATGGGCGGCGGAGCCCATCTACGTGTAGCTAGGAGTGAGCCACGTCGAGGGGTGGTGGTGGTTGGGCTCCAGGTCACCAAAAATGACGCAGACGACAAGTTGTGCGGCTGTCGGAGTTCGGGCGAGGACGAACTCGTCGCTGTGGTGGTCTTGGAAGCTCGAGGCCAGCTTCTACGTGGTCTACGTGGTGCTGTGAGGACAGTGGACATGGTGGTGTGGCTATTGGGTGGCCGGAGCTGCGTCAGCGACAAGCTCAGCGGCGGCGGGTGTGGTGGAGCTTGTTGCAGTCGAAGTAGAGGGCGGCAGCAAGAACAAGAAGGATGGGGAGAGGTAGAAGCTCACGGTGGTCACGATGAGCTAGACGGCGCGGTCGGGGACGAGCTGCAGCAGCAGTGACGGTGAAGGGGATCTCCGGCGACGGCGGAGTCGGGCGAGGTCGGTGCGGTGGCTCCGTGGCGAGCAAGCGCTCGGGGCTTGGTCTGCTCGATGGAGAAGAGGACGACATAGCTGCTGGACACGGCGAGGCGGCGCAGAGACAATGGTGGCCGCATCTACGATGGCGAGGCGGTTGCGGTTGCGTCGGCCATGGCAGAGGGGAGCGAGAGGGAGTGGCGTTGGGGGTGAATGGAGATGTCCAGGCGGTCGAGGGGGCAACATGGAGGTCATCCAGGCGCCCAGGGGGTCGAGCGACAAGCAGGTGGCGCCGTGGCGAGCTCGCGCTCGTCGGCGTCACCTCCTTGCCTGCCTGGCAGGGATGAAGCAGCTGGCTGGCATGGGCCAGCACAGTGCTGGGCCGCTAGGTGGGCCGGGTGGGTGGTTTGCCAGGTAAGTTAACTTTTCCTTTTATTTCTGTTTTTCTTTTCTTCTATGAGTTTGTGGCATTTCTAAAAATACCTAAACACTTTCAAAAATCACCAAACTGCACATGTCCATTGTATGGAATATATCCTACATGGAACATTTTAGTTTGGGATTATTTGGACATTTAAAATATTTACTAGCATTTAAGTGCCCAAATGCAATTAACTAATGATTTAATCCAGTGACCTTAGGATGACCTAAAAATTTGTGCACCATTTTTGTCAGGGGTTTAAGACCAAGGTAAAGATGATGAACATTTTAGAAGGGCATTTTCAGGTTCATTGAAAATAATTTTAGTAAACCCTAGTTGGATTAAAGGGTGCTGGGGGTTCTGTCATCCCCATTTCCAAGTTTCTGATAAAGATAAACGTGATGCAAACACTCTAATGCATGAGATAGCTAGGGTGTGACAACCCTGTAGAAGGCTCATGGATCCTACGGCCTGCAGGAGGCCCATGGTTACAACAGTCCGTGTGTTGCCATGGTTATTGGGGCCTAGTTACCAAAAATAGGTTATTGTGGCCACTAGAAAAAATTGGAAAAAGAACTGCAATGACTACAAGCAAACAACTAAACAAGACAACAAGGAAATAAATAAGCAAGCAACTAACGCTAGGCTATTACGGCTATTACACATATTACAGCCACTGGGCATCAAAGTTCGCCACCAGTGCAAATATAGGGAACAAAGCAGCATACTACATACACTGTCCGTCTAAATTTGTCACCAGTGCAAATAAACGCGTCAACAAAACAAGTCCATAACTGAAACAACTTCAGAAGAGCTCAAGAAACATTATCCTGGGTATTCACCATGCTGGCAATAAGCTTAGCAATCTTATTAGCTTTGTCCTGTTTGACGCTAAAATCCTCCAACGCTTGCTGTTGCACCCAAAGTATGCATCTGAATGCTCCAGGGGCTTCCGTAGTCCTTCCGCTTCTTGTCGCAGCACAGCTGATCGATGTCTTTCAGCTTGTAGTTGAGATTCAAGAAACCAAACTGATTCAGACAGTGAGTTTGAATAACTTGTGCCAGCGGTAGTGGCCAGTAGCTCAAACACTAAACCAAGACAGGACTTTGGGGTTGTCTCACTATCTTCAAGATAGTTTTCTTTAGCTGTTTTATTAGCTTTGTTGGAGACCAACAAGGATGTCTCATTATCCTGAATCTTATCTGCATTACTTCTTTTACCATTTCTTAATACGGCACTCTTCCCCAATATTCTGTCAGCATCTATTACATAATTAAGACAAGAGGCAAACAAGCCATCACGTTCGTCCACACGGATTAAATTATCAAGACCAGTGATTTAAAGATATTACGTTACATACAAATAATGTGTATGTGCATATATTATGTTGCACCAAAATCTGTCACGTACATGTCTCTATGATGGAATAGTTCAATCACCATCATAGAAGGACACGTATAAGGTTGAGACTGAAAGACGTGGACAGGCAACCAATCAGAAATAAAAAAATTCCAACCTCATGTACATGTACTGATAGGATAGCCACGTGATAGATGGGCAACCAACCGGAACAAAGGAAAAACCAATAAATCTCCCTTACATGGTACGTGCGCATAGGAGTCTGATTTACATACGAATTCTATATGACCCAAATACAAGTGATGACGTCACCCCGATTCGTAGTGTCAAAAAAGAGCAATATAGTATCCCTTACGTTTGCATAACTAATATGAGTGTTGTCCTGTTCGGAAGAAAAATAAATAAAAACAATACAAGTGGAGATGCTCATACATACATACATACACTCAGCCCTATGAACCCGCCACGCACAATCTACGCCTATGAGCACCTCTGAGAGACTGGGTCGACACAACATCTTTAAATTGACGAAGTTGCCACAGAAATCTTTAGAGTCGACCGGAAAATCTCTTCCCACTGAGCGTACAATGCTCAAAGACCTAAAATAAAGCAAGAAAAATGCGACCACCAGTGCGCCAAAAGAAGTTTTCAATCATATAATTTTGATGTTATAAAGAATAAAAATAATAATTTAGTCGAATTTATGGGCAGGGCATTTTACAATTAAACTTTGATGATAAATTAGAGAAATAAAATAAGTTTAATATGTGACAAAAAAATTATACCATTGAATTCTTATTCGACAGAAGTTTTTAGTGGTGTTATTTTTAAGTCATAAAAACAAACAAAGTATATATCTATTACATAATTAAGAAGAAGTAAAAAAAGCCATCAAATTCATCCACGTATGATAATATAATTTACATCGTTTGATCATAATAATAACAGCTGAGATTTAATAACTTTTACATGGCGCGTTAACATGGTTGCACGTACATATAAAAAGGTATGCATGCCTTGGACAAAAGAGAAAAAAATTGCAAATGTAAAGGAAACGTGCTTCCGCAAAATAAAAAGATTGAAAGAAAACGTGGTACAAAGCATACTTCATTACGCGGTGTAAAATTAGAAGTCCTGCGGGACTACTAATCTAATTAGTCAGGTATATGAATGCATTAAAAAAGGTCACATATGAAAACAATACACTAGGCTATATATTACCTATGTAAAGTTGTGAAGACTAGCTAGAGAAAACAATAAAAAATTCAAGGTTCCGTAAAAAAGGGCTGACCCAGAGCAACGTATCAAGCACGCACAAGCAGACAAAGGCCGCATTGCCCAAATCTCTTCACAAAAATAGAGAAGCTACGAAATTAATATACATCAAAGCTTATTATCAGAACAAAGAGTCTACTTCAATGCTAAAGTGAAAAAACTGATCGCTAACAAAAGTTCTCAATAAATGATGATATGTAATAAAATTATTAAAGGAAAAATAAATTGGTTTATGTGCTCGGCAAATAAAGACAAGTAAAAAATAATTATGGTCACCCTCAAAACTTCTTTATCATCATGGCATAGGACAACATGTTATTCTTACGGCATAAAAATAATAATTCTTTAGCAATATATACACAAATAAGACGTAGCCATCCCGCAAAAAAAAGACAAACAAGATGTAGCCAATGATAGATGTTGGTGACTGGGCTGTTGTCTAAATACCAAATTTTTTTTTTTTGACCAGCTACCATCTTTTTTATGAACGAGACAGTACAACCATGAGGATGCCTCAGATCGTTCACACAAATGTGTTGTGTATGTAGATGAAAATTGTATTAGGTAAATAAATAGCAACAGTTTACAAAACCTATATATAGTGCATACAGCTACAATTAAATGTACAAACAACTCTATTATTTATTCATAAAAACACGCACACCATAGTGGACTCCTTGATTTGATGTACATATTTAGGAAGTTTAAATAGTTTTTACTTAAATTTCAAATTGCGGGTTAATAAATCATAAAAATGTAAAGTGGCATAAGACAGAATATGGGTACATGATCCAATATGCCTTAAATCATTGAAGTTGAAACAGTTTTTAGAAAGTCAGTAATTTATTTGAATTTCATATGCCGATGTATATTGCATGTAAAGTTAATCTTGAAAAAATGATTGTCAAATGCAGCTTTAATCTATTCTTTTGAGATAATGGAGCGTAGGCTAAATTTAAACTAACATCTTAAATTTTCTTAGATGCTTACATAAATCTTCAACATAAAAAAAGGTAAAGAAAAAGTTCATAGAACCTTCATCTGAATTGCTTAATTAGCTAAAATTTGGATCCTATTTAACATATTGTCAGTGATTTATGCTAAAAATTAGCGGTTTACAGACATGATATCGAAACATAAAAAGAATGAGCTATGATGAAAGTAGTGACATGATGAATGGATGTAAGGCAA